>NC_052534.1:70904762-71225595 GCF_016699485.2 Gallus gallus
TGGAACTCTGCCATTTTCTCTTCGTGTGCTTCCAGTCAGTCTGAAATAATTAAAAATCACTGTACCAAAAAGAGAACAAGAGAAAAGAAAAAAATGAGCACAGAGAGTCCAGAGTACCAGCCTACCTTGCTTAGACCTTAATTCAAATTACTTATTCCTCTTATCTCTCTCTTCCAGTTAAACATCCCCCAAATCAACTACGAGCCATTTTTCTTCCACTGCTTGTGCCAAACCAGACACAGTAGGTCTTTGTGCAGCTCAGACAGGATAAGGTTGCAGCATGTTGCTGATCATTAGTCAAAACTGTTATGAATCCAAAACAACTGTCAATTTTCTCTATTGAAGATGAAGAATAGAAAGAAATTAAATAATTTTCCTCTCAGTAGGTATTTTCTTATTTGCTGCCTTATTTGCTTCAAGGTACTCAGCGTCACAAACTGCCAAAAGGATCTCCATTCTGTCACCTTATCTGCGGTCTGAATGTATGAATCCATACAGAAACTTTGTCCAAAAGGATAAGTACCATACTTCCTAACTGCGGCATCAGCTTTCTCGCTGCACTGAGACCAGTTGTCTGTACACCTGTAAAGTAATTTAAAATATACTATTACCAAATAATTTCCATTTGAGCAAGGGCATATATGTCAGAAAAACTGACCACCTTAAAATTGTTTCAGCGTTGCAGAACCTGTCTTTAAGCTTGGTAAGATGTTCCAATGGTTTTGCTACAAATTGATGTCTTAATTCCATTGTTTTTTTTTTTCTCTAATTCATCCTCCAAACTCTGTTTAATTGCCTTACTGTCTGGGCAAAGAGCTTTACTTCTAATTTTTTTTTCCTTATGTTGATATCCAAAAACTGATGACATTATAAGCTTCTAATCTTTTCTTTGCTAAAGAAAACAGATTCAGTCTCTTCCCTTCACCCCACATCTCTCTCTACATGCCTGTTTTCCAGGCTTAGAGTTGTCATCCTGCTTTTCTGAAGCTTCCATGATTTTGCGATGCTGTAAAAACATTAAAAGGGCATAATGCTCCCTACACCAATTTAAGTGAATATCTCTTCTTGTTCTCTTCAGTACTTATGTTGATATTTCTAAGGAGTGTATTGGCCACATTCATCTGTCTTTATTTGATTTTCCACACTGACCTACACTGATGTCTGCTCTTACCATATAATGCTTTCCAACAATATTCCATCCTAAGACAGATCCTCTACATATGAACCACAGTCTTCATTCTGGGCTGCTTGTCCCTACTTCTGCAGACCTATACCACCCACCATCTCACTGTGCTCACATCCATTATTTGGTCTCCATAAATGTTCAGAAAGCATTGATGAATGTCAGTGGGTGCCATTTTTTTCACATGGAGGAATTTGCTTCCACTCCTATGATTCATATGCACTTCCATGCCAGACACCATTGAGTCAGACTGCCCCTCTGCTCCCATCTGTTGCATGGCAACAAAATGTAGCAGAATCATGGTGGAAAGTTTCAGCCTATACTGCCATACCATCAACATCTGCCTCTGATGCTGTGGGCCAACATAATGAAATAGGAGGCATTACTTTCAGAGCAGTCCTCAAATTACATATATGATTTACTTCTAACCTGGTTCTGCCAGATTGAGGTAGACTCATTTAATTTCTTTTAAGGGCAAACTTTTCTAACCCTGATCTTTTGACAAGAGCAGGGTAGGAGCAATGAAATCTGCAGCTATGCTGCACATCTCCAGTAGAAATGTTAGGTGCAGCTAAAGCATCCCAGATGGCTCAGTCATAGGCACAAAAGGCAGCTGGCAGCAATCTGAGAAGCCTTCATTTCCAGAGCATATCAGTGAGGAATATGCCCCTGAGGCTTCCACTTTCCTTTGGGTGTAAAACATACACTGCTGTTTCCCAAATTGATTATTTTTCCCAGCAGCTTTTCTCGTGTGTCTGTTCCAATGAAGCACTTCATGTTTCTTATACCCCTATGTGAGCTGCAGTGCTCTGAGAGGGCACAGTGGGATTTTTTTTTCTAAGGCAACTCAGAAAATTTGGGTAAGTTTTTTTCTACAGAATATGAGATGTTAATCTGGTTAATCTGAACCTAATCAACTGATTGATGTCTTTGAAGTGAGAGGAATCAGGTGCTTTACAGCTAAATTAATTTCCAACCAACTTGAAATGTTTTTGCTGAAATGACACTGAGGTGTGAAAGGAATGGTGCTGGGAATAATCTATCAGCACCGGGGTGCTGTCGTAGCTTAGCTTGAGGAGTCCTCAATTCATGTATTTATTGGGTATAAAGTATTAAGATTCACACACGCACACAAGAAGAATAACTACCAGTTGAATTAATTGTATTCACACACTCCTATTAAAGGAACTAAAAAATTATTTATTTATGACACTGTCTTTGCTTATCAGAATCAGAAACAGATGCTCTGCTTTGAAAATCCTGAACCAGAGCTGCCCGATGCTCTCTGTTCTAGTACAGTTCAGCAACTGTGCCACAGTGCAGAGACACTGTGATGTGAGGCAGATAGGGCCATTTCTGCTCTTCATCCTAATCGATTATGAAGGACTCTGGGAAACATCAGGCAGGTTTCGTGGAACTGTAAGTAAGCAGTGAGATAGGTATGAGATAGGATAGCACGTTTTCCAATGATCTTTAAAATACATTCACAGAGTGGAATTTTGGGATGTTGTTTGCCTGTTTATTTGTCACTCCAAGGTTACTATCATGCTGTTTTTTAGATTAAGCACTCATGTGAGCTTTCAGCAATGGGCATAGCTTGGACTGCATGCTGGGAGCCTCCCCCTATCCTGCTGAAGGCACTCAGCAAGCCAGAGCCCTGCATGGCCACAGGTGAGTGAGCTCCTGGGTGGGGGCTGGAGGGGCACAGCACAGTCCAAGCAGGTGGTGGGATCTGAGGGAGCCAGGGGTGCTGGGGCTCTGTGGGCTCCAGGTGCTGCTGCTGCTCCTGGGACAGGGACGGTGAAATATCCTGGGGGCTCCTCGATGAGGTGGAAGGGCATCTGGACAGAGGCTGTTACAATTATATACACTTTGACGGATTTCTTTCTTTTTAATGATAAGTAAGTAAATGGATAAATAAATAGGCTTAAAATCTCACTTTGGGATTGATGCTTATCTTATCATTAGTGCAGGGATGTGTCCACATTTGGTAAAATCTTGGAGATGGTTGGCTGCTGGGAGAAAGGTGAAGGCTCATATCATTCTAAACACAAAGTCATCTTGAAGAGAAAGATGCTCTGGCATGATCTAAGGAAAAGCGCTTAGGGCAGCATCTTCACTGAGAAGGATGTAGTAACTCTAAGAAAAGAATTGTGGGCAGTGGTGGCTGTATTTTAAGTCAGGAGTTCAACTTTTAAAAAGAATTATAATTTTCCATTCCTTTCAACTCACTGGGATGGTTCAGGATGACCTTTTCCACTGGTCATTTATTGTTTCATATTTATTAAGAAATAAGGAAATATCTTTAATTTGCAGCAGAAATTCAGTTGGGAGAAATGAAATGTAGAGGGTTTTAATAAAGGCTATTGTGCAACATAACTGTCAAGCAGTAAAATCAGGATTAAAAATCAAATGGGGCGTTATGTTTAAATATTGCCCTTTTTGTGACATGTTGACTCATTTTCTATGCATGCTAATATCAGACTTGTATGAACTCAAGTCATATCGTGTGAAGAAAAATGTTTTCCCTTAATAGTTGAACTCTAGTTCATTCATCAGAATTATAGAAACAAACAACTGCTCTGTAATGCCAACTACAGGGTAGTTAGGGATTTACTAAAAAAAAATGCTATGGGAGCTTTTCTTCCATTGAATTTATATTGGTCTTGCATATAAATCTCCAAGCAGCTTCTGCTACAATGTCATCAAAATTCTATGATTCAATGAAAATGTCATATATTGAACAACATTCTCAGCATTTTCTAGTCAGTATATTCCTCTTCTCCCCCTCTCTCCCTCACCCAAAATAAAAGTTGATATGTCAAAAAAGATACAGTTATCCATGCCAGTGTTATTTTAATCCAGCTGGGTGGGCTGTGGATTGCAAAAGAAACCAAAGAAAGACACAGGAGCTTTGTTATAAGTACAGGAGGAACATCCAGAAGGCTTCTTCACTCTCCTACCAGCAGATAGTGTACCACACACAAAGACCAAAGAAGATTATGTCGGACATAGAAAAGTGATGTCACACAGTTAAAACATGATCTTGAGTTTCTGTCCTTCACTTTACCTACATGAGTCAAACACACAGTGGAGCTGTTTTTACGATGCTGAAACATGGAATCATAGAAGCAGATGTAGCAGTTCTCCTGGCCTCCTTGTTCTCCTGGCCATCCCTGCAATTTAAATGGCAGAACAGACCCTAAGTAGTTCAGAGACTTTCTGCCATGCTGTTTTACTCGGTGCCCAGTTCCTCGCTCATTCTGAAACTTTGCACTGTGTTCAGGTAATGAGGATTGTTCAGTATCCAGTCATAAAAAGCTGTGAAACTGTTTATATACATGTATTGCTTTGTACACTAGGTCTTCAGCCCAAGTGGATGTAAGTGGTGAAACATAAGCAGTAATATCTAACTTGCTCTTCCAGCACTGGTCTTGCCATGACGGTACAGATGGGGTTATTGCATGAAAGTGGAAGAGCCTGTCTCAGCTATACTTCACAAAACTGTCCTAATTTCTTCATCAGTTCTTTGCCCAAGTAGGTGGATCTCTGTTTAAATACTTCTCTGTTCTTCACTTAAATAAAACTATTCCCACCAAATTGTTGATATACACTATCCTTATGAGCAATCTCATGCGTTATATTATTTTTCATCCTAGAAATGAGAAACAAAACTGCATCACTTACAAGGGCATAGCTGATATGCAGAAAAATTGGCATTTCTCTCATATTTGTGTCAGCACGTTGACTCAAACCACAGCTTCTGCTTACTTTGACTGCTAAGCAATAGCACCTTGCCATGTAAAGTATGGCATGCCCTCAAGGGAAGCAGTGACAGGACAAACCGTAGCATCCCAACAGTATCAGAGTCCTAGAATATCCATTAAAACTGACTTACAATACAGCAGTTTTGTTATGTATAAAATTAGGCAGTTAGACAATGCTCAGAGCATGCTTATTTTAAATAATTCATAGGCAGAATTTTTACAGAACTTTAACAATGAAGTCTTTGCAAATGCCAGAGGATGCACATGAAAAAAAGAAATGAAGATGTTTCAGTATTTCAGAAGCAGATGAAGAAACACTAAGCAAAAGCACAATAGCATCCTTCAGTACAAATCATAGCTTGTTCCAAACATTCCAAATATATTTTGATCTAATCACAAGCTGCCCCCTTTCGATCTATGGGTTGCATTTTTCCACCCTACATTCTGAAGAAAACACTTTCAGATCTCATTTGTTGATAAAAAGAGAGGAAATACAAACCTTTAATTAGCAGTTCTAGAGAGAGAGAGTGCAGCAGAGAGAAGATAATCTGCTTCATTAGATACATTATTTAAAACAAGCTACTTTTATACTATTCCCACCCAATGTCTTTTCTGGTAACATTACTTCTGTCTTTTCCTGGACAGATTTTTTGGGGACAAAATTTCAGCAGAGCTGTAGGAATCAGCAGAGTTGCTCCTAGTGTCTTATTTTAAATCTTCAGTGCATTTGAATACAAGGCCTCATTTTCAAGAGCCCTGGGGTACTGTTACATATGCAAAAATAAATATTTCAGTAAATGTCTTAGAAACTGATAAGCTTTTAATCTTATAATTCTTTTAGGAAATGGTTGACCAGGAAAATCCAACAGGTAATAAATACTGTAATCAAAATGAGCAGTATTTTGCTCAGAGTTAAAAGAAAATGAAGCTTACAATCATATATGAAGAATCAGTGAATTTCTTATTGTGAATAATAACTGTACTCATAGATGTTTTTACTGTTTAAATAAGCAGGGGGACACACCAGAGGACATGCACTGAATCAGTGGCAGGAACAAGAATTAAATCCACATCTTCTAGTCTTTCTAGTATACAGGCAGTGGAGAAAAGAGCAAGATAAAGGATTAAAAAGCAGTGAGACCAGAAGATGCATTTCCTTGATCAAAATGAGGTGAACATTTGCCTGGTACCAAACTGCAAAACTGTGTAGCAACCAGATGTGAACTTGTGCTTCAGACAAAATCTGAGCATGCCACAGGCACCAGAGAAAGTGAGAGCAGTGATAAATGACACCAAACCTGAGTGAAAGCAGCAGTCAGGTTCTACAGCTGGCTTTTTCCATGTACGAATCAGTCTGGAATGGAATGAATGAAGCTGAATAAAAAAGCACTTATTTTGTCTGTTTGTTATTTGATTAAGCTATCACCAAGAACTATTCCTTCAGAATGCAAAGCTTTTGGATAAAAATCGCTACTCTTCTTGACTGATCTTTTCTCCAATAAAAATATGCTGTGTTACTGAAAACAAATCAGTGTAAGTGTGCACTCGTTCCTGTAATATCTGTTGGCAGTTATGAAGAATATATTCAAACTATAAATTCTATGTATTTTAAGTGCCTGAACTATCTGGTTATAGTTATTTACTAAGAAACATAACTATATACAGCAGGAGAAGCAAAAGATTAGGCACATTTTATAAACACTTCTATAGTGTAAGAGTATAGCATATACCAGAGAGGTCTTAAGGATATTCATTCAGTCAGAACTCTTCTGTCAAAACTATTCTATCCAAATGTTTATTCAATTTCATTAGCCAGTTTCATCTAGAGTTCAAGGAAATGTCCTACTCCACGTCCTAAATACGCGTTCTTTTCCTTTCTGGGGAGAGGGGCGTCAGGGAACAAAATTCAGTTCTTTACAGAGAGAGTGGTGAGATGCTGGAACAGGCTGCTCAGAGAGGCTGTGGATGTTCCATCCCTGGAGGTGTTCATGGCCAGGTTGGATCGGGCCCTGGGCAGCCTGGTCTACTATTACAGTTTGGTGACCCTGCCTGTGGCAGGGGGGATTGGAGCTTGATAATTCTTCAGGTCCCTTCCAACCCAAGCCATTCTATGTTTCTATGATTCTACAAAATTCACCTTTATGATATATTTGTGGGCAGTTGGATTCTGTGCCCTGAAGTGATGAACAAATACTGGTACGAATTTTGCCCATAATACTAGTACTCCTATAATGGAGCTTGCTTAATTTTACTGCAGACCGTGGCTTGCCATCTCCTAGAGGAAAGGGCAGGATGGGTGGTAGAGACACTATTGAGCACAGTCTTTGTTTCTCTGCCACTGGTTATAGGAAGTGAGTACAAGTTATGTTGCCGGATCATTTGGGCCCCTAAGAGGACACCTTTGTGCTTATCTTCACAATGCTGAGCATACACATTCTGCTTTTATGGTTAAACATAGGTTTGCTAAGATGTTTCCCTTACTGACTCAGTCTTTCCTTTTTGGGTGGTAATAGCTGGTCTGAGAAAATGTTGAAAAAGTACACATCTATTAAACCTGAAGTTCCGGGGAGTAGCTTTTAGGTTTGACATTCTGTCACTGAAAAAAAAAGGTGATGATACCATTTTGAATAATCTCTCTTCACGGAGTTGATGTTAACTAAATTATAAGGCTTTTTTTTTCTACGTCTACTACAACACCCCCTGAAATATGAAGGGTAATGTCGTGTCATCATTTAATGCATCAATTGAGATATCTGGATATTGGAAAGGACTTGTTAGCTTGGAAGCTGCTCTCCTACAACTTTAGCTCTATTTCCTGAAGTAAATGATTACTCTTTTCTCAGTTATTTAACAAAGAGCTGATCTTACATTTTCACACACCAGGAAATATGACTTCATTGCCGGCTGAAAAACAATAATCTCTTTTTATTTAAAAAAATAGCACTCGGTTTATAGATTCCAAGAACTAAACAGGTACAATATTCTTTAGCCAAGTGTAGTTCTCATTATTAAATGCTCATTGGAGTGATCAGCCATTAGGAACGAGTTTACACGGATAACAGAGCCAATTTAATTTTTGTGTGGAAAGTAGAAAGTAGAAAGTGATTTTGCTACTGTATAACATTCAGGACTTTAAGATATCTCACAAATTCCTTAGTAATGTATGACCTCAAGAATATTTGTGAGAAGAATTTTTTTTCACAGAGGTATCTGACTTTATTTTATCTTCAACACAAGTAACTGTCTTTCACTCAGGCTTCATAAGCTGCAAATGGTACTTCACCATCCAAAGACACTTTCCTGCATCATGGTTTTGTTGTGAAACAAAAAGTTTGTAAGATCCTGGTCTTAGAGTTAAGTGCATTATACCTGTATAAAAATTACCCCACTGTTGGCACTCAAGAAGCATTCTGTTGCAAGTTTCCCTTCCTGATACAAATAAATTTGTATTAAATTAGTGTTGCCTTCTGATGAAGCGCCTACTACAACAAATTAGTATTAAAAATACACAAGTATGATTTACACCTTGATTACCTGTTTGGTATGGGAGTAACTGCAGGACAGTTTTGTGCATCAATTATCTGAATTCAGCAAGGTTTACTAAGTTATTTTGCTTTTATATGCGTAGTTTGCTCTGAAAGTAATGCCTTCCATTTTTGCCATGGTAATCACAACAGATACAAAGAACACAATAACACTGTTTGATAGAGGTAATTTTCAGCTAAAAAACATGCTTTTTTGAGATAGTCACCACCATTAGCTATGCGTCGTTTTGTGAAAAAGTGTAACTTATAGCTGAGAGAAATACTAAACAACAAAGTACACTTAGATACAATACTTCCATCATGATATTCAAATACTTAGTCCATAAATAATATCTTTTCTATTGCTGCTACAAAACCAAGTATTATTGTTGCTGAAGAATGAGTGAATTTTATCCTTCCTGCCAGAATGCTATACTAGACTTCAACAGGTCTTGGAGTGAACAGCATCATTACAAGCTGATCAGTGCTGCAGAGATACTCGTCCTTCCCACCCCAATTGGGATAATCTATTCAACAGTCTTAGTTGGAAATATCCATGTTTTGTTCATGATAATCAGGTATGGAAGTGAATGTATTTGGCAACAAGATTTATTTCTGAAAAAAAAATAATTGTGATTGCACTAAGAAAATGAATTGCCAAGCAAAGAAATGTGTAACATGTTATTCATGTTTCCTTTAGTCAGTGATATTTTTCATTAAAAAAAATAATAATAAATTGTAACTATAGATGCAGTAATACAAGCTTACTTAGCTTCTTCTGTTCAAGAATTTAAATGCATGATAGACTTCAACCATAATCAAGGAAACTGAAATACATTTCTCCCTCCATTGATTTCACTATATTCAACAGCAGTCCTTCCACTGGTACTAGAAAAGGGTAGAATGGACTTTAAATTTTACCCATGGCTCTAGCCCAACGTTACAATTCTTAAAGAATTCTGTCAAGATCATATATTATTTTTCTCCTTTGAAAACTGTACTTCTACCCACAGTTATTTCAGTGAAACAGCTCTATCTAACTTTTGCCCATTTACAGAATCTTTCTATAGTATAAAGCTTTTTTATCTAGCATGACCTTGATTCTGGAGACAGGGGCTTTAGCTCCCATCAAGGATTCTCACATGATGTGAATTAATGTCTCAAGATTTTTTCACTGTATTCTAAGAAGGTAAAATTGCTGAAATTGCTAAAGTTTTTTGGGTCATAAAATATGACCCAATGTTTATACAAGAAAATATCTTCTAGTTCCTTAATTTTAAGAGATTTTTTTTTCTGTATAGTATGAAATTTTCTTTCAACTGTCTGATGCTACCATAAATTCTGTATCCACACATATCACAAATGAGTAAGAGGTGACTTTTATCTGCAGTGAAAATTCAACATAAATGTGCTAGTGTAAGGCATACATGTTACTCTCATCATGGACTAATAGGCAGATCCCACACCTACATACTGGAATTATAAAAATGTCCAAAGGCCAACTTCTGACTGATGTATGTTAGCCCTCGAGCTTTGGTAAACTTCCCTTGAAACTACCAAAAATCTGATGGCTGGTGAACTTGAAAGCATTCATGGTCTGAACACAGAAGAGAGGAAATGTGGAAACAGTATGTCTGAAATGAACTTGATTGCAATATGACTTTTTTTAAATGTATGAGAAAGCGAAAAAAAATCACTGAGTTTCTAAAAATTAGTTATAGAGTCTCTAAAATAATAGAAGGAAACTGAGAAAGAACAAATATATTTTTTCCTCATGAAAGGCCTTTGTCTAACTTAAATAAAAAATATGAGAGACAGAGAGAACACACAAATACAATTACTTAAAAAAAAGAATATAATTTAAAACGTATTTGTTCAATAAAATTACAAGCATTCAAATTCATTGTCGTGAACATCTATACATAGGAAAAGAAGTTCAAAATAGTGCATTAAAAATTTAATGTGGTAGTTACAGCACTAAAAAGGACAGAAAAAACTCAGACTCTTTAGATGAACTTATTTTTAAAACACAACTATATTTTGAAAAATAACCACAGCAAATTCTCACCTTCCTCTAAACAGAGCTGATTCTACTCAATGACAGACTACAGAAAGACAGAGTTGTGTCTTATCTTTTTATGGAACACATTTTCTCATGCATGCCTTTTAATTTTTTTTAGCTTTACAGAGTCAGTACTTCTAAGAGAGAAAGAAACTTGATTAGTTCTGTAATTAATCAGAAATGTATTTACTTCCCAGTAAAAAAAATGCATCTCTGCTGATGGTACGTGGTAAAGAAAGAACCTTGGAAATTCAGCTCCCCAGTTTTCAGGTCAGCCACCTAGGGACAAACATTTTAAGTGTGAGTTAAAGTAATATTATCTGGAACTTATTGTGAGAGAGTAACTGAAAGTCCTAAGGAATTTCTCACATAACATTTTCCTGCACACTGAGATCTAGTTTAAAGATTACTACTAATTCAATGACTTTCAGCTGTCCTTCCTTGTGTGAATAAATTTCATCTCTAGAGATTAACAGATGGAACTGAGATATTTTGCTATTAAATTAAAAAGAAAATGATAGAGAAAAGACTGCAAGAGTTCAGTGCCAGTCCAGAGGAGCTGATAATCTTCACCCCAGAAATCTAACAGCACGAACACCAAAAACTACAGTTCTCCTAGCAAATCTACTTCGGCAGACCAGCCGTTGGGACAATGGCTACAGTTTTGTGTGAAGGATGGAGTGTGATCCAAACAAAGCTAATCATTCACATTAGTCTGACTTGAAATTTTCAAGAGAAAAGGGAATGAAATACACTTTGAATTAGCTATAAAGACAGCATTTCAGATTTACTTTATTTTTAATATGTTAACTAATAGCAAGTGATAAAATAGCATTCCTTAAGTTAGAGACTGCAAATAAGTGTCGCAGCACTTAACACTTTTGCAGCCTGCGTCTACAGTTGGAGAATGTGTACTCAGACCTGGAAGTAAAGTCACCAGCAGAGAACTTTTGAAAGTGCTGCAGCACAGCTAATCTACTCAGATCAAAGATTTCATTATCAGATATTGTATGTTATCATGCTGGAATTCATTAGTTCATCTAAAGAAAAATCCAGTAAGTTAAAGAATTATAAGATGAGGAGAAAAAAAATGTTAGCTAAAATGTGGATGGTACTTGGGGATGACGATAAGAAACAAATTTTCTGGAAAGATTTTGAGGAGAAATAAGTTAATTTGGAACTTTCAGGATTGTAAGGCCAGTCAAATTATTCCATATTTTTTCTCAGAGACCTGAGGCAAAGTGTAAGGTTGTGTGAATGTTATTACTAATGATATACTGTAGAGATTTGGCTGATGTGATAAGGTTTAGGGCTGCTGTAAAGAAAGAAATAGTTTAAGGATAGAGGAAGAATGAGCACTGTAGAAATACGGTAATTCTTAATAGCACAAAGCCACATAATTTTCTTTTATAATAAATAGGAAGCACTGCTGTCAGCTGGAAAACAACAGAGGAAAAACTCCTGGGATTGCTGTGAGCTGCCAGTAAGCTAAAGCTGCGTGAGAGGCACACACAGCTGAAATGCACGTAAGGATCTGCCTTTCCGGAGAGAAAAGGGAGTTGTTAATGCCATTCTCCAGGCTTTAGAACAAGACCTGAAATGCAATTCTTACCAGCTGTTTCCAGGAAAGAGAAACTCAGACTGGAAAACAGATAAAAACAATTGCTAGAACCAGAAGAATGGAGTACTATGAAAAGTCACCTAGGTTTCTTTAAAAAAAAGAAAGACAAGAAGGCTTGGAGATGTATATTTGCTCTCTTTAAACCAGGACCAAATGCTTCAGAAAAGCCTTATTCTGTTGAGATGTAAAAGATAAAGAGTTTCTGCATTGAGGCATTATGCTATTTACTCTGATTTCTAGGATTCTATTTGTTTCAGAATTTTTTTAAAAAATAACATAATTTAAAAATCTATATAAGTTAGAAATATGAGACTTCCCACAGTGACATTGGCACAGAGATTGACAAATGTCTTTCTCACATGACTGTAAGATTCATCAAGGTAGTAATATATTTTTGGATCAAAATATCTTGGACCAATGCAGCTATTGCTTATCATTGATTCAACAGATCAGATAGCTAAATTACTTGGAATTGATTACTTCATTGCTAAGTAAGATTGAATGAGAGAAGGCATGGAGGCAAAAGTGTGGAAAAAAGCTGAAAAAAGTCTTTTTCAGCTAGTGGAGGAAAATAGACATGAACACAAAAATGTTCCAAGTGGGAGCACAGTCCATGCTCATTAGCTTGAAGGGGCTAAAGAATAGTGTTAGGCAGCTATAGGGCTGCTGCTGCTGTCTGTCTAGACAAACTCCAAACATGAGAACAGAAGGGAAGTGATTAACCTCACTACTGGAAATTCAGAAATCATCCAAGTCAAGCTGGTTTGCTGGAAATGCTCAGATTTTGTGTTATAGAGGTGGGGTTAGGCCTGGGCAGGAGGATGACTTTAAGGCCATTGCTATCTGCTGTTGTAGACCACGAGGGATGACATTTACACCTTTCTTATTTGATGAAAGACTATTTGCTTGTGTTTGTAAACATGTAATTCTTACAGATCATCTTGTCTTTGACCTGTAAGATCACTTGCAAATTAATACTTAAGCTTCTAATTAGTAAAGACTCTGTGTCCAGGAGGAGATAAATAAAATATTGATGACAATACACAATGCAGTTAGAGGGCATAAATAATGACTGATGACAAAACATAATGCACTTATCATGTTTCCGAAAGTACTGACTGGATTCAGACAGCATATAGATTATCACATTGTTTTGTCTGCTCAACACTTATTTTTGTAATAGATTGGATTCATTCAAATCCATGTATTTAATTAGTTTAATCTGCAGAGAAATTAAAGACAAGATAGATCTCCAGACTTGACATACTCACAGATTTTGCAGAACAGCAGCTGTGTTTTTGCACATTTTTCATCAGTAGATATATGGATACTTCAGAGATAGAAATTGTCCACAGGAAAAGCCCAGCTAATATATGTGGACTGACAAATTTAAATCTACAGTAAGACAGTAGAAACCATTGAACAAATGAAAAGAAAGAAGCTTGAAACAGAGGCTACAGCTATTGTTTTCCTTCAGTGTTTTTTTGTTTGTTTGTTTGTTTTGTTTTTTCATAGGTTTTTTGTGGGTTTTTTTTTTTTTTTTTTTTGGTTTGTTTTTGTAAAGGGACAGTTTTCACAAAAGACAAGAATCTCTGCCTTAATAAAAGATAAAACAATTCTAAACTATAAAAAATAGATGAAATCATTTGAGATTATAAGGCTTAATGCATGATCTACCATTTGAACACTGAGGTCTTTGAAAAATGTCTATGTCTATACAGAGGACGATACAAAAACCTGTAAGAAAATATGTGTCTTGCAGGTATGGTGTTCTGAACCTCAGAGTAAAGTGTGGAACAATGGGTATTTCAATATACCTTTACGTCTATTACGGGACTGCTGAGGTGAGAATTTTCCCTACCTTTGGCTGTGATCCCATTTGGGCAGTTCCATTTGAAGGTCTCACCTAAACACAAAACACATACAGAATATTTTGGCCAAATATAATTTGTATTAAAAAGCACATCCTATGTCTGTCTATTCCTTGTATCCCCTCTCAGCAGTTAGGTAGCTTTAAACCATTCACTATATATTCTTTGTAGATTAAATATAGCATAAAGTCTGAGAGTATGGAATATGAGATTCTCATTCAGAGTCCAAAAGTTATTTCTCATTTAGTATGATTTATCCTATTAATGTGAATTAAATTGCATGTACACACATTTTTCAGATGTTTTGAAAGCCGTGTTCAGATATAATAGTGTCGTTTGATGCCTTAAAGGAAACGCAGTTAGGGGCTTTGCTTTTCCTGGAGATTTTACATCCTTCAACTTTCACAAAGATATAGGCATTAGAGGAAAAAGATCACATGCATCATTCTCTCCACAAGCTCCAGTCGTTAGTGCCAAGACATATACTTTATAGATGTCTGGCTTTGGTTTCAGCATCAGAGCCAGATGGCAGTGAATCATACTTCATAATTTATTAAAAATGTTTGAAATAAATACTTTTGTCTGGTTCATTCTCTGTAGCTTAAATTTGTGTCTTTGGAAATGTAGTTATTTGATAGTTTATAACATACTGTGAAGGGAACACAAAAATATGCACCTATAGACTGTTCTCAAACAGGTCCTTTTAGGAAACAATAGCCAGAGTTAGTTAGACTTCTGAATGTGGTCTCTGAGTGGCCAAGAGGAGTTCTCCCAGCTGCAGATACTTCTGTCTGCCAATGAGACTTTAAAAACAAACAAATAAAACAATAAATCAGAGAGGAGGTGAGCCTAGGCAAATAGCTTACAATAGACATCTAACTAGCAAATGAAGTTAGGTGATTCCTATATAATGGACACTCTGGATAAGGATCTTTCCAATAATTAATTAAAAATGTATTATAAATGTCAGTGTTTTTAAAAGATGCTTTGTGCTTATTTCCTTCATTTGTATAGAATAAGGCAATTTTAAGTTAAGAGTTCTTTTAACTACGAGTGTAACATTCTTCCAAGCCTACAGTTAGGATAGCATTAAGATAGGAAATACATTTTGTGAAAGATATCTAGGAAAGCACATATTTCATGAAAACTACATAATAAGTACATTATGAGACTGGCAAAAACAGACTATCTGTACTTAGGTGGAGACTGCATACACTTCTAATTGAGTAGTGCTCCTTATGTAGGTGTAAATTTTTAAGATTATCTTTAAGTCATGTAATCATCTTTGATTGTGTATTAATTTTTTCCTGGAGGATCCTTCTTCTTTCAGCAGTTTCCTTTTTATATTAAGTGCTCAGGAACATAAAGCAAGATTCAGCACTGTGTTGACTGCATCACCTAAACACTCTCATTTCTCCTCCCACTTTTGCTAGTTCCTATGTCTATCAGACCTGTGTTTCCTTTGAACACTTAAGAGTTCTCAAAGGAGAGTATAGATAATTGCGCTATTGTTAATAAATTAAATAGCCAATTAAACCTCACTGGAGACCAAAGCTATAAACCATTTATATGTACATTTGAGCCTAAAATGTTTAGTCTGAAACATCTCTTGTTTGATAGACTTTCCCTGACTTTAAAATAATGGTTCCGGCAGTGTGCTTACCTGGGTGCAGATCAGTTTTAAGGTAGCTTCTATCAGCAGTATCCTTGGAAAACAAGATGGTAACTATGTCAAGTAATTATTTTCATGGTCCTCAATTTATTGCAGAACTTAGAAGAAAGCTATTGCAGATACCTACATCTGCAATGTGGCAGATTTAGTTCACATCATTGGTATGCCATTTCTCATTCATCAATGGGCATGTGGAGGCAGTATTTGTTATTTTAAAAAATCTTTATTAAAATACATTACGAGTAAAACACATATTTAAGCTTTTATCATAACTGCTGATTTCAAACAGATTCACTGATATCTTGCTCTTAAGGAAAAAGTGATCAGGTTCAAGAAAGTAAAGTTCGTTTTCACCAAAGGTATTTTTCATATGTCATAGAGAGCATGAAGAAAAAAGACAAATTCCCTGCATAGCACAAGGCACCAGTTAATCAAAAAGAGGATATTCAAGAGAGAACTTGGAATCACAAGCCAGGATAAGTGGAAAGGATGGCTTTTTATTGAACTAGTAGCATACAAGACAGCATGCATCCATGGAAATGGAATGTAATCACTAAAGAGAGAAAGAAAGAAGTTGTTCAGGAAGTTGAAATTTGAAAGCCATAGATAATTTTGAAATTGACATAGCATGTCTACTATACAGAAGCTAAAATACTGCACAACATCAAAAGTCTTATTTGGTTAACAAGCAGTTTAAAAAGAGCCTAGAAACCATAATTTCCTTTGAAGTTCAATTTTAAAATCTCTGTTTTTCTATATATTTATAAGTAATGTGACAAAAGAGAGTTTTACAGTTCTAAAGAGTTTGTACATAGTGGTAACTAATTTGTCTGTATGGAGAAAAATCTTTATGTAAAGGACATGTAAGTATTAAGGCATAGAAAAGACATGGCCTACTGAGGAAAGACAAAACATCAAAACTCGATATAAAAATTACCCAATGTCCAAAGTAAAGCCAACTTGCAAAATACACTTCTTTTTTTTTTCCAAATTCCTGCAATTACTGAGTGTGCATTCATTTCTATTATGAAGCAAGTTTCTCCATCTCAAAAACATTTGCTTAGAGAAAACACTTCTCTACCAGTCGCTGCTGATACCCATTATGACAGTACAGCCAAGAGAGATAGAGAGTTTTTAGATAACAAGCTCCCAGACTACTTAGCACTTGATATTTTCAGAAAAGCACCTTTGAATCCACACAGGAGCTTTTATAAGGTGAAGAGATTGAACCATTTATTTTGCAAAAAAAAACCAGCAGAGTATCTCAGATTTTGTTTGACAATAAAATCACCCTAAAGTCACAGTGAAAGCAAGAAACATGCCTCCATAATGCTATGGATTATGTAACATCATGTTCTCTTTCACATTTCTCAAAATAGTAATAGTAATAATAATAATAAAGCACTTTTAAAATGTGACAGAAGCATGCCAAAATGAGAAGGAACTTTCAAAAGAGGCTTGAGCCAAAAAAACTGACTACACCGTATATATTAGTATCTATAATATTGCTAGATAATTTTTTATTCACAGAAATCCTCTCTTTCATAACTTAAGTGAGCTATGTAACACACTATTCCAATAGAGACTTCAGTATTTCAGCAATTCCTTCTGAAAAGCAAATTTCATTATTAAACCTTAAGATGTGGAAAACCAGTCATTCTCTCCATGTATCTGTAAGGGCAAATTTATGAAGGACACAATGAACAAAATTTGCTTTTCATTACTCATATGTTGCATATATACAGTACATTTAAGAGAAAGTTTCCTAAATTGACATCAAATACATTTTAAACACAGATTCATATTTATGCCATAGGCAAATTTCTCATAAATTAATTCTGAATGAAACATTGGTACCAGAACTTTTGCCTATTAGATATGAGACAACTTCCTGAGAAGCAGCTCCCAGCATCTGTTCTTTGCATGAGGACACATAAACACACAGACATCAATCCCAGTATAATTTACCCACATGGAGACCAGAAGTAAATCTGACTATTAATTGAAGATATCACAATACAAGTCTGGTCCAGGAAAAATCAGACATGTACACAGTGGGCAGTGTTTCTTCTGTCCCAAACATTGACATACTCTCAAGTTGTATTCTGATAAGAGAGGAGAGAAAGGGTGGTCCAGTACAGTGTCCTACAATGAAGCTGTTAAATGAAGCATTCCAAGAAGCTGTCAGATTTAAATTTTAAAATGACCATTATAATGTTAGTGACTTCTAAAATAAGAAAGGAACTTTCTGACCTATGCCATTTTGAAAAAAGAGCTAAGTCTTAGATCTTCCAAATAATGAATGAAGACTCGTTATTAGTCACACCATTCCTTATTCCTGTGTCACACATAAGACATAGCTGATAAAGCCCACACTGGACTTCCTTAGTGTGGCAGGAGGCTGTGAGGCACATCTCCCATCACTCCCTTGGAGCATGCCACCCCCCTGCTCAGCTCCCTTCTATTCTGTCAGGCTTCCCTGTTGTCTGCTTCCTACTGTAATATACAATAAGTAATTATATTTTTCATAAATATCCTGCTTGCAAAGTGCAAAGGAAATGTTCTATGTGCAAAGACTCCTGCAGTCTGAGAGTTATACAGAGTATCGGTATATTTTGAAGGCTGCATATTTATTAAACCAATTCTCTTAATACTTCAGGCATACAAGTGGAGAGGTGTGGCTAAGAAGATGCATTTAGAGTAAGTAGCTCTGTGACAGCTGAAAAGGGGTAGGCAGGTGTTGCCAGTCTTTGGAGCAGGCAAGATTAGCAGGCATGAGAAAATGTATTCCTGATTTGCCCATTGTTGTAATATTGCTCTAAGAAATATTTACCAAGGCAGTACTGCTGGTAGGTTGGGGTTATATCTCTATGAAAGTCCTGGGCTTTCAGATATTTAAAACCAGAACCACTTGATTTGCCATGGACTAATCCATTTATTCAGTCTTCACACTCATTTTTCCTTTGCTCCTAGTTTCACTTCACAGGCAGGCACAAATACCCCAGCCAGAGGAGAAGGTGAAAGACATTTGCTGCATCTCCTGGGCAATTTGCCTTTGAGTGTAGTACACTTGCTCTTGGAGCAATCCAAACATTTGAACCAAATACAGATAGTATGTTCATAATTAACACTAATCAGATAATTTATGCCAATTAGTGATATTGTTATATAGTGATTATGTTAGACCACGGGATGTCATAAATTATTGGTTAAGGTATGTCAAGAGGCAGGAAGAAAAGAAGTGAGAAAACATCCAACCTCTCAGACAGTTTCCTTCTTCTTGTCCTATGTGTGTGACAGAAGAATGACCACACATTTCTGGATTTGCTAGAAATCAAAGATGACGTGGAGCTAGCTACAACATTAACTTGGACGGTATGGTCCCATAAAATATTTGTTCTTTCAAAGTGTCATCTTGGCTTTCATGATCATATCAAGTACCTTTGGTGATGGTTGCTTCTGTAAGCATTTCCTCCAAGCCGCATTGTGACACCAGCTTTAGCAGAAAGACAAGAAGTGCAGTAACAGGTGTGGGTAATAGATGTGGATACTTGGTGCCCTGTACTTTTCTAGAGCTCTGCAGGCTCCATCACTGCCTCCTCTTCCAGCTCTCTGTGTCAGAGACACAGCTCAGACTCTCTGGTTATTGTTTGCTTCCAATGAGTGTTCTTCAGACCGTTCCTAACAACAGAACTTTTTATAACTGTAATTACTTTGGCAGATGAGAGCACGTCTGCCTTTAAGCTCCACTCTCTGAAGTCATATTTATCCCTTATTTTCAAAACGACATTTTTTCCAAACATACCTTTCACTTTTCAATTCACAAATCTATCATCACACAATAGGCAAGACTCAGAATTACTTCTGAACTGAAACAGCCAATGAGAATCCTACCACTGCAAAAGAATGAAGACAAAAGCCGCCTGATAACTCCTAGAGTGAGATTTATTTCTTTTTGCCTCCGTAGAGGTAAGATATTTCTGCACAAGTCAGACTACTAACAGGATGTAAAAAGGTTTGAGTTGTAGCAGGAGAAAGAATCGTTAACATTTACGTTTGCATTTACCTTTAAATTAACATTTGCATTGAAGTTGTGCCAATTTCATTCCATTCAGCCTCATGATTTCCTTTTTTTATCTGTAAGTTCTTTAGATGGATTTTTTTTTTGGTCTAATGGCTATTAAATATGAAAATTAACAACTCAGGGAA
Organism: Gallus gallus; assembly: GCF_016699485.2. NCBI lineage: Eukaryota > Metazoa > Chordata > Aves > Galliformes > Phasianidae > Gallus > Gallus gallus. The sequence continues at coordinate 70,924,672 of NC_052534.1, forward strand.
AAACTATATCCTTTATAATCACATAATGGTATGATAAACTGTTTAGCAAAATAACTGATCCAGAAAGTATGAAAAGTCTTCTTAGAATATGTAGCAAAATACAAGAACATACAGATCAGATTTTACTATCTTCACCCACAATTTGCTCTTCACTTTTTAAGAATCCTGTGAAAACTCAGCTGTGGACCATATCCATGCAGCATAAGGACCCAGAGTCAACCAACACAAAAGCAGGAACCTCTCAACACAGAAGATGTGGATTCAGTATCTATCCCAGGGTTCCTTACCACATGCCATTCTTTCCCTTAATAGTCTTCAATGCCTAAAAATGCAGTTAATTTTGTTACTAACTACATTAGCTGAATCATTACTAGGCTGCAGCTGCACTGGTCAAAACAAGATACATTTACTTGCTGTTAAGTTCTGAACTGCACCATTCCCTGATCCTTTGAGCAAAGGCAATATCATCTATTAAGCTATATGTCCACGGTGCCTTAAGCGCTGCAACCTTTTGCGTTGCTCTGAAACTCTGTAGCTTGCTTTCTCCTCGCAGCTCTGCACCCGGTCGGTCACCCAAGCCGCCACAGCAGCCTTTCCCAGAACCTCTGGGGCAGCCCCTTCCCCTCATTCCCACGCTGTAGATCGTGTACTGTTATCCTACCGGCCATGCACCTGCAACCCAGCAGCATCGTTATGGTGGATTCTCATGGGAAGTGATTGCCATCAGTGTGAGAATACTTCCTTCTTCCCGCTTTTTCCCACCCCGTGGTCAAAGGTTCTGGTTGGCATTAGTGGACCCAAAAGTATGCATGCCCCAAGTCTAACAGCAAGGCAGCAAGCAATCTCAGCAAAATGTTCTCCCATCAGGAGCATCAGCATCCTACCAAAGAGCAACAGATAAGTGCATCCTGGTGAAAACTATACTGGTGTAGCAGAGAAAGCTTTATGGGGAACACCACCTACTGCACTAGAGTACACACCCAAGAAAGATGCTTGTCTGGAGACTGGCTTTACTTCTCCTCCCAGCTGATCACTGGTGAAAGATCCCCTTTCCAACCCCCTCCCCTTTGATTTTTATTTTTCCTAAGTGAAACTATATGCCATTAACTACAGACCCTGTAAAATAAAACCCTCTGCATGTGAAACTACTTCAAAAACATTTGTGCAATACACTTTCTTCATGAAAGGAAAAATGACCAATATCTTTGTGGTTAGTTACATTGTAAGTTAAAGCAGATTGAAGCCTTCCTGCTAAGAAGGAAAAGCATATGAAGGCATTAAGAAGTTTCTGCATAACTCACCTGTGAGCACTAGCTGGAGTTCAGTCTCCATAAATGGCAGGCACTAAGCATGTCTCAGGGGTGTAATATGGTGTCCGGTCATCTTCCATACAGCCAAAAAAAGAGCAGACTGCTTAGGTGCAGTTCTTATTCCATGACAGCTAGTAATGTCACTCTCTGTACTGTCACCACGCATCCTATTTCCATCCTACACACTTTAATTTTTTCATAAATACCTCATTTGATTCACGGTTTATTCACTGATGTTTATTTTATTACACACTTTAACTTTTTCCAGTATTCACTCTCTGCTGCTCATTTTTAAAGGGGCTGAATTTTTCCCCTATTTTGTCTGGAGCTGTTGTTTTGCAGTGCTTGAAAAAGGAAAGTAATCTCAAAGCATACATAGCACACTGTGCTTAAATGGAGACTAAAAGGTCAAATTTTGTGCAAACCAGGACGAATTGCAAGTTTTAAAAACCTTAAAAGCCTGTAAATTACCCTCAATTACACTGATCCTGTAAGCAGTATCAGTGTCAGAAACTATTTATATGAGGCAGACAGTGAAATTGGAGTTGGTGCATCAAGAATGGCACAAATGAGTTCTTACATTGCCAGTGCAGAGGGTTTCTGAAAAGTTCTTTCTTAGCAGCCTGAAGTTTTTTATAGTTACAGAAATACTGTAACACTAAGCTGTCCTTTGTCACCACCATCATGGTTGAGAATAACAGCATGATGATGGGCAAAGCTTTTTAAGAAACCATATGCTAGAAGTGCCTTTTGCTGATTCTACCCACAATTTTCATTACTTTAGCCCTATTTACTGCAAAGAACTTGGTTGCTGTACATCTTATACAATGATAACGTATCTATTTCATACTCATATTCAAGAAAGAGTGAAAATAAATTATTATCACATTAAATATGAAACTTCCTTGATCTTAATGGAAAGGTTCCTGATCTTCATTGATCCAACAACAATAATACCAAGCAACTGTAGTGATGCTGGTAGCTTGCTCTGACACCTTAACAACATCTCCAGTTATTTAATGGTATTTATAATTCTTTTTTAATGTCCCAGTTACTTACTGGAGTATTTATTCCATAGTCCTATGAAACTTGAGGCTTCAACCTAGAAAACACATTCTTCAGCATTCAGTCACTGAGAGCTTCTCTCTCAGCTATACTGGGCAGTCAATTTCTCCTCCTGTACAAGTACTAAAAATGAACATTCCACCAATATTTAAATGTTTTTCTATTTATCCTTGCATCTTGAAAGTGTTTTAAATATTCTGCCATGAAGGCAACAGGATAAAATTTTGTAGAGAGGCAACTAATAACCAATCACTAAGAAAACTATTTTCAAGTGTTGTTTAGATTCCTGATGCTTTGTCTTTCTCATAGCAGTTAGTAAATCACTCATTTTCAGTTACTTTCAGAAAATTGGCATTTCAAAAGAATTCTGTGACTATGATTCAAAGTTTCCAGACCTTTTAAAAGAAACTGAGTCAATCTAACTCCCACAAGAGAGATGTGTTTGCTGCCACTGCCTAAAATTCTTCTAGTATTTTACATGAAAACAAAGAGACATATGATATAGCCGAAAAGGAGAAAATGAACCTTTTGATACTTCTAGTAAAGTCTTGCCATAAAATGGATATTTCCTACTGAAAAAAAATGCCTCGAATCTTCCTCTCCTCTTATGGGTCCCTTCCAACACAGGATATTCTAGGATTCTAGTCTAGGATTCTGTGAAGGATGAAGGTCTATCTGAAGCTTACTCCAAAGGTAATGAAGTTTTCCAGTTGTATCTTTAGTTAGGCAGAGAATAAACATTTAAACTACAACAAACTTGAGCAGTCCTATAACTCAGAAAGTCGTATAATTGCATTTGAAAATGTCTTGGGTATATTATCTCCATTCCTTTTCCAGAACTAATTTTATCTCAGATTTTCTCTCTGCTTGACTCCTCTATGTCTGTTTTTATATTATCTCTTAAATTCTGATCTATAATCATTTCTTAAAAGCTTTCATCATATTAATTAAAGAATTTTAAGAACAAAAGTATAGCCAGTTACAACAACACTAGTTGAATGTTAAGTGAACTGCTTGAATAAATGTCATTCTGACATGTAGTACAAAGCAACTTTTTTAAAATGCAGTTTCATTCCCTTGCAATGATTATTCTCAGAACTTATATTTTGGGATCAGCAATATTAACCTAAATATTTTACTGTTTTTCTGTTATATTGATGTTAACTGCTTTTACAGATACCTCACTTGGTCCAGCCGTTTTGCCTAATGCACCTGAGAACAAGATCAAAGAAAATTCAATTTATGCTAATGGGTGGCATCACTTATTCTGAAGTTTCCCGTCTGGACCTACTCAAAGTAATAAAGTTCAAAGATGGTTTAGAGCGTTGTGCTTTCAATCTGATCTCACCTGATGATATTCTCTGGTAAGCCTTTAAAGCTCGGGAGACCATGTCTTCAGCTGGTTTTGAGTACCACCCATTTTGTCTTTGACACCCACGACTGTCAGATGGAGGAATGAATGGGATAGAATTAAAGCACGAATTTGAGCCCTATGTCATTCAAATCATTATCTCTCAGGTTGTGTTGGCAATATAGAGGCAATCCCAGTGCAATCAAGCTCAGCGAGACAGCTCCCACATAGCAAAAATTACAGTCATGGGTCTCTGTTTATCCTTATCCTTTCTTTCAGTAGCCAGGTAACTAGCGTTTACAAATGAGATCTCATTGCCCTTCGTGACCTAGCAGACTGTCATGTTTATAAGATACAGATTGTGGAAGAGTTTACGTGCTCCTCAAATTGCATAGATGACTTTCCAGTATTTCATTGCCAAACAGATATCTATCTATTTGTTGAATTCAGACTAGCTTTTGAGTGACAACTAGAAGGGACATAAGAGACAATTTTAAAAGCCTTTATGGAACAGACAAAAAATTTGAAGTAATAGTGGTGTTTTTATATTAGCTTGTTCATTTCAATCAGGAATGTACTCTTGGAGTGAGATGTCTCCATCTACCACGCTTGTGTCCGAGTCTCAGACAGCGATATTTGTACTCTTTTCAGAAGAAATCAAACTGGAAAAAGAGATCCAGGAATTTAATGAAGAGACTCCAACCACTATCTTGATTGGAGTCCTCAATCCACAGGGCCCAATTAGAGAAAATACAAAGTTTATCTCTCTGATTTGAGTATAATTTTTAGGTCCTCAGCAGTAAAACTGCACTTGAAAGATTCTCATTACCTAGTTGTATTTCTTGCCAATGTAGACAAAGCCTCAAAAATGTGTATTTAAATATCTTCTGTCCCACCCCTCCTCCACCCAGAACTGAATTGCAACCAGATTTTTCATGGAAAGAATTCAAACTCCAGAATACCCGAAAAAGAGAAGAAATATGTAACAGTACAGAAGTTAAATATTTAAATGTCAGCAAAGATTGATGCAATTCAATGTTGAAAACTTAAGGTATTAGTGAAAACAAACTGTGAAATATGAGTGATTAGGTTCAAGAACTTGTGAAGGATATGAGGCTCCAAATAGCTTGAAAGAAATCAGAGAATATCAGAGAAAAACAGAAACATAAGGATTTGGGAAATTCAGCCTGGTGCATCCTCTATCAGATGGCATGACCAACTGTCAGAGGTTTGTTTAATTTCACTTCAGAGGTTTCAACCTAAAACAGTATTAAGATGAGTAAAAAGAGGCTCTGGCGAATAGTTTTTAAAATGTTGAAACTTAAATTCAATATCCAGAAAGTTTAACAAATTAATAATCTGTCAATCCATATGGCAACAAGAAAATTCTGTATGTACATTTATCAGTAACATAACAAAAGAATTTAATTTCCTCTCTTAACAGAAATTCTCAGGTTTATAATGAAGGAATAAAAATGGAATATCTCAAGTTTTACCAAAATAACAGCAGACAAACTAGGAAAGATGGTGCAGATTGAACTAATGCAAGACTAGTTGAAAAAGTGCTGAAAAAGTGGTCCCCACTGGTTTTCTATCAGGCTCGCACAATACTAGCAGACTAAGAAGGCTATATCCTGTGTAAAAGCTTGACAGAATTTTCATTAATAATACAGGTGCTAAGAAAAGCACACACACACATAATCTGGAAAGTTAAGAGGTACAATTTGTGGGTATCTCATAGTCAGAAGCATTTCTAGAACTGCAGAGCATAAACTCTGCTCCTAAATATACTTGTAGATAACTGCTGCTACCTAAAACCAGGTTCTATGTATCTCTAATGAAGAATCTCAAATCAGAGACCACTTATGAAAAATGTAATTTTATTTATTTACATTTGTGAGATTTTCTTCATAGAATCACCTTGTTTTTTCTCTTTGCATTTTGTATACACTTTATCTTGCTTTCACAACTTTATTTTTTCCTTTGCCAATGATATTTATGTGCTGCATTTAAATTTTATGTTACACAAGGGAGATGAATCAGCAATACAATAAAGCAGAAAGGTGAAGTACTATTCGTGGCTCTTCCTGTTTCAGATGCTCTGCTCAAGGTATAAAGTCTTTGCAGGTAACAAACCAAAAGAAATAGTCCTAAATCGTCATGTGGACACTACATCATGCAACATTTCAGTGCTTCCAATGTTGCATTCTGTTCCTGTAAGGGATGGAATTAAGAGGAAGAAGCAAGGTAACCCAGCTAGAAGGAAAAAATAATGACTGAAGACCTCAGCTGATCTAAGGATAACAAAAAGGCATGGCCCAATCTTACACTTCTGATTGTAGGCAGGCACCTGCGCGATAGGGTCTAATGGCTCTGAACTTAAGGAACTCTGGGGGATGTGTGGGCTCCAGATTTGGTAGCAGCCACCATACCCTGCAGGGATGCAGGTCAGGTGCCTCCAGGATGCATTGTCACCAAGTGAGTCTCTAGTCGACTTACACAGAAAGACACAGGGTGACTGGGGAAGCCTAAACAATACAAGGAAACTGACACTTGAAACATCTGAAACACAGATTCCCAGTTTCAGCATAAGCAGAAATCAGGATCTTTATCTTTCGTCTGTTTTATTTCTTTGCCCTTCCCTGATGTTTTGAATAGAAGAAGACCATTATGTGCATGTTGCCTCTGCAGAGGAGATTTTCCTCAAACTAGTTTACCTGCTAAGTGAGCTACAAGAACATTAAATACTTAATGCTTGTAAGAATGATAAAATAGTATATTTCCATAGCCTCAAGCTTTTTCTGTTTTGCCTTTCACATCATAGATTCACTTTTAAAGTTTCTATCCTTCGGAGATCATAACAGTGAAATGAAACCACAGAAGCACTTAATGAAATTATTCTGACAGAAGAAACATTTACAGGAGACTGGAAGCCCTCTTATGTAGGAAATTAATAAAATGGCTGTTTTAATTCTCTGTAGCTGAAAATAAAGTCTATGTATTTAAAAAAAATCTCAATATTCGATGTTTTTATTTACTAGTTACTAAATGCTCTATTTCAATGATAATCTGCAAAGAAGTATAATAGAGACAAATGCTTTTCTTTAGTGTTTTGGAGTATCTGAACCTGTTTTTGCTGCTTCCCACACCTCTAGAACAAGTAGTTCATCAGATAATAGAAGAAAAAAAGTAAAATCTTGTTGAATTTAAAATCGCTGTAACAGCTAAAATGTAGGTAATTTAGTATGATTTTGGTTTTTTTAATAATGGTACTGGAGAAAATCTGGATCTGAAGGGAAGAATACTTTTGCAAGTCTAGTGAAAAATTGCACAAGGCCATGTAAAGGTGAAGTGTTGCTGGAGTCACATGGACCACCGAGTCAGTGTTCTGTTGATGATATTTATTTTCTCTGTAGTTTTACTATACCACCACAAATAACCATAAGCTACAGTAAAAATTAATCATTTCACAAAGCTATTTTCAAGATATTTACTTGCAGCCTGGACTGAGAGGTATGTATGTACAGATATAAGAGGTACAATCATGCTTTCAGATCATTCTTTTTTTTTTTTCATGTAATGTGCAAAAGTGATAAAATGCAGCATTTTTATCAGGGCTACTGATGCTTACAACCAACATTTAGTTCACCAGATCAAGCTTTTATTGTATTTGAACTTATGGCAATAGATTGAATGGGAAAATATTCAGTCTTTACATCAGCATGTTCCAGCTGAGAGTTTCCAATCCACCAGGAAGCCAGCCCAGACTATACTCCAGGGCAATGTGGGCCTGAAACTCCTTCCAGAAAATTAAGTGTCAAAGCTTTGGGATTTTATAACATATCACCTGTTACATATGCTGTGATGACTACAGTAATCCCACTGTCCAGTCTAAAATGCTGGCTGCATGAGCAAACTGGATGCCTAAGTGAAACTGGATAGCTTAGGAGTTGGTAATGGTATGATATATGCAGCACTCCTTGTCCAGTAAAAGCACTTAGCAGACTTACTGCATTTTAAGCATGTAGACTGTCTAACAGAAATTAACATAGGCATGTGGCAATGTGATTTGCCACATTGGGGCCCAAATCTTCTATCTTAATGTTGCAACCATCTGGAGTTGAATTTACAGGACACATTCAACCTACAGGTATGTGCCAAGTAGCAAGATGGAGAGGAGATGCCTGTGCCCGGTTCCTAGAAGGTACGTGGCTGGAAATAGTCACAGATATAACTAGCATTCAAGATGTGATTTTACTGAGGAATACAGTTGAAAGACTGTTCTAACCTTCAGAAATATTTCCTGGAGCTTAATTTTAGTGGGCTGAGCTTGTACCCAACATGTATTTGAGCCAGGGTTGATTATCATGGCCATGCTGCTGTAGAGCAGAACTGTCTTCTATCCTTTGTGCTGTCTGTCACCTCCTTCTTACCTTGGAATAAAATCATCATCATCTGGGTAACCCTTCAGAGGGAAATACCATCATCCATAATAACAGCAATCTCAGTAATGCAGTGATTTCCTGTTTGTACTGGCTAAAGTCTTATGAATATGCATACAATACATTTGCACATGCAAATATTTCCAGGCAAGTTTTCCGCAGTGTATCATGTAAAGCTAAAAGTGATTTACTGTTCAGTAATTCAATTGAGCTATGTGTGATGTAGAGATGATCCAATTGTGAATTTGAATGGCAATCATTACAATCATTAAATCAGTTCTGCACATACATAAGCTAACTAATGAATTATTATTGTCTCAAATATGACATGAGGTACTTGACAGACTGAACTTGAGATCACACTGCCTCAGAGCAGCATCTGCTAAAGCATACTCCATCTCTCCTTCACCCCTAAGAAACGTTGTGATAACCTGTCTTTAGCATCTCTGAAAGATGGAAAAAAAGAAAGAAGTATTTTCCTAGGCTTATTAACAGAAACACAGATACTGCCAAGGCCTTTGTATTTGTGCCTGAGAAAGTCCACAGTTCCAAGGGCCTGTTACCACAAGTCCATGGGCTGCACTTCCACATTCCAATTACACAGGTTGCAATCAACATATGTCTCAAATCAGAATGTTTAACCTTCCATCTTCAGATTTGTAGGACTATGTGGGGATATAGAAAAGAAAATGTAATTACATGGCAGAACTGGCAAAACTGGAAAAATGAAAGGAGTTAGCATGCTGCTACAGCTTTTTTAAATTGCTTACTCCTTCAAAAAAAGATGTGAACTTCATAAAATAATTCATTTTTCTGTGTGTTTTGATCCCTTTTTTTTTTTCTTTTACCAATAATCAGCACTCTGTTGCCTTCCCACTCAGGAGGAACTAGCCCATCCTCATTTTGTTCACATCTTTCATCACCATGCACACTGCCAGTATGCAAACCATGAAAGAGGGCAGGCTATGTCCAAATATCAACCATCTCACTGCAGTATCTAATTTGACATAGTTTAGCAGGCAGATAATTGTCACAGACATACAGCAATAAGAATATAGAAGTGCAGGATTTCCATGAATCAATCCTGAATTCCATGCAGTTATAAAGAATATGTTAAATCCACTATGTTATTTTTTTCTGTGATAAGAGTGGTAAAGTACTGGAACAGGTTGCAAAAAGATGGAGACATTCAAGGCAAGGCTGTACCAGGCTCTGGGAAACCTGATATAAGTGTAAAAGTCCCTGTTCACTGTAAGGGTGTTGGACTACATTTAAAGGTCCCTTCCAACTCAAACAATTCTATTTTATTATTCATTACATGGCCAAGAAGAGGCACTTTTGTACATAAACCATCTTTCTGCCAGGAGTGCTGCTGTAATAGCCTTCTTGGTTGCACTGTGGAGGAGTCAGATCACCAGAGGACATACATTCAGTCTACAGTGAGCAGTGAGAGAGTAAATCATTGAGTACAATAAACTGATAGGTAGATGAAAAGAAAAAGAGATGGGTAGGTAGAGAATGGACTATATTATCATGCTGACTACTTTCTTCATTGCTCTTGGAAGACCAGTGAAGGTTTTTTTTCACAGGAAAACATGTTAAATTCCTATAGTTCATCTCCAATGAGAACAAAAAAATTTCATTGATTTATAATTGACAAATATTATTAACCTGTAACAAGTGAACTATGCATTCAGGATTAAGATCAGATAAAACTAGGCACTTAGAATTGTTAGTATAAACATTTATACATTTCTAAACACTCATCTATATCTACTTCCACAAAATGCTAGTCTTTGTAACTCTTTCTTACTGGTTAATCTGGCTGTTGGTCATTCTTCTCGTCATTATTAATTACTACAAATAGTTTGAGGCAAATATGCTTTCAGACAGTTTTGAGCATCCCTTTCACACCCTATGACCAGCTGTTGCTATCCCAGCCAGAGGAAGGACCTCACAGACATCTTCTCAGAGAAACAAAAGCCCTTCTGATTATCTTATTATCATACTGCTTCCTTCAAACATCTGCTAGCAAATCCCATGTCAAGGGAATCAGTTTACTGAAGGCAGGTAACTTTTGGACCTCTTTTTCAAAGAACTCTAAAAGAGATGAAGAAAACTCCAGAGACAGACAATGTTTTGCGCTGCTTTGTCGTTATGCAGACTGATTTTATAATTCTGAACTACTTTTATCATGTTGCTAACAATGACCCAGGTCTGTTCCTGATGTAAAATTAAAAAATAAAAATAAATAAAAATAAAAATAAAAAAAACCTTTTTGTTGTTCAGATGGATGTGAGATAATGAAACATATTCTGTAATTGGGTATCCTATCTTACAAACTGAAAAGAAGCATCTCTGGAAGTAACAGCATAACTGTATGAACTGTTTGTGCTAATTTCTCCAGTCTCAGCTTGACTGTGTCTTTTTCATACCATACTCTGTGTAATAGGACGGATGGAAAGACTAGCATCCTTGTGTTTTGTTTAGATAATTTGTACAGAAAAGAGAAAAAATAATAACAGTCCTAGTAAAAATAGTTTCAATAAGATCTTTTAGACATATGTAATGTTTTCTTCCTTTGATCGTAAGTATTTCTAAGCATTTTCTTTCAATGAGGTTTTCATTTAAAAGTACTCCTTCCACATTGGATTTGTAAAACATCACCCCACTTTCTTGTTTCTTGAGCAATGCAAAAAGCACTGCTGGGAATAATCTCAATGTTTAATAAATCATTTTGTAGATGGGTAGAGATGTCCTTTACCCTTCCATGAACGCAGTCATTTAAGAAAAAAAATAGATCTTTCTATATTGCAGACTTTATTCTAAATATACCATAGTTGCAGCTCTGATTCAGCAAAATACTTACGCACCTGCTTCTGTCTATTCAATTCATCTGGATTTAGGAGTATGTTTGAATACTTTGACAGGACTATCTTATGGTCTCTAAGAATATCGGAGTTATTTGGCTTTCTGTAAATCACTTCATGAAGACAAAGAAACTTTATCTTGGTTTTGTGATATGATGTACTACTTAGTTCTCCCCCATGGTTTGGGATTTGGAGGGGCTTTGGCTGTTCTGATGCCTCATGCTAAGTGGGAGGAATAAGGACACTTAAAGCTGCACCCATCACATCAGCAAATTAATCAGATAAAGCTGAAATTTGAGCAAAGATGCTCCTGACCAGATTTTCAAGCTATTTGTCTGGCTTAAGATGTGAGATCAAAATTGAAGTCTTGCTTGTGAGCCTGGATTTCCTAATTCTTTCAAGTATTAATCATGAAGAGGAACAGAAACATATAATTTTTATATAGAACATATTTTATTATAGAACATATAATTTTTATATAGTTCTCATTGTCAAGTTAAAAGCTGCATTCCAGAGGGGTAGGAAAAGGAAGAATTTGGAAGAGAGCAGCAAAAGGGAGGATTCACAACATTAAGTGTCCCAGGCAGCCATTCCCAGTGAGGGCTTTCTAGGCTAGGAACATGGAGCTGGGCAGAAGAACTTGGACAGGCCGGACAGGGAACTGGGGATGTGCCAGCAGCCTGAGGCTGGCAGCCTTTGCTGGGCTCTGGGAAAGGAGGGGTGAGAAATGCCTTCTCAGCCTGTTCAGCCCTTCTGTAGCTGCATCCCCTAACATTTATCCACTTCTCCTTTTATATGATTCAGGAATGGTGGAGGAATGATAAGAGAGGGCAGGTAACACAAAGAAAAAAAAAAGGAGGAAAAAGAAATTCTTCAGTATAAGAAGAATTGGAATATGTTCTTCTTGAAAATGTTTTCACTAAGGAAGAGAGAAAACTGAGGGGAAATAATTAAAAAATGGATTCACTTAAAGCTGAGGAGGATTTTTTTTTTTCATTTGTGATGCTTTCAACTGCTGCCATTCATTAGACCAACGGCAAAAGAGAACAAAAGTAACTTGAATAGTCTCATAATCTGCTCTATTTAAATAAACTGGAATAAAGGCTCACAAACAAGAAAAAATAAATTAAATCCTTGCTTTTAGCTGGAGAGAGAACTAACAATTGCATTCCCAGGACACATGCCATTTTCTCTGAAGTTTATATGTAAAGTCTAAAAATTTACTACACTATAATGGCGTAAAAAAGCCTAAGATTTTTTTCAGCACTTCTTTCTACACCTGATTTGTGTGGATGATTAAAAAAAAAACCCCACAATTTAACTACCAAAATAGTGATATACCTGCTTTGGAAGCAGAGATATACAATCAGAAATTCATTCTTTTTTTTTTTTCAACAAAATCTTGTTCAGGATTCTGCTGTACAAGAAACCTGTGAGGATCTGGACTTTAAGGCTTGATCCTTATGAAACTACATCAGTGAAATATTTGCCATTTTTCCATCTGATTTTGAAAGAGAAAAAAATTAACTGCTGAATTGTCAGTACACAAAGCTTTGAAAAAACTTGCACACTGCTAGGTACTTCCTTCTATGTCCTTGGCTTTGACTTAGACTACCAGTAGAGATAACTGAACTAATTTGATTACCAGCTCTAGCTCAGCTGCAACAACATGGATTATATGCCTATCAGATGTATACAATTTGACTTCTGGATGTCTGCATTGTTTTAACAGACAGCTCTTTAATAGAGCATATTTGGCAAAATTCATGGCTTTTCCATTCTAGTGCAAATTTCTTTTCACTCTTTTTTTTTTTTTTAATCTAAATTACAGGGTAAATCTGTGAGTTTATCCAACTACCTCCAGTACAAAGTACAAATGAATATGTTCTATTAACCCTTTCTCTAAGTCAGCATTTCATTAGAGAATTCTGAAATACTTCTTTTATGTGTGTGTGTGTGTGTGTGTGTGTGTAAATCACTGTGGTAGTACATTTTATCCATTATTAGGAAGATAAATGGATGGCCACTTATCAGAGTCTCATTTAAATAGAAAGAAATGGTGCACAATGCAATTTTTGAAATAATTTTTAGATCTACATTTATCTCCAAAAGTCAATATTCATGAAAAGATTTCAAAAACCTAATGTATATTCAGTGAGTTAGCTTAAGACTACAATCAAGTGAAAAATTTACAGCATAATTTTAAGAATTATTTTTTCTGCTGAAATAGACCAACTTGTAATGAGATCTGCTGTGAGTGAGAGCTGCAGGCAAGAACAATAAACAGTCTGGTGACAAAGACACTCAATGAGTCTGTGAAAATCTTAGCGCAATTCCAATCTTCAGACAAGTAGGTCTGCTGTGATGGGCTCTAGAGATTGATTAAGGAAATCTGTCTCTCCTACTTTACATTTCAACACTATTTAAATGGTTAGTTTCTCTAAAGCAAACCTGAATTTGTAGTTCAGCGCCTCAGATTGCCTTGAGCCTATAGGAAAGACATCCTTAACTTGTGACCACTCTTACCCAACAGAGACTTGAACCATGCTGTCATCCCTCATAAAAATGTAACTAAATCCTTTAGTAATAATGCGTACAGGTATGTAGCTTATTCCCAAGTGTAACTGAGAAATATTTTATGAGTAACCTGGTGTAACAGCTGATTATAAACTAACTCATGCTGTAGTACTTGAGTGATCCATTTATATCAAACGGTCTGATCAAACCATTCTTCTAAGTCAGTAACACCGGGAAAACAGTTTGCTTCCATCTCTATTAGTTTTACAGAAAAGAAGCACTTGATTTTGAATCAAACCACATTTGTTATTTCATGCTTCAGCAGAATGTAATTTAAAATACTATAGTAGAAGACTTCTGGCAAAATGACAAGATTTGGTCATCCTTCTGCTAACTTTTAGTGCTGATGAGGGAAAAATCTATGTATGGAACAATTTGTATCATTTACTGTAGACGTTTATATTAGAATTAAATTAATCATACCCATTTACTGTTCTTCTAGAGATCTAAGGAACCAGTTTGGATTAGACACATGCATCACAAATGCAATATTCAATTAAATGAATAATGCCTAACATCAATTTGAGTGGAACATGTATAGTCTATCCATAAGCACTGAATATTAATTATGCCCCTTACTGTGTTATTAGAAAGCATTCAAATGGTATCTTGATGACTCTGAGCCCAGATTAGAATACAGTATGATGGAATTCATATTAAATAGGCAGGTGTGATCATACCATTGCTACAATGATTTAACTTTTTTAAAATCAAGGGGTTTGTTCCTACAAAGATCTAGTAAGCATAGCAAAACCTGACTGATTTGCTGGAAACTTTTCATCTTTGAAGGCCAAGATTGGAAATGTTTGGAAAAGTGCATCTTAGACTTTATGTTAGTACCACTGAGACTGTGAAAGCCAGACATTTATGTACTTTGTCTCCTTCCCATTGCATAATCACAGTAGTGAATATAAAAAAATACATTCTTCACTCTTCTAGGTCTGTACAAATATCTTGACTTAACAGACTAATGCAATGTATTAGCACTACATTAAATACTAAAATATTTATCTATTTGGAAAAAAAAAAAACTAAATAAACATAATTTTTCTGCTACTCTTCAAAAGAAAATGTAAGATTTGATATTTTGTATGCTTCCCAGGATCCAGTATTAGGCTGGAGAAAGGGAGCTTTGTCAACTGAAGGAGGTCATTATAGGGGTCATATCCCACTTTAGGGTCCTTTCTCACTGCTGCAGTTGTAGCAGTGACAGCATTATCTCTGTTTCTGGCAGCCAGATTAAGAAAGCTTGCACCTGCTTCTCTTCCTCTTCCACCGAGGCACCCATAGAAAGGTCAAAGTGCCTCCAAGGACCAAGACCAAGGCCTACAGATGTTTGCACCTTCTGCTGTCCCACACCTGTGTCCCTTCACTGAAGTGCTCTGTACTTGACCTTCCACAGCACTGAACTTTTGGGGGCAATTCCACAAAAGCATTTAAACATATGCTTACTGTTACATGTACCACTTCAGCAGAGCTGCTTGATGTGCTACAGATCCTGCAGTTCTTCTGGCTCTCTCCTTAGGTAGGTGATGTTGCTCAGGCCCAGCATCTCGATTTTTGTGAAGGAGCCAAGCTGCGTTTTGCCACAGGGACAAATGAGGTGCAGCATTACAGATTTATGAGGTAAAGCAAATTACATAGAGAAAGATACTTTAAAAATGTAATGTGTGCTAATATATGCAACCAGAAAAGTGTAAGCTGGCAAAGTGAAAAGACATCTAAAGCGCAATGTGGAGGATCAGAAGTCTTATATTAGTGTTCTTAAAAAATATGGGGAAGTAAAGATTGGAAAAGACTAGTAATGATTTCAATGACAGTTTGAAATGAGTGTTTAGATTTGAGCAGATTGTTAAACCTATAACATTTTTAAAAGGAAAAGAACATTTATGGTCAGTGGGATATATACTGGATAGAAAAACTCCATCCAAACTTAACTGTGCTTTTTAAGAAACACCTATCTTGTAGCTGTAGAGAATGTTTCACATTGGCTTGCACGTTGCTATTTCACCTCACTAAACGATCATTTAACAAATGGTCGGGTCTGGGTCTAACTTCCACTATCAGAATGACACAGGCAAAACCCACTAGCAAAAGGAGGTCAATATGCACTTGTACTTTTGCTACCAAATTCATTTTTTGTGTGTCCATTTGCTATAATACTATAAGAGTTTTCACTGTCACCCCTGAAATCTATGGTTGAATCTGCAGAACAGGGTTTTTATAAATCAGTTAGGTCTAAGTATTTCAACATGACATGCAATGGGAAGAGATTTGATGATATACAGCTAGGGCATAATTCTCTGAAAAACTGCAAGTCTGAAACAAAAATTGTTTTTTCAGTTTCAACACACAACAATTGTTCTTGCATCCTGACCTTTCAGTCCAGACAAGTATTTTCACTTCAGAAATATTCTATGAGATGCTGTAAAGCAAGATGTCAAGAAATTTATAGTAGTCCTAATTTGCAAGGGCACATTAACCTCAATCTTTTTAAGAGTAAAAACTTCTGGCAAAGTAAAAAAGGCCTTCCTGCCATCCTGAAATATGCTGTTTGGAGTGCTGCAACCCAGGTACAAGACCTTGCACCCAGAATTCTTGAACGTCATGAAGTTCCTCACGGCTCACTGCTCTAGCCTGCCTAGGTCTCTCAGAATGGCATCCCATCTCTCAGGCATGTCTACCACACCGCACAGCTTGGTATCATCCACAAACTTGCTGACAGTGCACTTGATCCCACTGCTGATGTCATTGGTGAATATGTTAAAGAGCACTGGTCCCAGTACTGACCCCTGAGAAACACATTTCATCACTGATCTCCATCCAGATATTGAGTCATTGACCACCACTCTCCGAATACGATCTCACAACCAGTTTTTGTCCACTGAACACTCCACTCATCAAATCCATATCCTTCCAATTAGGGGAGAAAGATGTTATGGGGGACATTGTTAAAGGCTTTCCTGAAGTCCAGACAGATTATATCAGTGGCCCTTTCCTTGTCCACTGACGCAGTTACGATATCATAAAAAGCAACATGGTTCGTCAAGTAGGATTTGCCCTTGGTGAAGCCATACTGGTATATCACCTCCCTGTCTTCCATGTGCCTTAGCATAGCTTCCAGAAGGATCTGCTCCATGATCTTCCCTGGCAAAGAGGTGAGATTGACAGGTCAGTAGTTCCCTGAGTCATCCTTTCTACCCTTCTTAAAAATGGGTGTGACATTGCCTTTTTTCCAGTCACCAGGGATTTCACCCAATTTCCATGACTTTTCATGTATCATCAAGAGTGGCTTGACAACTATGTCAGCCAGCTCCCTCAGAAGTCTGGGATTCCTCTCGTCAGGACCCATAGACTTATGGATATTCAGGTTCCTCAGGCAGTCATGTCCCCACATACTGGGGACAGAACATCACTAAATATTATGCTGTCAGATTGGAAAGAGTTTTACTTCATACCACCTTGCTGATTTTGGCCAATGCATTTATACTGCTATTAATTCTCTTTTTTGTACAATTTTAGAGCTTTTCCAGTACAGAATGAATAAAACAAAGAGAAGGTTTTGAGTTCTTAAAATTTAAAATCAAAATGGACTGTTGGACCATTTTTTCATCGCTTTCAATTTCCTCCGTATCTTGTGTTTGACAAAATCTAAGTCATGTTCAACTAAGGCACATCTTTCTAAAAGGTAAACATTATTGAAATGTGGATATCAAGATATGGAAAATACACTGCCTATGTAGATTGTCCAATCAATGGTCACCTTCAGTATCCAAAATATGTACTTTGCATGCATTTATTTCCATAGCCTAATAATTGGTCTTCGTCAAGTTTGTGTGACACTGTAAGAATCAAATCACTTCTCCACCTGCAGCCTGAATAGCCTAAGGCAAACAAGGTCCTGGACTGTCTCACGGCAAGGAGCTGTGAAATTATCTGATTACTCAGATAATTTTGAGAATTTTTTCCTTCTTCATTCATTTTTCAATGTTCTTGTAAAAAGATGGTGCTGAGAGCACTAATGAAAGATGAGATATAGGGGGATATAATGCAGATTTTACACAGAATCTAGGCACTTAACCTCAACAACATAAAATTGAATAAGCGCAGAGGGTTTCTATCAGAGTCAAGATACACCTGATTATAGTACACCCCTTTGCATTTCATAGTAAGTTCTCAACATTTGAAAATAATATACCCAGAACTATGTTATTCGTAAGGGCAAAGTGGTTGGCTCTTGTCTTACCAGCATATCTCTGAAGATCTTGTTTTGAAAGTATTCAGAAAGTTTTGCAAATGCATTTGTCAATAACCATTCTCTTCCTTTAAAATATTTATGCTGTTACTCATTACTACACTCTTTATTATATTCACCTGCAAGGATGTGGAAAACACAAGTTCATTTTGCCTGAAGGAACATAATCCATAGCCTTCCCTTCCTGGAGTGTGTCTTAAATCCTGAATTAATTTACTTTTCTTTAATTTCCCCATGAAATCTCCAT
The DNA here is from genome assembly GCF_016699485.2 of Gallus gallus. Lineage (NCBI taxonomy): Eukaryota > Metazoa > Chordata > Aves > Galliformes > Phasianidae > Gallus > Gallus gallus. The sequence continues at coordinate 70,942,789 of NC_052534.1, forward strand.
TGACAAAAATACATGGATCACTTCCTGGATGCCAGGAAAATTCCCTAAAAATTCCTGGCAACAAAGTACCAGGCAAGTTCTGCACAACTCATCTTGCTTACGTATCAAGACCTTCTGAGAATATATAGAAGAGATGTTTAGAAAACTTTCTGTGAAAAAAAGAAGTCAAGGAAGCTGATAACTCAGTTATTCCTACCAGATCTTCCACTTGCATAGAACAGTAAAAGCTATCATCCATCAAAGAGAAATGCGGGGCCAGGTGTTCAGGGACCTGTATTGGAAGTGAAATCTTAGATCATAGCATGTGGTTTTGGTATTGATGATGCACTCTGTACTGGACAGATTTAGAAATACACCAGCCCTAGGCTGTTCTAAAGCAACCAGATTTGGTGATAATGCTCGTTTTCTTTCTCTCTGATCTGATTGCTTCTGAAGCACTGTTTTCTCCTCCTTTCACCCAACCTCACCTTAGACAGTTACAAGCTTCACAGTTAAGCACACATCTTTTGAGGGAAGTTTGGCTGATCTCAAGCACATGAACTTCAATTCTTGTCTCTCATGTTTTATGTGTGTAGAGAGGCATGTGAGCAGACCCTTTTTAGGAACAGATAGACACTCTGAGAAAGGCTTTTACAATAGAAACATTTGCTGTCATTTTCTTTATTAAAAGAAAACTAATTATGAAATTTCATCTTGCCTGGTTAAAACAGCACAATGATGTTTTTCCACAGTGATTAAATGAAGTTTTAGGTAGGATGCACAAATCTTGATGCTGTGCTGCCTGGCAAAGTTCATGACATTTATAATGCCCCTTTGCATCAAACAAGTGGTGCTCCATGATTAGTGACAAGTGGTAGATCTTAATACTATACAAATAGGTTCCATTCGCTTTGAAGAACTCAAATTCTGAAAAAATGTGCTGAGGAACAGATCATAATTTTAGAGGCACAACTGTGAGAAAAAAGGGGGAAACTCTGGATGTATATTAAAAATTAGGGGTATAATATCAAGACCTCAACTGGAACGAGTTTTGAATGGAAGAGCTGGCTGAATATGTCATTTTTTTAAAGACCTGAAATTATTATTATAATGGAAAATATTTTTTAAAAAAGAAGCAAGCATTCAATTTTAGCTTAGTTTTACAAGTCATGGAAGACCTCTTTTTACAGCCTAAGGGAAGGGACCCATCTAGCTACATTCCAAAGAAGTCACAACCTAGAAGGACTGCCCTGAAATTAACTGCAGCAAAACAGCATATTTACTCCATATTCCTACCCCCAGGGTCAAAAGTGCTAACTTTAAGAGTCATATAATTTTTTAGACACTACAAATACAAGGACAGAGATATAACTATCCTTTTAACAAGCTAAATATATTACTTCTGCCAGATGTGTGTATACTTTTACACAATGTTTATAAGCAAGCTGTGATATGAGATTTGTGTTCCAGACTAGTATCATTAGAATTGGCCAGGGAACTGCCAGTTCTAGCATTTGGTTTTGTTCTTCAGTGAAATAAAATCTTGAGGTCATACACATTCTCCATTTAACAGAACTGCATGGCATTAATCTTCCGTAATGCACAGGGACTGTTGCATCATTGCCAAATCCAGTTATGGTTTTCCTGGCACTATCACTGTTCCAAACTCCTTCCAGTCCTCTTGGATTTCTTAAGTAGTAACATCAGCTGGAGCTAACCTCTTTGTGGGGATGATCATATTTACTTTTGTCAGACTTTGTTGTACCTCATGAATCAATCACCTCTACCAACATTCACATTGCTGACAGCCACTACATTCAAAGTGCAAATCCCTTTGTTGAATCATGTCTCTGTTTCAAAGGTCTTCACCAGTGCTGGAACAAGTCATACACTGAATCCTCACTTGCCATTTTGGGGAGCAATCAGATTTATTTTTTGCCTTCCAACAGACCAATATATACATGTACTTTTTAGAAAGCTCATAGATTCACAGAATGACAGATATACAGACTTCAAAAGAGTCTTGAGACATCACCACACCCACTCTCCTCAGGTTAAGGCAGTAGTCTAAATATATGTCATTCCTGATAGGCATTTGTCAAGAGCAATGTAGTAATAAAAAGCCTAGAACTTCTTAAGCAATCTTACACTGTACTTATTATTCTTACTAATACATATTCCTAGTATCTAATCTGCTTCAATATAAAACTAGTACTTCTTGTCACCTTCTTCTTGAACATGGAAAACAAATTATTCTCTTTGTCTTTTCAGTGGTGTAACGTAATTGAAAATTGTTCTCACATTTCCGCTTGGCCTTTTCTTCTTTATTTGATCATCATCATAATTACATTTCTTCTAGGCTTCTGTGATTCTGATTTCCTCAGGACTCCTCCCATTTGGCTCAGATTTTTCTTGGACTGCAGTATTTAGTGTTGAGAGCAATGAAAAATTTATTTCTGCATTGTCTTATTGTCTTACAAGTTACATTCTTGTTTATATATTGGAGAATAATGTCAGCTCTCTTCAAAACAGCATTCTACTGCTGATGCCTATTTGGCATTATTAAAATCTCACTGGAATATCTACTACCTAGCCAGACATTCCCCAGCTTGTGTATGGGAAGCTGATCATCAAGCCTGAATGTACTATTTATTGGGTTATATCCTATAACTTTTCAGAAAATATCTTCAAACTTTCTGTCTAGTCAGAGTATTGTTGAGGAAATGCTTATTTCAGCAAGTTAGAATGTTACACTATCCTGGCATAGACCAGTCACCACAGCAGGCATTTGAAGAGAATCCAACATTACGGATGAGTTATACAACTCTTCTTCAAAGAGACAAGCATTTCATCTTTATCTAGAAGATACAATAGGATATGCACTGACAACAAGGGATTTCCTAAGACACCTTTCCAAAATTCTGGTTTAACGTTGAAGCAACGTCATGGGTCTGCAATAGTCTTCTTTGATTTTTTTTATTAGGATAAAAGTGTGCTTCCTATATGCAAAAGAAGTTTAAACAGTCACATTTGCCATACTTGTTTCTATCAGTGTTGCCAACAAGTCAAGGGGAGGTGGTACTTCCCCTCTGCTGGGCATGGGTGCAGCTATATCTGGAGTGCTGTGTCCAATACCGGGCTCCACACTAGAACAGGAATATGGACATAATAGATAGAGCACAGCAAAAGATCACTAAGATGTTTGAAGGATTGGAGCACCTCTCATACAAGGTGATGCTGAAAGAGTTAGGACAATCAGGACATAGATCTTGTCAATGTCTACAAACATCAGAACAGAAAATGCAAAGACAGAGCCAGGCTCTTTCCAGCAGTACTCAGCACGAGGACAAGAGCAGGTACAAACTGAAACACAGTAGGCTCTGTCTGAACATCAGGAAACTTTTTTTTTTTTTTACTGGGCAGGTGTCCAAGCACTGGCATTGGTCCCACAGAAAGGTTGTGAGGGTTTCTCCTGCTTCGGAAGTATTCATAAGCAAGGTCATAGCCCTGGTCTACCATCTCTATGTGCACTGCTCAAGCAGAGATGTTGGTCCAGATGGCCTCCAAAGGTTCCCTCTGACCGACACCACACTGATTTTGTCAATACAGGTTAGAAACAACTGAATAGAATCCACGCAAAATCAGCTTCATTGTCAAATAATGTAGTTTTCAAAGTGATATGGCAATTGAGATAAAAAGAGACTGTCTCTTTTTAGGTAAGATTAACTGGATCTTAGATGATATTAGAATCGTCTCCTATAATGAGATTTCCAAAACATGTTGGTCAGGACTGCTGGGTCGCTCAGTAACCTCCAGATTCCTTCCGTTTCTATGAATATTCCATTACTTTGCACTGGAATTCTTCACACAGTCACAGTTTCTTTATTCTAGTCACCTTTGATGGTCCTTTCAGTTTTCTGACTTGCACTGATAAAACACTTCTTTCAGCTTTCGCTTTAATTTCTTCAGCTCTCACTTTTTTGTGTGTGCACCCCTTTCCAAAAACACTTCCCTGAGAGCACTTTTTCTCCTTCTGTTTGTTTAAGGAATCTTAAATCATACAATTACTATTTACAGAGGTCTGGGAGAAAGTGTAACATAACCAAAAAAAATAAAACCACCAACTCATTTTTAAAGACAAAATGCGAGCATTTAATGGGTAATTCATCATCCAGCATCAGCGTAGAATCATTTATAGATTTATTTCACTTTCCACACATCTTCCCAAATTTCTGTTTAGTGAGCATATTGTTGTGGAAACATGGATAGATCTTTCTGGCACTGATCTTGATGAAGTAAGGTTGATACACTGAATTAATACCCAGAGTCTTATTCATTCTGCTAATCTTTCACTAAATACTTTCGAATGTTTGGAGACTGTGTTGATTCTGACCAAGAAACTGTTGCATATCCAGGAGTTAGGGACCCACAGAGTCCTGAACATTCACTGGCCTGCAAAGGAGCAGTCTGACAAAATGTTATCTGACATGGAAGAGCATATAAAGCATAAATGTGTAACTGAATTCCTATGTACAGAAAAAATTGCACCCATTTGCATTCATCAACTGCTGAATGTTTCAGGAGACCAAACAGTGGATGTGAGCACAGCAAAACAGTGGGTGGTATATTTCAGCAGTGGCAACTGCAACATGAAAGACAAGTCACATTCCTAATCCCATGCCCAGCATGAGGTGAAAGTAAGACATGTTACAAGGCAGAAACACTGTGAATTTTTTATTCATCCCTGACTATATCCTCTTGATTTCTGGAGAATCTGCAAATATTAAAACAATCAGTAGTTGGTACTTATGGTAAGGAGCCATAAATCATTTCTTACATGGGAGAAAATGTGAAATACAATGGGGGAAAGCAAAACTTAGCCAGGACTCACACAATAATCACTCCTACATGCACCTGCTTTCGGATGAGATTAATCTTCTTCTAAACAGTTCTGTCATTTCATGGTGGTTCCCCCCCCCCCCAACTTGGCCTAGAATGAGAGCTTAGTAACAGATGTAGGTATCTTGTAAATTGAAGTACCTGTGTGACCAAACAACAGTCAGTTTTTGGTTATTGATAAGTGCCCTTCATACTACCAAGTAGGATAACACAGCCTAGAGCTATGAAATAAGTTACAAAAGCCTCTCACTAGTATCATCCTGTTCCATCCTGCCTCCTCCTCCCCACAAAAAAAAAAAACCCCACAACCACCACACCGAGCAGCTAGAGGCTGAAACAGAATTTACTGAGACTCAGAACAAAGAAAGGAAGGATTTCATTCAAGAACACCTGTATGCTGTGCGGTCTATTCTAAAGTAGATAAAATTTTACCTTCAGAAATCCTTTAGTTTTTTAAAATCTCATAACTGTGTTAAGAACATTTTTATTAAACTTTTCAAGATGGTAAAATTTAAAAAAAACTTAAGATCAATTTTCTGTATTAAGTATGTCACAAATCTTTCCTATTGTTTAAAGTGTTCATTACAGAAGCATAAAAGAGTTCAAAAAAGTTAATTTGCAGAGTCATTTGATACCATTTTGTCTTGAGAATGCATTCTATATGCTTTGTATAATAGTAAGTAAATAGACAAAAAGATAGATGAAGTTTAACAAAAAGAAGCATGATTCAATATGGAAAACTATTACTGAGAAAAAAGTCTTAAATCTCAAGTGTCAAAACTGAAAGCCCAATTATGATTCCATTTTTTTCTTATATGTCCACAGGGTTTAAATGTTGCATATAAAAATGATCACAATAAAAAGAAGAGTCATACTGATCTTCCTGTGATAAAAGAACAAATTAACAATCACAGAATCACAGAGGTTGGAAGGGACCTCCAGGAATCATCAAGTCCTGCTAAAGCAGGTACCCAACAATAGTTCACAGAGGCAGGCATTCAGACAAGCCTTGAGTATCTCCACAGATGGAGAATCCACAACTCCTTCGGGAAACCTGTTTCAGTCCTCTGTCACCTTTACAGTAAAGACATTCTTCCATATGTTAGTACAGAGGTTCCTATGTACAAGTTCTAGGCCATTACTCCTTGTCTTATCGCTACACAATGTCAAGAGCCTGGCCTCATCCATTTGCCTTCCACCTCCCATAAGATGTTTATAAACATTTATCAGATCTCCTCTCAGTCTCCTTTCCCTCAGGCTGAACAAACCAAGGTTACTCAGCCTTTCCTCATATGGGAGATGCTCCAGTCCCTTTATCAGCTTTGTGGCCTTCTGCTGGACTCCTTCTAGGAGATCCCTGTCTATTTATACTGGGCTCCCCAGTTTGAAAAAATGCACTGTGCATTCTCCAGTAGTCTATCTTTTAGAAAAACAGGTTCTAAAAATATGAGAAAAAAGAAGAGCTGAATCTTGTGTTTCATGGTCCAATTTAGATACTTTACCAGAATTAATACAGTTACACAGAGTTATTTATTCCGTATGTTTGGGCATAGCATGTCTGAATATGAGGCATCTGAAGGAGACAAGATCTGCTAGGATGATACAAGAGGAGTTAAGGACATACGGGACTTAACTGGTTTGAGGCTTCATTTGATTAGGGTACACTATTTTTGATATCATATTTTACACAAGCCCCATTCAGGCACAATAAAAAAAGCCAAACATCAGTATCTATGAAATAACCCAAATTGCTTTTTTTTTCCTCTTAATATTTTTAAAGTCAGTTAACAACTAATAAACAAAATATCATTCAAAAAAATACAGTACATGTCTTTGAAATGATCAAGTCCATACTCCACTAAAATATAGAAAGACTCATCATCTGTTTCTCTAAATATGTCCCATTATTTGGACTGAACATACTTCAGTTTTAAACTTTAGCAGCCTACAAGTAATTCATGTTGTGATGTTAAGCATAATTGCCTGAATTTGTCTAAAAAAAAATCATAAGATTACTTGTTCAAAGTTCGCCAGCTGAGGACAGAGCTCACTAACATTTCCTAAATCTTGAAATCATTAGCCAAAGTAAATTGCCAAAAGCAATACATTGAATCTTAGGAAAAGCAGGAAGGGAACATCTGAAAGACGCAATTTGTTTCCAACATGAACAGCACATCTAAAAAGTTTCTGTGAGATATGACTTATCCCATCATTAAGTTCCTGCAATGTCTTTTTTAGTTTTGTTGAATCAGCATTTTCTAAGAGTAAAACATTGTGTTTGAAGATTCTTACCCATATGAGATCAGAAGTAGAATTTATAATCCATGGAATAGATACCAGACCACGTAAGATAATTTATTATATGACTGTGATATATATTAACATAAAAATCATATTTGATTGTCCTGTTATGTATAAGGCAGACAGGAAGTTAGCAAGACTATTCTTGTTTTCTTTACTGATGAGTCAATAAAAAAAGAAAAAGTAAACAAAAATATCAAGCTAGAAGAAAAAAGAGACAAAAAATGCTTCCTATCCAGGATTGTGATCTGACTTGAGAAAGTATAAACCTAAAGAAAAAAAAATACATAACCATCTGGGGGTTTTCCTCTTATCACAGAACCTCCAGCACTACTTTCGTAAAAAGCTTGGGAAGCCCATACGTCACAACTCCATAGCCAAACAAGAGGTCATGGTTATAATGACAGAAGTCCTATTTACCCTGATTTTTGGATGTTTTATTTGGCAACTAAAACAGTGCCACCTCTTAAGTCAGGCTAATTAAATAAAACTATCCAATATACCACTTTTCTGCTCTCTTCTTCCCCTCCCCCCAGTCCTTTCAGAATCAGCAAAAACAGCTGTGTTCACTCCCCTACTACCACACTTCTCATTCATTAAACGTACACCACCACAGGAGCATTAAACACTGGCATATGTCTGCTTTTACTCTCTCTGCAAAGGGAGAGTAAATTAAGGGACTGTAATTTCTCAGATGAAGCTGTCATGATTTGTGATAGTTTGTCTGGAAGCCTCCTTATTCACCCAGCTAAAACAATACATCATGCAGAGTTGTTACAGCATCCTTTTAATTTTCAAAAGAAATCAAAGGTGGACCTAGATAAAATAAGTTCCAAAGCACAGTTAAAGCCAAGTCCCCTTGAAGGAATTTGTCTTCCAGTGTACTTAAAAATTGGTGATAAATCTGTAGCAGCATTAAGCATAAGTTGCTGGTAACAATGCCTGCTGCTTGCACTAAAAGAGACATCACTATAGGAACAGTTCTTCTGAACACCTGCATTGAAGACATCCTCAGCTTCAAAGAGCAAAGAATTGACCTGGGTTGGTGCAGAAAGTTTGAAGGATTTATTATCAAGCCTGCAGAGCAGCCTTAACTGAATAGATTTGGAAACCTTTTTTTCTGGAAGCCAAAATAATTAAATCACATACAATTAAAGCCTCTATGACTAAAAGTTACAGGTGTGGAACATACCTCATTTACTTTGAGACAGATCTGAGGAAAAAGAAAAGAAGCCTGCCAATTTTACTTTAGCAATTCTTATGCTTCCAAATGTCTAAGAACTAAGGACTTTCTCTAGCAGCAGGAAACAAGTCAAAACATTAGAGATATTTGCATGCCTTAGACATCTATTCTTTGAGGCTTTGCTTCAGCGTTATATCTGTCAATTTACACTATTGTTATTTTTGTAATATATGACTATAACCTGTTATATTTTCAGTATAATTCATTTTCTGAATGGCTGTGGGAAAATTTTAGCACTTTTTAGACAAAAAAACTCCATTATTATCTCTTTCAACAAAAAGAGAGCTTCTAAATAAAGTCATTCCAAATAATTTTCAGCTCTCAAAAGAATAAACTGAAATACCCTGCTGTTTTCATACACAGAAGAGAAAAGGGGGACAAGAGGGGCCCAGAAAAGATTGACTAACAAGCTAGCAGTGCTTCATTTGAAACAAGGAAAAAGAAGTTTTGACTACCTATTTTCATTAGGACTCCATTGGCATCTGAAATGCAGATGTGCTGTAAACATACCTCTTTAATTATACTTTTAATATTTTTTAATTAGACAAACTTATCTCAAGCACTCAAATCCATGCAAAAGGCTTTCAGTCTTAGAGCTTTGCTCACATCTGTACTTTGAAAGAACAGGAACGCTTTCCCTTTCATAACGTGATAAAAAGTGCAGCAATGACAGCAGAGCAGCAAGGTCCTAGGCTACAGCAAGTGAGAGTTTCCCCAGGTACAACGGTCAGAGAGAGGAGGAAAAAAAAAAAAAAAAAAAACCCACAACCAACCAACCCCACACAACTACTTACCTTCAGAAGACCTCATGTATGCAGGGAACTCCAATTAGAAACCTGTGCCTCCACTGCCAACCCTTAAGTGAGGTCTGGAAAGGGGTGGATCCTGACTCCACCCCTTTCAATTACACAGGTGCATTGCATGCACCTGAGCTCCCCTGGATTGGCCCTGCCTTCCCACCAGGTGCTCAATCACTGTTTCAAGCCATGACTTATCATTTCTGTCAGACTTTTCTAACGTGCTTACAGTCATAATGCTGCTTTGGGGTTAGGAAGTCTTCCCATTCCACTTGGTAACTTTTTTCTAGTAAAGATTTTAAAGAAAAAAGCAAGTACTAAGAGGAAAATAAGGTAAAGGAACAAAACTTAAGCAAAGGATGCAAAGCTAAATGTGTTCTTGGTTTTCGCTATTCCAAATTTAGTTGTGAGAAAAGATAATCCATCTAGTTCTCAAACTGTTTTTAGTAGCTGAGATGCACTGCATTTATACAGCTCCATAAAATACATACAGCTCCTTTCCTGCCATGATTACAAAAGTAACTGAAAAGTAAATCCTGTACAATTTGTGTCATATCCTTAACATTTTTTGTTACTCATGGGTCCCTTTTGCTATAGCTGCCACCTTTATTAATCAATTACTATTATTTTTTTTTATTGTTATATACTATTATTATTTTATTGTTGTATACTATTTTACTCCATCTATTACTGTCCCTGGAAACTCATGGAAGACTTAAAGTTATATTCCCCTGGATAAATAGCTTACGCTTTTTGACATGAGCTCTAAGAGGGAATGAACAGCAAATAAAGTTCTGAGAAAGGCAGAGCTTAGCTACTACAACTGAATATTTTGTTTATACATGTGCTTGTTTTAATTGTTCTATAAAATGTTCTACAAAAATATAAAACTGTGATTTAAGATAATGATCATCAACTACTTGACAGCTGTCCTCACTGAGGATAATTCAGAAGAGAAACAAATGAAGAGATGGTGCAGAACAGAGCAGAGATCATTAACTCAATAACAGAATCTCTTACTCTTTCCTTACCTCTTTGACCACATCTTCATGTGTTCTGCTCTCACCTATCTTCAGTTCCCCAGGCAGCCTCCTCACGCCTATACAGATCTCATACTTTTCCTATCTGGATGTCTGAGTTTTATCAGAGACTCTCCCATCTGGGAGCAGTAGATAGAGGGTTATATCTAATTAAAGATATTTTAATGTTAACAATAGAGGAGGACCTAGAGGAGGTTAACAAAAAAGGAGGACCACTATTGCAAAGGCAATGCTAAATCTAGAGAGCCATATATTTTCTGCAAAGTCAGAGATGAGTCAACAATAATTGCAGCTTCTGCTCTTATCAGCTCTCAGGAGCAGTTTCATCTACCACAGTCCTTCTTGAGTGTCCCTTATCTATTTTAATGAACTACAGAGTTTTGTTTCACCTTCCATGGCACTCTCAACTCATAACGCCATCCTTTCAATACTGGGAAACCTGCCAACCATGTACGTTTCCTGAGCTCTGTAGTTTTACTTATCAATTTTCTATATTTCATGACCTTTGATTACTTCCACATTTGTTTTCCGCTTATTAGATAGAGGAGGTTATATATATATATCTATCTACTTATGCCTATTAATCACTGTATGATGACTTAGAGCAAACATGTTCTTTAAGGACTGGAGACTCGATCTGTCTGGGAACTGAGTATCGTGTCCCCAGAAATTGCAAGGAGCTGTCCTAACATGAATAGCCAAGAAATTTCCAATTCCTTTAAGCTTATCTAGCAAACATTGCAACCAGTGCTTTTATTTAGCATTGAATGCATATTGATACACATAAGTAAGGCAAGCTAGCTGCTTTAGTTCACATGCAATATGCACAGCTTTTAGTACATATGTACAAGTAAGAATGTTGTACTAGAAGTTTTCTGTTGAAAATTCAGGAATGTTCCCTACTGTGTTCTGTAACTGAAGGATACCAAAAGTTTAAATGAATTTGTATGCCACAAATATGTATCCAGACCAGTAGTTTTTGATCAGTAAACTCAAATAAATTAAACTCACATCAAAAAGATTATTCAATTGTCATTGTTTCCACAAAGTTCAATGACTTTCAAAAGAAACTACACTTTTAAAGACTGGAAAAAATACACAATTTTGGTATGAAAACACAAAATATAAGAATCAAAAGTCCAGTTTGAATAATGAGGAATAATAGCCTGTATGAATTTCAGAAGACACAGATGGTAATTATTTCAGACTTTATGGAAGCAATTTTTCACGTACAGACAAGATTTTGGCAAGGCTTACTTCTTGGTTAAGTGAGTTGGACTGCAGATGCAATAGGAAAATCACGTGTTAGACAAACCTACAATGCATGAGCAAGATAGGACAAAAAAGTAGATACGGAATTGCAATAATGACCTCCCAATCAGTTGTCAGTAGAGGAGCATGATGACAAGTAAGAATTTAATAGCAGCAAGTAGTAATGTCCTGGGTTACAAATCAGATTATAGGTACCAAGCCCTCCTGTTTAGCAAAGTGCTTAAGGACTTACTCAAAAATCAATGTAATGCTCACCCTGAATTTTAACGAATTCTGAGTCAGACTCTTCCCTAGATGTCCACCTAAAAAAAAACACAAGTAATCCCACTGATTTCAGACAGACAACTCACATTATGCCCTTAAGGCTGTCGCTTAGTCTCATCCTCATCATGTACCTATTGACTGCTAAAACCTTACAAAATATTTTGCTGTATGAAAAAAAAAAAAAAACAGTAATTGTCTCTCAGGGTAAATGTGGCATTTTAACTAAATACCATTTAAAGATAATTTTTATGAAGAAATGTCTGAACCTTCTGTAAAAAAAAAAAAAGTTAAATTAATGTTATCTATTTAAATCTGAAGTACTTAAATAGAGATAAATGCTCTATATCAATTTGGCACTCAGGATGCAAAGTGTGGCTTTCTATGCACTTCTAAGCAGGAGACAGCTGGCAAGCACAATCTACATTTCTGTGCATCTCCCTCCAACTGCTTGTACTGCTGATCCTCTTTTGAAGCAGCTCCTGAACTGCTGGACTTTACAGCCTGACACACTAAGGCAAACAGATCAGACACTGTTTTACAAGCAGAAGCCAAAGCAGAGGCAGTAGTGTTGACATTAAGGTGATAATTTTGACTACATGCTCAATCAGAATCATCCTGGCAGCAATTTCATATAATTACTTTCTTAACTTGCTGTGAAAATTAGCAAGCATATCTATTTTCTTCCACAAACAGCTACATGGGAAATGAGAAAAATCATATCTATCATTAGGATAATAGTAACTTTTGTAGAGCTCTGCTTTTACGAAGGAGAGTAATCCATTGTTTTCTCCTAAGTCTTGTGGATTAGAAGGTGTAAAAGAGAACAAGATCCCCTGTGCTTCTATGTGTGTTGCGAGGAAGAAGCATATGCCTAGTTCAATCTTTGTCAGCTTGCTCTAGAATTAGGTGAACAGAACTTCTGGAGCACCAGGAGCTCAGAAAAACACTACGGGAAAAAAAAATCAAAACACCAAAGTCTTATATGGGAACCTTTCTTCATACAGTTCTGTTAACATTATATTGATATCAGAGAAACACCAGGAGTCTTTGGTCACTGAAAGAGATTACTGTCTCATTATTTATAAAAAGATGTATGCACATGAGTGTGTATGTATGTGCATGTTTGTGACAGAAGGTTGTTCACCAATTTCACCAAGTGTATGTGTATTTGCACCAGATTAATAGCAGAATTTGGAAGGATGCAGACAGGTAGGCTCTTCTGATTTAGAGTTCTGTCCAGTGTTTTTTCTTACTACTTTTCTTGCTTAGCTTTGGCCTTTATTCTTTAATACATTTATTATATTGTAATTTTAATACCAAAAGAGAAAGAGAAAAGAAAATTCTGCTAGAAAGACATCTTGTTGAATTCGTATTTAGACTAGCTCAAGAATGGACAAAATATTACACAGCACATAAGACCAAAACTTTGCAGTTCTGAGCAAGGCTCGGAGGAAAGAGAATCCAGGAGTCAAGATAGACTCTATGTTGCTGAGAACTTTAGAGCTGTAAATGGGGACTCGATGACAACAACTGAAAGAAGCTGAACTACAACCTACTGAAAAGTTCTAGACATTTTTGGCCCTATTTCTGTTATTGTCCATGTGCTAACAGTAATTCTGGCTTTTGGTACAAATCTGTTCCCTTGATGATCCTACAAGCAATGAAGTTGTTGATCAATTGGAGATAAGGTCTAAATATTCAGCCACTGGAGAAATTGCTCTCGGTTAAGTTTTATGCACATCAGCTAGTGACTTACAGTCAGACTGTGAACAAAACTAAAAATTGGGTGATCTCGTTTAAACTCTTGCATATCACAGACTATTAAAATTTACCGACATACCCTTGAATGGAGCCCTATTTCTTGAAATGACTGATTCTCACAGTTCACACTATAAAGTATATGAGCTTTCTGACACATAACTCACAACACAGAATCAAGTAAATCTGCCTCCACATTTAACACTGTTTTGCCAAAATACACCAAACTGTTTCTGTTGGTACTTCTAAGAGATGCAAGGATGGAACTGCTATGGGGAAATGCTCAAACTTCTAGCACTGTGCAGAGTAGGACTTAGGTCACAGTGGAACAACTCTCCTTAAGTTAATAGTCCATATTGTACACAAGCATAGACTCATCCACCCCTTTTTGCCTCCTTACACAAGTAAAACATGGACAGTGCCTTCCTCAAAAAGAGATCTGAAAGCCTCATAGATATTACAAGGGAACACTCAGCATGGAGACCTAGGACAAAACATTAAAGACAGATGTGGTAAATGCCAGATGTTCCCTGACTCTTGCAGATACATGCACAGGTCCTTCTACAGCAGGAGGCCTATCACAGAATGATGTGAACATACCATCTTGAGGAGAGAGGATGGATTCCACTAATACTCAAACTTTCCATATGATGGACTGGAGATTTTCTGAGCTACATGAAGAGACTGTTCTAATTCCATGGTCTCACAGTACAGATCAATGACTCAGTATCAAAATAAAAGCTATTTGTTCTGTTTTTTCTGGTAAGACCATACTGATGAGCTGTGGATATCTAACAGTTGCATCAAGTTGACCAATAAAATGCCAATCTGCAGGCTCCCAGAGTTGTTTCCTCAAGAGTTTTGAGAAAAAAAATGTACCTTAAGTGATAACTGTACCTCAAAGAATGAGATTTCCAATAGTAGGTCTTCTAATTCCTAAAGCCACCATATTCAATTTGCATGCTGAGAAAAAAAAATGCACCATGACTGTTCAGCAGACCCAGTGGTTTCCAAAAACAATGGATCATTGCAGCAGTATGACACAACTCTGTACATATACAGCACATGCTGTGTTTCCCAGTCATAATGGATTCATTATAAACACACAGAAAAAGAGTATTGGTACATGTGCATCACAGGCAGTCTGCATGCACATGGTAAATACGGTGCTTGGAAACGCCTTTGCAAAATTCCTTCTAGATGTGTATAGAAGTAATAGGATGGGAGAAAGACAAAGGGGGAGCAAGAAAGATGAAGAACATAACAGAGTAGATGCCACTATATGAACTACGCTATCACTAGCTCCCCAAAATTATATCTAATGAGTGAAGATTTCCTGATGAATGAATTGCCCCAACAGGGTCTACTGTTAAGAGTCTAACTTTAGTTATTACATACAGTGGACAAGAAGCTGGAGAATGTAAATAACCAGACAGATTTATGACATTATACTTCCTATGCTTATACAAGCAGAGAACCTCTTCCTCCCTAGTTGCATTTTTACAGGTGAAAAGAAGTAATCTTTATTTTGGAGAAATCTGCTATCTTGCCATAGATTCCAAAACCAAATTTAAACACAGGACAATTTTAAAAAAAATGTATATATTTGCTAAAAATATACTGCCAACGGAAAGCCAGCCTGTAAAAGCTAAAGAGAGAACTCTCTCCGCATTCCCAAACATGCATGGTCTTCCTTCCAACACATTTCTAAACCAAAAGGATTTTCTCACTGCACATTTCCAATGCAATCTCATATGAAGTGAACCTGAACTTCGGGCATACTTTAGCCAACATCCTCAACTAGAGAGTACTTCTCCAACACAGGTCCCCAAGGTCAAGGGGAAAATGAATGGCATATGTGTTTACATTCACATAGGCTCAAATGTCTTACTGATTTGACATGCATATGGATTGCATATTACCACTGGATTTGTTGTACAGGCATAGGTTTTTTAGACTCCCAAGAGTGAAAGATTGCTAACCTTCCTGGGGAATTAAATACTTGCTTAATTTCAGAGACTCTATTGATAAATTCTCTGCCAAATAATCTAACAATTTAAGTGTAAATCACAGTGACTGCTAGTTTGATGGTATGGAGATGCCATATAATTGACTGATGTATATGGCTTGTTGCTTCTAATACATAAGTAAACTGCTTTGTAGAACAGAAAGTGGACAACATCTTGTGGCAAAACCAAACAATGAGCACAGTTTATTTGGCAATTATATTGGGAAACAAGGACAAAACAATAACATCAGATCATTCAACTGCCAGGAACAAATACTGTTTTCTTGTGGGATTAGACAAAGTGTAACTCATAAAATTCACCACAAACAAAAAGCTTCAAATCTGAAACCCTGAAAAGCCACAAGTAATGTCAGCAGTAGTGGTGAACTTCCAAAAATCTCTTTATGTCTATATATGCTGAAGCTACATCAAGTCAAACAAAAAAAAGAAGCATTTGCACATGTTCTTGTTTGAGCTGACTGACCTCATCAAATATCAACAGTTCCCGGTGGTGGATGCCTCTTCTAGAATTTTGTGTTTGATTTGCTTTCAAGTAAAATGTCTTAGTCCCCAGGCTACCATGACGGCTACTCCAAAAGTAATGCCTCCTGTTTTATGATGATGTTCCACAAAGTCAGAGGCAGATGGTGGTGGTATGGCAGTAGAGGTTGAATCTTCCCACCCATATTCTGTTACGTTTTGTTGCTGTGCAACAGGTGGCAGCAGAGGGGCAGTCTGACAAAGTGGTATTTGACATGGAAGCAAAGGTGTGGAATTGAATTCCTTCATGCAGAAAAAATTGCACCGATCGACACTCACTGACACTTGCTGAACGTTTTATGAAGACCAGCAGTGGATGTGAGCACAGTGAGGTGGTGAGTGGTGTGTTTTATCAGTGGTGACAGTGACATAAATGACATGTCACACTGCCAATGGCTTTGCACAGCTATCACATCACCAGACGAAGAATGACTCAATCAACTTGTTTGTGTGAATTTAGTGGTGATAGCTATGTTAAAAAATAATGTTTTGTAGCTGAGAATTTGTAGCTTCCATAGACATAAATAGAAGACATTACTGTTGGAGAGACTTACATAGGTATGTAGTAGCAAATCTGATTTGCAAAATCAGAACCATTTACTGATGGTATATTTATTAAGCAAGGTATGGAATGAGTGGCAGATATAATTTCTCCTAATTACATTTAAAAAATGATTTTTTAAAATTCATTTGTCTAAGCAGACTACATTCAGGCAAATTTATCAAAAGAAATTTGGAGAGTAAAGCTTTTAATTTCAGACTTTATGTATTGACTACAGAAAAGTACTGACATTAGTGATACAGCTCAACCTGCCATTTTTAATAGAGGTATTGATAACAAATATAACGTCTCTGAAGAAATGGCTTCTTTTGAACTTCCACCCCTACAACTCACTCACCCAAATTTCACTTCAGAAACTGGAGGACAGGATTTGTCATCCTCCTGGATGATGTGCTCGATCACATGAGGAATGAGCGTGTGATCCGAGACAGCCAGCATGGTTTCACCAGGGGGAGGTCATGCTTAACCAATCTTGTGGCCTTCTATGATGGAGTGACGGCATTGGTGGATGAGGGGAAGGCGATCGATGTCATTTACCTGGACTTGACCAAGGCCTTTGACATGGTCCCCCACCACATCCTTATCTCCAAATTGGAGGGATGTGGATTTGATGGGTGGACCACTCACTGGATAAGAAATTGGTTGAAAGGCCACAGACAGAGGGTGGTGATCAATGGTTCTATGTCCAGGTGGAGGCCAGTAACAAGCAGTGTCCCCCAGGGGTCTGTCTTAGGACCGGTGCTCTTTAACATCTTTATCAATGACACTGACGATGGAATTGAGTGCACCCTCAGCAAATTTGCTGACAACACCAAGCTGAGTGGTGCAGTTGACACGGAGGAAGGAAGGGATGCCATTCAGAGGGACCTTGACAGACTTGAAAAGTGGGCCTGGGTGAACCTAATGAGGTTCAACACGGCAAAGGGCAGGGTTTTGCACTTGGGCCGGAGGAACCCCAGGCATCTATACAGACTGGAAGGAGCAGTCCTTGAGAGCAGCTCTGCAGAGAAGGACCTGGGGGTCCCAATGAATGAAAAACTTAACATGAGCCAGCAGTTTGCTCATGCAGCTCGGAAAGCAAATGGTATCCTGGGCTCCATCATGAGAGGGGTGGCCAGCAGGGACAGGGAGGTGATTGTCCCCCTCTACTCTGCTCTTGTGAGGCCCCATCTGGAGTACTGTGTCCAGGTCTGGAGCCCCCAGTACAAGAAAGACAGAGAGCTGCTGGAGAGGGTCCAGAGAAGGGCCACAAAGATGATCAGGGGGCTGGAGCACCTCCCCTACGAGGACAGGCTGAGGGAGCTGGGCTTATTCAGCCTGGAGAAGAGAAGACTGCGGGGTGACCTCATTGCAGCCTTTCAGTACCTAAAGGGAGCCTATAAACAAGAAGGGAGTAAACTCTTTGAAAGGGTAGATAACAGCAGGACAAGGGGGAACGGTTTTAAGTTGAAAGAGGGAAGATTTAGGTTGGATGTTAGGGGGAAGTTCTTTACCAGGAGAGTGGTGAGGTGCTGGAACGGGCTGCCCAGAGAGGTTGTGGATGCCCCGTCCTTGGAGGTGTTCAAGGCCAGGTTGGATGGGGCCCTGGGCAACCTGGTCTAGTAAATGGGGAGGTTGGTGGCCCTGCCCAGCAGGGGGGTTGGAGATTCATGATCCTTGAGGTCCCTTCCAACCCAGGCCATTCTGTGATTCTGTGATTCTGTGATTTGAACTGCTTTGTTTTGGAGAGGAGGTAGAGCTTAGGTACCTAGATCTGGGACAGCAGTTCAGCAATTCTAATGGCTTATATTCCAGTAAAAGTTAAAGGGACAAGGCTCAAGGTTACAGAACAAACCACTGTGTGCAGTAATCATAGCTGATAGCACTTTAGGGAATTGTGAGAAGACAGTGTGACTCACAGTAGTAGATCACTAGGCAGGCTGAAAGATGGAGAGGAAAGCCGTTTGGATTACATAGAGACTTGTCACTCTGAATTTTGTTCATTCCCCTCACTAAATTAGTATGAACGTTCCTTTCATGATTTCTCTAGTTTTTTCTTGTCTGAGTTTATTTCAGATTTTATCTATGTCATAATCTGCCTTTCTTGCTTCCTTTTGCTCTTCTTTAATTTACATTCATTTGCCTAGCAATACAACAACGGCCTCTTGCAGTGCTGGCACATGGGTTGTTTTCTTTCATAGAAAGCTTTGGAACAGCCTTCTTAATTTCCACTTTAAAATCTGTAAGATTTTAAGATGAAAAAAATAAAATAAAATAAAACATACATGTCTTGCCAGCAAAATGTCTTAGCCACTCGAGAATACTGACAAGAGACTCACTTCCAAAGAATGAGTTACAGTTTAGTTCCACAAAATATGCAAACTTTTAAAGCTCTGAGTGTGTTACAAGATTTCATACTTTGGGGAGAGAAAAAAAAAAAGAAAAGAAAACAGAAGAACACATTGATACCATTCGTTGGACAACAAATTCAAGTAATATATTGCTGGAAAGTACAAAAGCAACACATGATTTTACAACACATTTGGTCTTGCCAGTGTCATTAAAATAGCATCATCGTGTTACACTACAAATATACAGGGTCTAGCAAAAACATAAAAATAGAATGCATCGGTACTTTTGCAATAGCAGAAGACTAACACTGAACATAATTTACATCGGCGTAAACCCATGACTCAAACCATTTGTGCAGGCCCCTTGCAGGGTATTCTGCGAGCGAAGTGCTCCATCTGCTGGGTACCCCGGTACTTGGTGCTGTGCACTCAGCCTCGGGACCGGAGCTCCCTATTAGCTCCGTTTGCACGCACAAGCACTGCAAGTGTTCTAAGGAACTTCGAAGACAGAAAGGAAGAGAGGAAGAGAGGAAGGGAGGAAGGAAGGGAGGAAGGGAGGAAGGGAGGAAGGGAGGAAGGGAGGAAGGGAGGAAGGGAGGAAGGGAGGAAGGGAGGGAGGAAGGAAGGGAGGAAGGAAGGGAGGAAGGAAGGGAGGGAGGGAGGGAGGGAAGGAAGGAAGGAAGGAAGGAAGGAAGGAAGGAAGGAAGGAAGGAAGGAAGGAAGGAAGGAAGGAAGGAAGGAAGGAAGGAAGGAAGGAAGGAAGGAAGGAAGGAAGGAAGGAAGGAAGGAAGGAAGGAAGGAAGGAAGGAAGGAAGGAAGGAAGGAAGGAAGGAAGGAAGGAAGGGGGGAAGGGGGGAAGGGGGGAAGGGGGGAAGGGGGGAAGGGGGGAAGGGGGGAAGGGGGGAAGGAAGGAGGGAAGGGGGGAAGGGGGGAAGGGGGGAAGGGGGGAAGGGGGGATGGGGCAGGGCAGGGCAGGGAAAGAATAAAAGACACATGATAGGGTTGCTTATCTTGCGTAGGGATTTCCTGCACTGCTTTCCACTTAGAAAACAAGGTGCTTGGGGGCAACACCTAACTGTATGCATGAGATATTTTTGCATTCACATTTCTAATATTATGTGAATGTGCAGAGAAGTGAATGCTCTTACATGCAGGAAAATATTTTCCCACTAGATGTCAGTCTAGTCAGTCATCCAGCACATCAGGTGTGAGCCCACCCAAAATTTGTCTGGTATTTGTGCTCCATAGAAGTTAAGGTTTCTGTTTCCTTTCTATTTTTTTTTTTCTTTTAATTGTCTGTATTTAGGTTTAATGCATATTTCAAAGTACATCACGCATCTTGGTTTATTCCCAAATTGCTGTTTCTACATAAGTAATTTCCAAACTAGGAATTTCTGGCACACTAGATTCTGCTGCATTGTCCCTTTTGGACTGAGTTGGTCTGAACAATAGAATGCGATCTTTTCATCTTTGCAGCATAAAATGTCTTTCCTATAATAACTAAATAAATGCTATCCCTCCAAATAATACTATTGTATGCTGAAAATAAGAGATGAATTTTGTGTTTTTTGATAATATTGAGACTTGATAAATACAACTTCTTTGTTCTGGTAAGGTCTAAACTGGCAAATGCCAGCTGGTTAATCCTATTTTGTGAGATTTTAGCTTGCTAAATACTAGATTATGGCTAAAACATAATGGGCAAGTAGCTGACACTGTTAGTTTTTTTAGATAATGAGAAACAATTGTTAATTTGAACATAGTGAATTTAATTCATGAGCCTAGATAAAGTATTTTTTGCTAGAACCTAAAGCCATCAAGTCCTTGTTGTGGTTGCTAGATTACATTAGTTGTGTTTCCCTTTATATTTTGAGCAAATCCACATGGGAAAGGCCTCTAGCAAGTCTTTTGTCTCTTAAGAACTGAGGGAGATCAGAAATGCACACAATCTCAGTTTACATCTACAGCAGGGTACCCATTTAAGCTTGTTGCAGTACTGAAATGAATTCACCTGTCTGTCACAAACACCTCAACCTGAATGCTGTGGGTATGACAGATAGCTAAGTTTTGGACTGGTCTTTCACAGGAACATGTCAGAGAGGAATGACAGGTATTTCTTTTGAGACACGTCTGTGGTATCATGTGTTCTAATTGTATGTATGAATGATAAATTAGGTACAGGGAGAAGACATCACAAGACAACCTGGCTGGAAATCTAGGACTCTCAGTTCTCTCAAACGCTGGAGATTGCACTTCATCCCCTCTCCCTCACTCACAGGTTATCAGTTTCTACTAGACTTGAGTTCCTCTCTCCTGCTTCTGTATATCCTGAGAGCCTACAAGCTGTCACTCCCAAATGGCTTAGCAGGATAACCATCAGCCCACATCATCCCTACCAGAGAGTTTATCCCTACCAGATGCTCACTTTTCCCAATCTCTCTCCTTTTTTCTTGTTTTTTTAGTAGCTCACTACTGGTAACATTCTAGAGTAGCAAGCAACTCTGTCTTCCTACTTAGGCTTTGGAAAAGGAGGGATTTTCAGAAGTGCCAGGCAACATAAAAAAGATTTTATATTATTTGTCCATTGTGAATGCTATTCCCTCTCCAGACCATCCTTTTAGATTTAGCAGCAAGATCCAAATAGATGCATTATCTGTTATTTCTGACAAATAAATTATTCCAGGGCTCAACAAACCCCAGAATATACAAAAGAATATTGAATTCACTACAATGACAGAACTTGTTGAAAATTATTTGGAGAGCAGTAGTATAAATCTGAAGGAATGACAGGCTACATCTTATCAGAAACGCAGTCTTATTTTTAACTCAGATTTTAACAACTTGACAAAAATATTCCTGGATCACCGTGATCTATTCAGTCAATCTGTAACAACTCAGGAATACCAGACATGTTGAGTTTTCTGCCTTCTGAATGCCTGAGTTGAATAGAGAACAAGACTGAATCTAGTTCTCAGATCACAGGCTATAGTTAATCTCATACTTGTATAAACTACATGGTTTTCCTGAGGGTACTTCTTTAATATTAATGTGACTCAACAGTCACTCTTCCTTGTCTCCCTTTAATGTTTTCCCTTGAATCAGCTTCTAACTTGGAGAAATACATAAAAAACAATAAATAGCTATAAATAAGAGAAAGATACATAAATAATATACAAGATATGGGGCAGTAAAGTGTCTGTATACTGTTGTGCCTGTCCTGCAGGGAACACAGATGTGAGTTGATTGTTGTGAAGCCATACATTTTTCATGAAGCAAAGGTTTGCAGGAAAAATAACAGTCCACTGATTCAGCTGGGGGAAATAGGAAAAAAAAGAAAAAAGAAAAAAAAAAAGAAAAAAAAAGAAAAAAAAAGAAACAAACATGGCAAAGAAGCATTTGGATATGTAAGCTTTCCTTCAGATTCAAACTTCTTTTCTGTGTTTTCGTGGAATTTTGTCATATTCAGAAAGCATCCCCAGGGAGTGCCTGGGGTAAATGTCGGAGACTCACTGTTCCAACACTGCATTTCACTGTAGTTAACTAGGTTTGACAACAGTGCTCTTACAGTCATACAGCTATGCAAGAAATGAATTAAACTAATTCTCACCTTGTGCAGTAGTGGTATAGCTATATCCTTCACTATACAGCAGGCATTGTTATCCCCTCTGCATCTATAAGCATTGGATAAAGTCTTGAGATGGCCAAGACCCATTAAACATCATGTCCTTCAGAGAAGGGGAATTCTGAACACACTGAACTGGCAACTGTGGCTCCAGAATGAAGTGAAGGTATCCCACCACATCACGGCATGACATAGTTGAACAAGGAGGACATCTTATCCCTCCCACTGATCAACAAGAGAAGTTCTTGCACTCTCATGGTTCTTGCATGGAAGTTGTATTTAAGTTGCTCAGGACCCATACATTTCCCATGTACATTCAATGCAGTATCCCTGGGACACCCCAGTGTCATGGGTTTGTTGGCCTGCAGGATGAGGCAATTGTTGGAAGCAATTTTTTTCCAGAAAAGGCAAAGTGCCGTATGAAGGAATTATAGCATATAGGTAGTAAGAAAGTGCTTAGGTCTTCAACCTTCTTCTGTACTTTTGCTTAGATAGCTGAGGCTGAGTAGTGAAATGGTAAACTTTTTAATAAATCTAGGAAAACAACATAAGGCCAAATTCTGACAAATTAAAGACAAATGATTTAGAGCTAGATTAGAATACAAAGGAAAGAAGTTTGGGCTCTGGCTACCTATATTTTTAATGTAGCTGACATAGAGAAGAAATTCAGAAATCTGCAACCACTGTGTATAACTAACCCAAACAGCCCACAAGTGGATTGCAGTTATTTGATACAGGAGGGATGAAATTAAGCAGGAGTACAAGGTGGTATGAAAAAAGTGCTTAATGACAATTGCAGGAAAGTTACTGAAGAACAGTGGTTGGGGTTCCATTTACGGTTAAAATACCTACATTTATACATCTACATTTAGGTATCCATATATGATGTGTCATAATCCATACGCATTAATTCACAGCATTTAATATTACTGAGAGACCAATTCAGTTGACCAGCTACTAAGGGACAAAATCCCACCCAGTGAATTCAGAAAAGAAACATTTGTTGATAGTGATAAAAAGCTGGTCTTGGCTTACACCACTGTACCAGAGACCAGGAGCTCACAACAACACAAATGTAGTAGTAATCACCACCCCTGAGAAAATACAGGGCATGCTCTTGCCACTCCCTCAGTGCCAAAAGTTTTATGACAGGAGCACAAAAAAGATATATTCTCTTTTCTACAGAGTTCTGAAAAGCTGAAAATATTCCCAGAGAACAGAGATAAGCTGGTATAGACACAGCACTATATGGACATGTGTGCCATAGAGTGGAGTGGCCTAAGAGAAGCTCTTGAGGAAAGGGAATCTGCACATCCTGAAGTCTGCCCAGGTCTCAAATAGCCTAAGTCAAACAACCTGCTCTAATTCCCACAGAAATCAGTGAAAATCCTTTCACTTTCATGGGTTCAGCATGCCATTACTGAGACTGTCCCGTTCCCCTACACTTCCTCCTGCCTCCTCCCTGCTGTAACTGCATCCTCTCACTTGTGCCTCCCAGGAAAAACAAGGCTGCATAGATTTTCAGACTCGACCTTTGTGAAAGGAACTCATGTATTTAGTATGCAGCTTGCAGTCATCGTTCCCAACTTCAACAGCCATCTGGAGGAAAGTTTTGAAGCTCACTGACATGCTCAAGAAGTGGACCTGATTGAGAAATGATGGTCAACAGCTGCCAAAGGGGAGGGGGAAGGGAGCTGAAAGTTTTCACTGATGGCTCCCGCATTTCCCCACAGTGCTACTAGCAAGTAAAAATATGTCAGAACCTACCAATCATACCCAGTTTGCATTTCATAAATTAAAACATATCAGCTGTTTCTTAACATTTTATTTTCAGTCTTCTTTCGGTCATAATTTGGCCTAAGGACTACATCTGTGATGAATTCCTTGTAACAGGACCTTGCCATTTGGACTACAGTTGTCATCAAAATATTCTAGTGTGTTCACAAAGGCTCAGAGAAATGTATTTTTTAAAATATTCTATCACTCAAAAATTAGTTTAAAGAAGTCACTTTTGCTTGTTGAGCTGAAAGCTAGTCTACATTGAAATTCAGTTTCTGCATTGCTCTGGTTAGAAACATCTATGTGTCTGTATGTATATGTATAAATGTAAGCATAGCAACACAATAGCAACAATCTGTGTAGACAGTAAATATACGTGTGTAATGTAGATATCCAAAATAAAATATCTCCCTAATATGCTCTTTTTAGTGTTGCATAGCAGCTTGAAGTCAACTCCAAGTGTTTATTTTGAAGCATTTTTTCCCAAATGAGATTTTTATTTAAAGTCTGAGTCAAGGTGTTGCTATCACCCAGCAGCTATATACTTAGTGCTTAAAAAGGTAGAAATGCAAGGGCAAGCGACTAGAGTGCAGTTTTCAAAAGTACACAGAGAGGGCCGACCTGCTTTCAAACATCCCTGTCCCTTTCCCAGTGCCACCCTGGGACAGCTATGTGCAGTCTGCTCTGGCTGCTGCAGTTGTGACCTGCAACACCAGTGCCCGCAGAGCAGTTCCCTTCCAAGAGCCAGGGCCAAGGTCTGCCTTGGGCAAGGAGCTGCCAGGGAGCAGCAGCAGGCTGAAATGGAGGCGGACAGCCAAGAATCTCATCACTACTAAGTGCCTAATGGGTTTCAGGAGCTCTGTGCTTGTGGAAAATAAATAACTGAGCTTGTCAAGAGATCAAAGGAAAGCAATAAAAGCAAAAAAAAGGCTGATTGTGACCTTATTTTCTCTAACAGATCACAGGCCAAAGCCACCCATTACCGTGTTCTCATCAGATACAATCTCACTGATACAAACTTGGGAGCCATGGATGATGTGAAACATGGGGGCAAGGCTGCTCCTACAGCAAGGTGAGGGTGCTGCTTTCTAGCCCCTCTTAAAATTCCCCCCATATTCTTCCTGAGTATTTGTGTCACATGTGATTAAAGGAGCCTTCTCAACACTTAACGAGCCACACAGTGGTGGCATCTGTTGGGTGTCTGTTCCCAGATGCTGCCAGGAGCACAGCTGGGCCCAGCAGTGAAGATGGCAGTGCCTCAAGGAAACATATTTATGTGCAAAGAATGCAAAGGGAACATTAAGACCAAAGAAGGTGGAAGGAAAGAAAGAAGACAATATGCCAGAGCAGATATTCCTTGGAGGAAAGGAAAAGAAGAGGGGAGGGAGGGGAGGGGAGGGGAGGGGAGGGGAGGACCACAGAGAGGGATCACTATGAGATGATCACAACTCCTGTGGCCACTGTGAAGGGATGGAGTGTAACCCGCAGCAAAAGCAAGATGGGAGCCTGGAGTGAAGTTGAAATAAGGAAAGGGGGAGGAAAGGTGTTTCCTCCACTTGTTTCAATGTGTTCCTTTCCTTTTTTGTGTTTTTGTTTTTTGTTTTTTGTTTTGTTTTGTTTCTCAATACCTGAGCTAGTAATTAAATTTATAATTTAAATTAAATTTATAATAAATTAATATTTGTAATAATTTTATTTTCCCCAAGTCACTTTTGTCTGTGAAAGTGACTGGTGACTGATGGAACCTTGATAAACTCAAAAGGTGGGACTTTGTGAACCTAATGAGCTACAACAAAGCAAAGTGCAAAATTTTGAACTTCAGTCGAGGTAGTCCCGGATATTTACACAAACTCAGAGAACTCCTAGAGAGTAGCCTTGCTTAGAAGGACTTCGGGGTTCCAGTTGATGAAAAACTTAACATGAGCCAGCAGTACACACTTGCAGGCTGGAAGGCCAATGATATCCTGGACTGCATCAGAAGAGGAGTGACCAGCAGAGCAGGGGAGGTGATTGTTCCCCTCTGTTCTGCCCTCATGAGGCCTCAGCTGAAGTCCAAGTCTAGGGCTCCTAACACAGTAAAGATGCAGAGCTTTTGGAGAGGGTTCAGAGGAAGGCCACAAAGACAATCAAAGCGCTGGAGCACCTCTCCTATGAAGATAAGCGAAAGAAACTAGGCTTGTTCAGCCTGGAAAATAGAAGGCTACAGTGAGACCCAATTGCTGCCTCCCACTATTTAAAAGGAATTTAGAAACATAATGGTAATCAACTTTTTACACTAGTAGATAGTGACAGGACAAGGGGGAATGGTTTTAAACTAAAGGAAGGAAGATTTAGATTAGATGTTAGGGGGAAGTTTTTTACTTGAAGAGTGTGGTGAGGTGCTGGAACAGGTTGCCCAGATAGGCTGTGAATGCCCCGTCCCCAGGGGTGTTTGAGGCCAGGTTGCATGGGGCCCTGGGCAATATGATCTAGTACTTGGTCTAGTGGTTGGCAACTCTGGTGGTGTCATTGGGTTGGAATAGATGAACCTTCAGATCCCTTGCAAACCAAACCATTCTATGATCTCCCTGTCCTTATCTCCACACACGATCTCTCTCACTGCTATTCTTCCTGTTCTCCCCTTCATTTCCCGGCCACTGAAGTTTGGCTGCCAATGGGGCCCAACCCACCACACACCAGACTGCAGGCTCCAGAAGTTGTAAGTCTCCCAGACAACAATGGAATTTTCAATATCACAAATCCTTCTCCAAGTGTAAACAAGTGAGTCAGATGAGAAACACTAGCTTTTGCTTTTCTGAGTGTTCCTTCATTGCATCACTTCTCTCATTTTCATCTGTCGAAAGTGAATACAGCAAGATGCAGAGAACTGAGGAACAACATCTGCCCAAACTGTGCTCTTTGTAGCTTGGGGTGCTACCTATGCAGAATAGTCCATAGAAGTTCAGACTGGGAGCAAATGAAAGTGAGATGGGATTTAAGCTTACTGCAGGTGATACACCTCCCTGAACCAGTGGCAGCAGCAAAATGGGCCAGCACCTTCCCACTGCTCCTTGGCCCTATTTACACTGCAGGGTAGCTCTGTGATGCCTATGCTAAGTTCTTAACAGCTGTAGGAACCACAGCTCTTGTAGCTGTGTCTACAAGTCTAGCAGGATAAATTACCCTGTGAAGATCTTTTTCATCCATATGCTAATTTGCAGAAGCCTACAGATTTGTCCCTCTCTATATAACAATTTTCAATCTACTCTATGCTTTTCACAGAAAAATCAGACTCCACAAATACACAAGGAAGAAGAAAAGGAGAGGAAGATCTAGGCACCACGAGGTTTTTTAGTAAGGAACACCAGCAATACTTTTCAAAGGAAGTGCCTTAAAAAAAAAAACCAACAAACAAACAAAAAACAAACAAACAAAAAACCCATGATGAGGGAAACCTGCGTGGCTGTTCTAGCCCCTGTTAAACTGCATTTTTTCTGCTTGCCTGTGCTGCTGCAGCATAGTGCTGTGCATATTTGTCCATACATAATAATCTCCACTTGCCCAAGGAGTCTCACACTACTTCTTAGTGTATCTGTAAAAGTGGCCTATATATTGCAGATTAGAGTTAAGCAGGAAATAGATTTCTCAGCCCTTGCATTCTTCTGAAAGTTAAAATACTTTTTCTTTCTAAATGAGAAAGGAGCTAATGCATGGGAAGGTGATAACCCCCTCAGACACACTTACATGGTGGAAAGACCATGCAGAATGTTTTGTCCTTTCCTGTCTACTGCTCTCCTACTAAATTCAATCATCACTTTCCTATGCGTTACCCTGAAGTTCAAACTTACTCACTCCTTTTCCCTCTTCCTTGGTCCATTTTACTGCCTATGAGCAGTCACTGCTTGTGATATTTAGAGCACTGATTTCCCTTAGTTTCTCACTGTCCCAGAGAATATCTAATATTTTAGTACAGGCTATTTTTATCATTTATTTTTATTAAGCTCTCAGAGGAGAAATTAGGTAAGTTCAACCTCGGAGCTGCCATGCAGATTTGTCAAGCTCAAGCCTGAGTCAGACACTCAGAGCACGTCATCCCTGAAACCATTCTGCCAGCTATGCATCCTAGCGTGGAACTGCTTCTAGTGAACACTACCACCACAGCTTCAGTATTCTTGTAACAAGGTTTAAGAAGAAGGAAGATCCTGGCCAAGTGCCTGTGCTATGCACTTCCACCTTTCTGGCCTTTAATAACACTTGACAGCTGGGAATTGATTTGGAAAGACAGATAGCAGACACAACTATTTAGCTGGAGGCATGCTCAGTTTCAGCTTCTACTTTTTGGTGAAGCTCTCATTTATCCTCATAGTCTCTGAAGTTACAGATACTTTGAACCCAACTGCTATTCCACATAAGCAGTATTTTATGTACAATCAACTTCTTTATTACATAACAACCAGCAACATCTGAAAGCTTTAAACATATTCTAACATTTTCATGATAGCAAGGAAAGATTTATGGGCAGAATAAATATCTTTTATTGGCCCAATGATGTAGTTGGAAAAATGCAGACTTGCTTTTGGGCACACAAAACTTTTTTACATGTTTGTAATAGAAGCTGCAGCACTATTGCTTGATGTTTGCTGTTTCTTTTAGTTCAGAAGTAGATCTTTGGTGCCTGAATGTTTGCCTGATTTCCCAGTTCCGAGAGGAGACAAATGGAGGTGTTAATCCCTGTGAATCTCACCTTGCTTACACCTCTAGGTCATCATAGCTACTTTAACAATTATTTCAGTATACTGTAAAATTCAACATAAATTGAATATCTCATAATCTCATAATCTTGCTTTAGAATCATCATAGTAGATTGCTTTATGACACTGTATTCGAATAATACCTTATCTCAAAACACTTCCTGAACAGCCCATTAAGATTCATAACTTTTGACTTCCTTCCCTAAGTTGCATTTTATTTTATTTTTAATTTTAAACACAAAATAAAATGTTTGTTTGCTTTTAGGCCCCTTCTCTGAAATTTTCTCCATAAAGAGAAGGAAAATGCACCATCTGTGGCATACTTTGTAGCTGCTTATTTGGGGCAGACCGTTCAGAAGGAAGTAAATCTTTCCACATTTTAGAGACCCTGTGAGGGAAGGAATTTATCCACGTTTAGCAGACACTGGGGTAAGTACATTCTTCTGGAAGCCACAAGTTTTGGGGGCAATAAATCCCTCCATTTCTATTAGACAGGAGGCAATAAATCCTTTGATCTCTATCACACTCAATGATTTTACTCCACTCAGAATGTCCATATCACTGAGGTACTGTCTTCATTTTCCCATTTCCCTGGGTTCAATTTATCCTCCTTTTCTGGGCTATTACCTTTTTTTTTGTTTGTTTGTTTTAGTTAATTGATTGTACTTCTCAGCTGTTCATTATAGAGAATGGCACTCAGTTATAATCTGTTAGGAAAGAAAATACATTTTATTTTGTTTTCTACTTTCATCATCTGGGTAAGAGAGTCTGAAGTTGTACCAAAGTATTCACTTTCTTAAGTAAACTATTCTTTCTAAAAAGGCACTGGTGCACTTAAGCTTAAGTTTTTTGAAATACGATTTTCTTTAAAGAAGAGTTGTTTTACACTTCCGTCCAATTTCAGTTTAGTAAAGTGAATTCATCAGTTCAGAATCTTTTTCCCTTAAATTTAGCCAGAAGCTTCAATAGGTTTTATGTTAGACTGAAAAACATTAAAAATCAAAATTCCAAGTTGAAAATTCTGAAGGAACAAGTTTTGCCTATTAATTCATATCTGTTTTTTCCTTCATAGAGGAATGAAAGGATATGTACCCTGAAGTTTGTAGTCAGGTGTTGGAAAATAAATCTTACTGACATGTTCTAGCACTGTGGCATCTCTCAAATGTTCAGGATGTACTTTAGTTTTTTTCCCCCTCCTTTTGCTTTTATGAGCCCAGAAGCATTTTCAAAAATCCATTCAAAACAAAACCAGCATATATGAAAATGTTCTTTTAAAAGTCCATCCACTGAGGGTTTAGATGGGCAAGACAATTTTGGAACAAAACCTGCAACTTCTAGCATATAAACCAATGAAATATACAGAAATTTTAGGCTACAAAAGTAGATTTCTGTCAAACAGTGACACCCGGTGGCCAGCCGAGTTTAACTGGCATGTAGTCTGATGCCGCAAGGCCTGTACCTACTACTTCTGCCTTGGGAGAAGACAGAAAGGAGAGTTGTTTCTGGCAAACAGCTACCTAATTAGGAATCAGAGTGAACATATAACAAACGAAAGGAGCACGTTGTTGGATATATAAAGCCTAAATATACCAAAATTGTTTGTGCTTTTTTCTTTCTTCTCTTTTCCAGTGTTTCATAGCGTCTGGTTAGACTGGAGTTGCTTATTTCTTCCCCTAAGGATAAGAAACATTTTATATTTGTTTATAAATATGTCAGATATTCCCTTCTATCACTGTCTTCTTGTGCAGTTGTTGGGCAGGGAACAATGTCAAAACAACTGCACTACAGGGTGAAACTGCATGTTTTCAGACTTTATAAATCATCCAGAACAGCAATCTGCTTTTCATACTCCAGAATGATAGAATCATTTGAGTTGGAAGGGACCCTTAATGGTCACTTAGCCCAACTGCCCTGCAATGAACAGAGACACCTGCAGCTAGATCAGGGTGCTCAAAGCCCGTCCAGACTGACCTCGAATATCTCCAAGAATGTCTCCAAATCTCTAAGTCCTGATTTTTATGGTATACGTAAAGTTGATATCTTCCTATAAAAAACAGAATATTTGAATTATGAAATTAAAATAAGGTTTTTCATTAAAACTCTGATCTTACTGCTGGAATGAAAAGTCTCTGACATGAAACATGGGACGAAACAGCTCAGAGCTTCCCTTTGGTAACTGCCTTTCCATTATTACTTTACAGCAATAATGTAACAGAACAATTGAGATATTGAGGTAGTAAGTGTATAACACTAGCCAGAAATCCAAATACATTACTGAAAACTAGAATTTTTTTTTTTTTTTTTTAATCTTTTGGAGCTTCTCATGCATACACCAAGCCCTGACCTGGAGCTAACCAGCTCCTGAAAATGCTAGAATCCTCCATAGATGGGCCAGATTTGCCACTCTGTATATAAATATTGTGCCTACAGACACTGCCAGTCATGCCCATCCCTGCCCAGCCTCCCTGACTCCCCAAAACCCATGTCCCCATGTCTGCCCCCTGGGGCCATCAGCCCCTACCCTACGGGTGCCACAGGCAGCTCCCCACAGCCCTGCCTCGCAGTGCCCCAACACACAGCAGTAGGGCAAACAACAGTTTTACAAATGAAACCAAGTCTCTAACATATCACTTTCCCGGGGGGGGGGGGGGGGGGGGGGAGGAATATGAGTATTAGAGACACACTTCTTGTGCTTTGCCAGAGGAACTTCCAAAAACTTCTGTGAACAACGTCACAGAGTATAGCATAGACTAAGCTCCAGCCCATACATCCATGAGTCATTTTTGAAGGATGCTTAGATCTTAAGCTGTCACTGGCAAAAAATTCTCTTACTTGCAGCCATAAAGGGTACTAGTGAGAGGTGGAGAGCTCTGCTCATACAAAACTCTACAACCAGAGGTTGCTCACTGAAGGCAAAAAGGAACATTCTGCCTAGCTCCATTTCAAATCCATGTGCTAAAATAACACTGGGAAGACCCTATTTCGTTGTTTGATCAAAGAGTGATTGGCCAAGACATGAAAAAACTGAGGAGAGCTAATATTCTGCTGCATTCTCTCAACTCTGCCTTACCCTGTTATCTCTGCCCTTCTTTGTATCCCTAAATGGATGGCAGCATCGAGTAATGTTGTACAACTTCTTTGCTATTGTAATAAAATAGTGTTTTCTGTAATTCATGTTTTCCTATTTATATAAAGAAAAGTTATGAGATTTAAGACGAGAGTGCAGCTGAAAAAATACTTATAAAATGGGAATTTCCCAATTTTCTCACATCATCTGAATCATACTGTAACGTAAAAAATAAACATTGCTATGATAAATGCATAGTAGGTCTTGCAGCTAGCTATAAATGCTTCATAACCATGCCAGGCAATGCCACGTTACAGTAACAAAAATATATACTTGTAGTCTTGGAAGAGATTTAACCAATTTAAAGAAAAAAACCTCTCATGCATTTCATGATGTATATTGAGAGTGTTTTTATGAAACATCAGGATATTGGGAACTCTCATTGACATTAGTACTATTCATATGTGCTTTATTAACTCTTTCTGCCCTACATATGTTAAAGTCACAATACAGTGATAACAGTAGCCAGATCCTTAAAACTTTGCCTGTCAGTACACACTTGAATTTAGTCCCTGAGGAAATAATTTTCTGAAAGATAGCAAAAGGATGAATGGGATAGCTTCTAAAATTACTTCCAGATAAAACAGAAGAGCTAGTGTTAGCAACGCTCTGAGGTCCAAATCTCTACCCAAAGCAAAGCATTAAACAAATAAGAGGCCAATTATATCTATGACCAGAAAAAAAAGCAACGCTGCTTTATATTAATTTTTTCCATGCAAAATCATTGAGGATTTGCTTTTATGATGCTCTAAACTCTGCATGGAAACTCAGTTTTCAAAGAAAAAGAAAATACATCTGTCTCATATTTATTCAATCTTTTTTTCTTCTGTTCTTTACTACTCATATTTCTGTTCCTTATATCTTCTTTCCCTCCTTGCTTGTCCCCTTGACAGTCTGCCTGCCACAAGCCTCTTTTCTCTCTGTCTCTATCCCTCCTCATTCTATTCTCCCTTCTTCCTTCTCACTTTTTATAGTTCTCTTTCTAGTACTACTTAAAGCTTCAACCATCCTTCATTTTCCCTAAATCTTATCATGCTGCTATTTACTTAGTACGTATTTTGAATGCCCATTATAGTCTCAGATTTTCTAAAATTTAGTCAGTAGGTATAGCTAGTGGAAATTTCTGAAGCTTTCTTATGTTATATTTTTGCAAGTCTGGCTGCTGTAATCGAGTTCTTTTTTGTTTCTTCTGCATTAGTATTCTGCTTTTTGTCTTCATTTCTACTGTCACTTGGTGTTAACTAGTTGGTTGAAATATTTAGTGTAATTGGGCAAGGCGACTTTTTTTGATAGTAAAACAGAGCCCTAAAGGTCCCAAACTCTGTAGCCTCAAAATAGTCACAGATTTTCCTTCTTGCCAAATGCTGCCCCTGGCAGAGAAAATTCATTTTGTGCTCCATTAGGCTCTGCTGTCTTCAGTTTTCTCTGTCATGCCTGCCTGATTCTTTCCCTAGCTTTCTTCTACAGGAGCTTCTGCAGTGCTTAGCATCAAAAGTGCAGTACTTCAGAAAAACCTGTCAATGCAAGAATTTAAATCTGCAAAAATTACACAGCAGTACCAGCTTGGGGCAATGTATCCTGTACACAAAGGCTTTTTATGTCTGGATGTTGGTCCCTGTGACCAATTACCAAAGCCATCTTCCTGACTTATTTTCATCATGACTTGATAACACAGTGGTGGTTACAATGACCTGTAACATTGCCAGCACTGATTCTGCTGATGCACAATTTTGCTTTAACATGTAATTCCAAAAATCCTAAATAATGTCAAGGAAATAATATATATTTTGCCATAACTCCAAGAGAACATGCCTCCTCTGTTCATTTTATCTCAACAGCACAACTAGTACAAACTATCATGAAACAGTGGTAAGGAATCTCACATGCACATTTTATTGTCTTAAGGTACTGAAGTATTGCACAACATCACTATGCAGCTAAATGCCCTTCTGAGCCGACTGCACTTTTCATGATGTTGCAGCAATCTTATTTTTGTGCTGATTTTAAGCAATACAGTAAGTGAATACATGGCTGATAGCCCATGATATACACAGCATTTCTAACATGAGAATCACAGTGTTTAGTAACCTTGTCCAAATTCCAAAGAAGAGATTATAGACGCACAAATGTCAGCCAGACAAAGGAAGACCCATCAAAGTTTTTAGCTTTAGTAAGATGATTTGCAGAGATATATAAAATGCTATACAGTGAACAACAGCAGTAGATACAATGGTCAGTGAATGAATATCTATACACTGTTTAGCATTCTGAAAAATCAGTGAATGCTTATTGACTGATTCTCATTGCACTAGAATTAGAAGATACTGAATTAAATTACCAAGTAACACCAAAGGGGAAAGAAGAAAAAAAAAAAAAAAAAAAGACTTTTCACACCTGCAGTTTGGCCACGTAGCCCATTACGAAACATAGACAGTTCATATTCTAAAAGAATAAATGGACTTCAAAGCTAAAGTGAGAAATGTCTGAAAGAATGGCTCACCTGGTAAAGTACAAATGAGGCATTTCGTTCAAAAATCTTGCAGCTTGGAGTGAACATAAAGGGATTGTTCTTGTACATTTTTTCTTAAGGATCTGGCCTTGGCTTAAGTCAGGATGTTAGGTTCTGGTGCTTTCTAGATGCACACAGGTCTTCCCACTTCGAAAAAAAAACATCCAGTCACCAGAGGGCACCTGAATAGAATGCCTTCCATATTCTTTATACAAGGATATATGTCCTAATTTATACATAATGCGTCATTTCAATAGATAGAAACATAAGTAGGAACCATTCTGATCTCAGATTAATCACTAATTAATGTACATTGACAGCAGGTGGAAAATTTGTAATGAGATTTAGCTTCAACACATGGACTTAAGGAACATTTTGGCAGTTGCTGATGCAAATTTAACTTCAAGACATCTTATTCCTCAGAGGAAGTCTTTATGGTGTATATAACTCTTCTCATACAGCATTGTCATACGTTTTAGGGGTTTTTTTTGCCTTGCATAACTAATGTGACAAACTTTTCAGTACAATGTTATCATTTACTGCCTTTCATTATATTTTAAGTATAACTTTTATTATTTATGAGTAAGAAAAAAAACAATCGAAGGATACACCCCGAAGTAAAAATTAATTAAGACTTTCTAGGTGAAACAAAATTGACTATAGGTAGTAAATTACCTTTCTGAAGAACAATTCTTAAGACACCACTGCATAAAAATTAAGATGGTGGAGAATCCAATGCTTATTTATTAGTTTGGTTCGGTTTTACTCACTCTCACAGCTGATGTTCTGTGTTAATCCTGTAGTAAGTTTGCCTGGTTTCAGGCTCCAGTCATTCTTGTGAATTTTTTCTTTTCTTGATTAAAAACCACATTTATTGGTCCTTCTTTCTAAGAAACACTTCTTAGATTTTGTTAATTTATCAACCAAATATGTTGATCTTCTCAGCTATCCCACTAAAATAAATAAAGGTACTTAATAATTTTTTCTCTCTTTTTTATATTCCATATAAATTGTTATATGATGTTTTTTGTACCGTATCCAATACCAAGATAACCTGAATCCCTGCCTTCTCATTGCCACTCCCATGCTTCCATGGCTATAGGTGCTTTTTCTCTACAGCATTGCAAAGGGCAGCTTCTGGTTGCTCGATCACTGGAACCTTGTAAATACTTTTTGGATTATCCTGTTTGAAGAGACTACAAAATAAGAAATGATTATTTATTTTATCAAGGTTGTACAGTTTGATGTTATACTCAGAAAGAGCCAAGAATGAGATGACAGGAAAGGGGTCTCTTCAGCCTTGAGAAGAAAAAGCACCAGAGGAGCCTTATAGCACCCTTTCAGTACCTGCAGGGGGCCTACAGAAAAGCTGGGGAGGGAGTTTTTATAAGGGCATGTAGCAACAGGACAAGGAGAAATGGCCTTAAACCGGAAGGGGGTAGATTTAGACTAGATATTCGGAAGTTCTTTACTGTGAGGGTGGTGGGACACTGGAACAGGTTGCCCAGTGAAGTTGTGAATGCCCTCTCCCTGGAAGCATTCAAAGCCAGGCTGGATGGGGCTTTGAGAAACCTGGTCTAATGGGAGGTGTCCCTTCCTATAACAGCGGGGTTAGAGCTAGATGATCTTAAAGGTCCCTTCCAACCCAAACCTTTCTATGATTCTATGAAACAATGAAAAGATGGGACAAAAGCATTTATGATGATCTTCTGGTCACGGAGTGACTCAAATTTTCAGCCATGGAATGAGGTTAATGGCACAGTTGCCATTTGTGCTTGTCAGGTTTGTCAGGATCAGCATGAATAACATATAAGTTACATAACATTCTAAAAATATTCTAAAGATCAGCTGTTCTAATAATGGGGGACTGTCAAGACTATGAGTAAGCAATGGGAAAAAAAAAAAAAAAAAAGCCTTAACCAATTAGAGGGTAACAGAAATACTTTCACGATTTTGAAGCTGAATAAAATTTTTTCACAGGCACAAATAATAAAATCATTAACGATTCATTACAGACTAGGACACTATGTTTCCACAGTGGAAATTCTATTTTAAATTTTTGTTCTGATTTCAAGTTTTGAATCAAAGGAGAGTCTCAAAAAATTTGAACAGAACTTCCTTAGAGAAAAATAATTTGGATCAGTTTAAACTCTTCTTTTAGTTTCCATTCAATCACTTCAATATATGAGCGTGTATATTGATACTGGAAGTGCAATACTTATCCATATGCAATACATGTTGCCTAAAAGTTTTCAAATGCACATTAGCTTTACTGCACAATGAAAATACAGTAGCATCAAAATCTGCAAGTGAGACTCCTTTTTAGAGTGGAAAGAACAAGAAACAGTTGTAATCCATCAGATAGCTTATATGCTGTTTACAATTTTTGTGTAGTTATGTAGATAAAATATAGAAAGCTAAAATCACTCAGAATTGCATGAAGATAAAACAGCAAACTATAAGAAGTTACCTTCACTGAATGCCATTGACACAATTTTGGAGCCTGCCCTTGTTTCATGTTGTTTACTAATGAATTTTGTTTTATTTGAGCTGTTTTTAAGGGTATAGAAATCTTAATTCAACAATAAAAGCACATTTTAAAGGACTTTTGCATTCTACTGTTTTTATTGCTATCTATACTTCCTCCATGGCTTTAACTATAACGCTTTTATGCCTAACAGTTTCTTGCTGAATCCTGTAATATAACAAAAAAAAAAAAAAAAAAAAACCCTAATCATTAAAAGTAAAGTAAAAGTAATCGGTACTTACATGCACTATGATCTTAAAAGACTGTCTCCAATGAATTACAGCATTGGGTCTCTCTGGAACAATCCATTATCCTGCACATAATTGAGTGTTTAGCCAACATATGGGACTTTAAAGATAAAATTGCATTTAATGCCTGCTAGAAGAACATCAGCCAGTCAAAGCAGGTGATTAGCTACTAGACAGCAAATCAGGGCTGTAATTTACTGCAGTAAATACAGATGGAGACTAGATAAATGAATTTTGAAAGAAAATGAACAGACTTATAGTTGTCACTTATAAAATATAATTCTTGTCTACTGAAGTCAAATCTACAGCTGACATATATTCTTATTGTTTTGGGGGTTTTGGTTTACAATAATAAAAATAGTCTTAACAATAATTTTTCAATAGCCTGGTTAGAATTTAAGTAACAATTGTGGCAAACTGTCTTTATACAGCAATCTTCCCCTTAAGGATAATTTGAAATACTTCATAAAAATTTCATTAAAGTTATAAAAGGAATTCATAGAATCATAGAATCCTTAGAGTTGGAAGGGACATTTAAAGGTCATCTAGTCCAACTCCCCTGCAAGGAACAGGGAGACCCACAGCTAGATGTAAACACAGTTAATAAAGATGTTTGAAATCGTAAGTACTGTGCTAGAAGGTAGAAGACAGCAGACGGAAGAGTGGCAAGGATCTCTTTTCCATTCTTCTGATAATCTGCAATAAAACATGGCCATGATGATTTGCTGCTCTATACTTTGGGTTTTCCAACCTGTAAAATGGGGACAGCAGTATCAGCCAGGATAGGTGGTGGCTGCCAAGCACATGCACATGACAGGGTAATTGCACCTCCAGGGATCCACAGATGGTTTCCACAGAACTGACTACAAATGCAGTCCTGCAAGAAAGGATAACATCAGTAACATCATTTGCAGACAAACATGGCCTTAAGCATGGTGTCAGCTGGTGATCAAGTGGCTCCTTCACAGCCATCACCTGCTAGCGGTTATGGGATTTTTTAACAGCTAAGAAGTATGTTGTGCTCAAGATATCTACAAGCAGACTGTAGGAAGCTCCAGGTCTTCTAGATTTAAAGAAGAATAAATTATGTAATTCTCTGAATTTATTATTCGAAGTATTTTCACAATGTTAGGCTCATGCTCAAGCACACCTCAGGCGTTTCCCTACGTGTTATAGTAGGATCTGCTTGCAGATGTCCAGATGCAGTTGTCAAGGATATTTTGAAGAAGTAAATTACTTGATATCTAATGGAGAGGTTCCCTGACGCTGCTTTTGTCAGCTCAATAGAATAAATACAGAAATCTAAAGTATGCATTTTCTTAAAATTGTCCTCCATGAACTGACTACCTGTATGTGGAATGTTCATTATCTTGATGTTAATTCCTGTGTGATCCCATAAATAGTGTCTTTTTCCAG
This sequence comes from Gallus gallus, assembly GCF_016699485.2. Taxonomy (NCBI): domain Eukaryota; kingdom Metazoa; phylum Chordata; class Aves; order Galliformes; family Phasianidae; genus Gallus; species Gallus gallus. Next base: position 70,981,740 of record NC_052534.1, read on the forward strand.
TAAACATCATGAGGAAAATAGAAGACAATGTGAAGTAAAGAGCATGATGCTTTCTATTGCTGAAATAAAGTGAATACTCTGTTAAATTTCATCTTCATTTTTTAATCACTTTGATCTGTGTACTGGTTTGAAATGAGATCTGGGTTCTTTTAAGCAACACTGGCAACAAGAAACTGAAAACTACTTGATTTGTTTGTGGATCTGCACTGACAGAAATATGCAGAAATTTTACAAAGTAGATTGTAATCTTTCATCAGAGATGAAACAGGTCAATCAACAAGTGATTCTTGGGCACTAGATAAGTCAAAATAGGTATCTTTATTAAAATATTCTAGAAAAGAAGAGGAAAAAAAACTTTAAAATACTGCTTGAAAACAATGTCAGAGATGATATGGTCAAAAATCACTCTGTTGTAATTAAATATATTTTATCAGCAAGCACTGTCATCATGAGCATGAAAGCAATTAGGTACCTTAAAAACCTGAGTGATTATAGTCCATGCAAGGAAGATGCTGCACTCAGAAGATGCACTCACCTTCAAAACAAATGTAGGCTTATTTGTTCTGGAGGCATACAGAAATGTATCTTATTTGTTCTGGAGGCATACAGAAATAAAAGTCCCTAGCTGTTGTAAAAATAACTTCCTCACAGGATATCCTGAAGAGACCTGTGGAGACCAGATGATCTCCAGAGGTGCCTTCCAATCCCTACTATTCTGTGACCCTGGGAGCTGTGTTAATGGGAGCTCAGGTAACATTTGGTGGGTCCTTCATAACTTGCAGCTGCAGGATCAGAAGGCAGACCTCAGCAACAGCTCTCTTTTCCTAAGAGGATTGCTGCTAAGTCCATCCTGCAACTCAGAGGAGACTGATAAAGAAGGGCAGCAACATTTCATTTTCATTAGCAGTTTCAGCCCCAAAGGAAAGTGAAGACATTTAAGGCTTTATTCAGCTGCAGAAAATTAGACATCTGGTGCCATTCAAAAGGCATGAGGTTATCTGAGACATCCTTATGTGTCAGGACCCTGAGGATATGTGCAGTCTTCCAGAGTGGCAACTGGAGGCTGACAGAATACTATAGGGCACCTGAAGCACTGTGAGGTGTCTGCGGGTGGTCAAGTGAAACAGATCCCAAAGGCAGCAAAGCTGGTCCTGTTTGTTCAACCTTGAAACCAATTTGTAGAAAACAACCATATCCTTATAAATAAAGTTCTTCTTTCAGGACATCAAAAACTTGCTGACCCATAAGCGAAGACTATGCAAAAAGGTGAAAGTGGAGCCAAAAGCACTGAAAAACAATGGAGCAAAATTGAAGGTTGCTGAGATTAAAAATAAGGCTGGCTTCCCTTCGACATCAGATGCCAAAGCAGAAGAATGATGTATGAAGGAAGCAGAAGAAGGCAAGGACAGTGGCCCAAAACTATGCAGGGCAGTAACAAAAATCCTACATGCCATCTAGAATAAGAAACACAAGTGCCAAACAGAAAAAGAAGTTGCCATGCAAAAATGGATTGTGAATTAAATTGTGTGTTTAACAAACCATGTCTGTAGTTGTTTGTTGTTTTTTTTTTTTCCTGGAATTCTTTACAATTGTGACAAAACAACAAGCAAACAAAGTACAAAGCATTCCCTGAATGTTACATAAAACTCAGTGGATATGTGTACCCTTCATATTGCCATAATCTACAAGATTACCAATATCGGTGCTTTTGTTTCTCCCACATCAGAAAAGATTCCTCAGTTTACTATTGTGTACACATGAATTACCATAATACTAGCAACCCTTTATAACATAACATAGGAGTTCCAAAAATCAATATTGTCTTTTCATGAAGAAGTCTGCAGAAATCATTCCCCAGTTTCAAAAGGCACACCCCAAATGCAAGTGTCTTACATTTTAACTTTTCATGGGAAAAACAACACTTAACATTACCTCAGTTTAATAATACATTTCAAATTATTAATCATAGAATATCCCAAGTAGGAAGGAACTCATTATTAGTTAATTATTAATTATTTTTTAATTATTCTTAAAGTCCTCCATTGGGAAAAGAATTGGAAAAGGATGTGCAAGTGGCAGTGAGCCACATTCCAGCCATCCAAGTCGCAAGTTGACTCATGACTGCAGTCACATTATTCTGTTTTTATGACAAACTTGAGATCTGGAACACTCTCTTACTTCGTCTTCTCCTTTAACCTTAGTATAAATTTTGTAACTGTAAAACACTCTATGTCATATGAAGTTGAAATGTGTTTTTTTTCTTTCTTCCTAAAGCTGTCATGGAGCTTAATGAAGCCTATAGGATAGAATCACTGCTTAGATACAGAATTAATAAATGATTGCATATCGTGCTGGAAAGGTTTGTGTGCATTTTACTAGAGGGTATATGATTATGCTTGTGTGTTATTTATAGAAAATGTATGCTGACATGAATTATAGTGGTGGGGAAAAGGAAAAAGTATGGATTTGTATGTAACATTCCTTTTGGAATTAAAAGAATCAATAGGAAAGCAAATAGGGATGACAAAAAAAAACATACAATCCTTCTAATATTAGAAATAATTATGAAGAATACGTATATGGAATCTTTCCTTTTTGATTTTTTATTGTTTTTGGGTTTTTTTGCTTTGTCTGTTTGCATATTTTTCCTTTTCTTTTATGTTTTCTTAATTAATGAGGTCACCTTATTGCTTCCAAGGCAAAGATACTGTCTCAGAAAGGGATACTGTAGCGATAGCACTAAGATTCTCAGCCTGCCAATTTGGTCTTACAGGCAGCAGGGCACACAGTGTAAGGATGTACACAGCCTGATGAAGTGAGATACCCAAGCCCTCTCTAGCACTGAGGGTTCTGCACCTTGCCATTCTGGAAGCCTCAGGAAGTGAGTTTACCCTTCCTCTTGGTATAGTTAACTAGCACACAGCCATGCAAGGGTTGTGCCATGATTTTTTTGTCAAAACACTGGAGATCCTTTGCTGGCTCTTGCCAATAGACACTCTGCCAATAGACTACAGAGATCAACTGCAGGTAATAAGGATACATAAATAGAAAGTTAAAGGGAACTAATTCTAAGACCTCATTTAACCACTAGACACAATAAACACTGAACTCAGAGCTGTCAGAGGTAAGAATGACTCAGACAATCAGGCTTCTTGGGCCTGACACAAAATTTGGCACCCACTAGAAGCAGTGTTTATGCAGCTAGGAATGTCACAGTCCACTGCACAGGAGCAGTGACCTAACAAGATCCTCTGAGAAGTGACAGGTAACAGGAAATCAGATTGAAACTATCTGCTTCCTAGAGCACAGATCTCCATCTCAGCTGTCTTCATAATGATCTCAATACAGTACCAGCCCATACCCTACACAGCAGTGAACTACTTACTTTTTTTTAGGATCTCAGGAGATGACACTATCATGATGAATTAAAAGCAGTTCTACCAATTAGACCATTCAAAACAGAAGCATGAAACTCATGGTCTGCAGACCTCTTCCATCAAGCACTCTCACCCTGGACTGGGGCGGCCGAGAAAGGAGCAGGAGCTGGGATGGGCAGTGGCAAAGGCACCTGCTGGGTGTTGACTACAGGGCCATGCTCTGTTCCATCTGCAAAGCTGGGACTGCTCTTGTAGCTGGCTCAGCCAAGTGGCAGTTGCTCCTCTCCTGTTACCATTCTACTGAGCACACCAGCGTAGCCACATGCTTCCACGGCTCCAAGGGGAACCATTTCCTTCTCTGCTGCCTGTTGCTGACCCTTCACCCTTCCCTTCTTCCTGGGAAAGGCAAGGTTCATCCCTTGAGAATGAGGTGAAGAATTGAGAAGATTAAAAGTGGGAGGACAGGAAATGAGAGAATATGCAGCCTGCAGTTCAGTGCCAAGGGCAGGCAATCTCCACAGCCACCTTCTCTCCCTTGCACTCTGTTCAAACTGTTATTCTTTTTCCTACATGATTCCACTCACTGCCAAAATAACTGGAATCAGTTTTCTCCCTGTTTCTGCTCTTTGCAGGATTTTTTTTGCAGCTGTAGTCATTGCCTTCTGGTTGATGTTTTTTGTTTTGTTTGTTTTTTAAGCCAGCTGTATAGTACATTCCTATGCAAAGTCACACATTTTTACCATCCTGATAGAATTGCCTACATTTAGTCATAAACTTCATTCAAATAGCGTTGTTCATTCTTTTGCAATCAGTACATGCCAACACAGAGGCAGACAGCTAACAATGTTGGCGTTGTTGCATATTCTAGATCTGTATTTTTTATTTAATGGATTCTATCCCAGTGCCAGTACAAGCAATATATGAAGCATCAAGCAAGTAAATATCTCTGATAATGAAAGATACTTATCCTCAGGATCTGTCATAATCCAGTGCTCATTGTCAGGAGGTATATAGAGCTATGACAAGCTCCTACTCTCCTTAAGATGAAAGAAAAGAAGATCCCCTGTTCAAATTGTTTGCACTGATCTTTAAGACAGGCTGAGCTGCCTGAGCTCAGAGGCAAATTTCTTGCTAGTGTTAGGTGTTCAACTATAGTGAGACTTATATTCCCACGTGTCACCTCAAGTTGAGTACCAACAAAACTTAATGCAAAAGACTACTGGGTATTGACATACAGTTTAACGTGTTCCCTGTAATGCGTTATACAAAGTAAAGATTTTAAATGCCCAACTTTTGTATGAAATTCTGAGTCTTTAAAGCAGAAAATATAGCTCTGCATTAGTATAGTTTCTGAGCTAGCCATTTGTCTCCCAGCCGGAGAGTCTTTTAAAAGTGGTTCTCCCAGGCATCCCCACTTACAACACTGATGGACCAAGCCATCAGAGTAGCTGAATGGGATTCATTTTGGATCAAAACAAATGTAAGGATTCCTTCCAGATATAGTTTGGTGTGACTCAGCTGCTAAGAGGCAGCCAGTCCTTGGCTCCAGGTAGGAGCCATTTTGCACATGAAGCTGGCAACCTCAGTACTGACTTGTTCACTCTATACCACCCATGAGCCACACCGAGGGCCAACGTAGACCTACACAAATACTCCTTGCAATAAGAATAACAAATAGCATGGCTGATAAATGAAGAAGTACCTATGCACAAATTCCACTTCAAGTTAGTACTTAGAGTTAAATCCAACTCTGAGAAGACTTTATGAATATATTCCTCTTGTTCTTTCCATTCCTTTTTATCATATCTATGCTTTATCATCAACATGTGTTTCTAAATTTCAGAAGATCACCCCTTTCCTATGCATACAGGTGTGTTTATAGCATAGCATGATCTGCAATTTCTTTTGCTGTATGTAAGTTTTATGTATTTCTAAGGTGCGTTTTGAAGCAGTGAAGTACTTTTTAGAACGAGAAGGATAAAAGCACACTTTCAGAGATAGAGTGGATTTTCAGTATAGTACTGTATCTGACAAACCTTCACAATACAGCATTGACCTCAATATGTCCCTATCAAGCAAGCTACTGGGAAATCAAAAGACAAAGGGAAATGGTATCAGTGAATAAAGAGCACTGAAATTTGTATGCTTTAGCTGTCTGCTCTGCATTTTACAGAAGACATTCATTCACAAAAAAATACAGAAATACACTGAAGAGATGGAGAAGCCCAAGGTAGGTTTTGGTTTTATGTCACAGGACGAAGTAGGAAATTTTTCCTTGTACAAATGTGCATTTGAATATGCAAGAATATCGTGCAAGTGCTGAAAATGTTCTCAGGATGCCAATTCAAAAGCGAGAGGGGGAGGGGAAGGAAATTAAAAAGACTGGAAGAAAGAAAATTATTGTTTTCCACATAATATTCCCATTCTTAATTAACAAAGACACCTTCACATTCTCTGTAAAGCAGTGGGAGCCGTCGATCAGAGTACCACAGCGGTACATCATGGTGGTGCTGCAGCCAGCAGCAGATGGAGCTCTCTGCTTGCTTTTGAAATGCCTTTTTCAAGCTTCATTTCACTTACTTGAACTTTTCTTTGTTGTTCTTTACAGATTGTCTAATGTATTGAAAATACATGTAATACGCTGAAAATCAGAAATAACCTGAAGCAGAAGAAATAAAATCATAAGGTATTCTCTGTGTGACAGTACCACATTTTATTTTGGTCGTTCATGCCACACATGTTCTTTAAAAAACCACTGTTGCTGTGGTCTAACTACTATACAGTCAGAGCAATTTTTCCTGTATGTGGATCAGATCCGAAATGACACTACATCCTCTAAACATTTAAGTAAATATACTTTTAATAAAATACACCCTTTTAAGACGAATTTGGTTACTCGTTAATTAGTATAAAGGAGATCCATTTATCCCTAATCATATAGAACCAAGGATTACATGCCAAATTTGTCCAAGGTTTAACCTGAATGACTTTGCATTCTAAAATACTTGTTCAATACAGTTTTTCAGTGAGGTGAATTTGAATTACAGCACTCACCTGGTAATTATGTAGACCAAATGGTTTCTGTCTTGCTTAAAGTCATTACAAAAGAAGTCAAACATATGCTCGGTGCAAGATAGCTGACAGAACAGGTGGCAGCATCCTTTTATGTGACAGCATCACCAGCAGGACTCCCGAGATACAGGTGCACTGAAGTCTTAGCAACTGAACATTTGTAGCACTGATTTACTTCCAAAAAAAATGCCTTAATCCCCAGGCTATTGACACAGCCTGCTATAAGGGTTTTGGGAAAGCCAAGATAGGATAGTATTCATGGCGTCTGCAGGTAGAACAGTGCACGGGAAAGAAACTAAGGAGCTGTGGGACTGGATAAGGAATATATATACAAGGTAGCTTGGTTGTGATGACCTTCACTAGAGGTTCTTGAGAGGAATGGCTTCTGACCACTTTAGCAGATCTCAGCTTAAAGCACCTTAGAAATGCACATTTGTTCTTGATTACCTCATGATTGGTTGCGATTACTGTATCTCTTTGGAAAACAAAATTGTTTCCTTTTCATCACATTAATAATTTCACAACTGCAGTGGCCAAAAAAAGAAAAAGAAAGAAAGAAAGAAACAAAACCCCACAAACTGTGATGCATTCCTGTAGGTAGTATTGGTATTTTTACATCTACAGTCTGGTAGCAGAGTATGAAATCAAGTGGTACTATGCAGGTGGAGCAAGTTTCCTGCTTCTGAAAGATTATCTTTCCTCAGTAGCAAACAGACCACTGTCTATCTGTAGTAACTCAAAGCCTGATGCCCTCAAGAGTAAAAAGCTGGGAGCAGTACGGCTTCAGGAATTTCAGGAAAATAGGTAGGAGAAGCAACAAGTGTTTGGGAATAGGTAAGACACAGAAGCCATGTAACTAGCTTGTTAGTGGATATCTTACAGAATATGCTGGGCAGGTCCCTTAGCTTTGCCATTTTGGATGAAATTTGAAAAGAAACCTCAGTCTTTATTCTGACCTCCTGGGAAGAGGTCTGATTTAAAGAATTTGCAAAGAGTAGTAACTGGCAGAGAGGGAAAATCCAGCTGGCTGCCAAAGGCTGCTGAGCTCTGCTGTGGGAATAGGTTACAAAGGGATTGTGACTGGTGGGGAAATTGAGCTTTTCAGGCTGGAGAGACGGTCGTGTGGATGCTGAAGCCAAACATAAAATTGAAACAGCCAATTCAGCCTGGAAAAGCCTACTTAAGTACTATTACATTAAACTCCCTGAAAGGAGAGTTAATTCTGAAAGTACCTGCTCTGTGGGGTCTTTGAGTCTGCAAAGTGAAATTTAAACAGCAAATGGGCATGAAATGGGATTAAGTATTTCTCCCAGGAATGCTTGTGCTCTCCAGCTGTTTATCACTAGAGAAAGTGAGTTTCTGCACAAGAGTTTGCCTCCACGAAAGAACCAAACACTGCAACCAGCAGCTGAATAACACATTAAAACAATTTAAGAAAAAAAAATAATTGTTTGTTTGAAGGGGGGGACAGGGGGGTTGTTTCTTTGTTTGCAGAAACATTGAGAAACTACATAACTTTTTGTGTTATGTCTGTATTTCTGCTTTTGGAACAACAAAATTTCACATTTGCAGTTTTTGTGCAGAAACGTACAATTGCAAATCCTGCAACCCTAGCTGGCACAGAATGTATGCAGTGCACTAGCAAGCAGGTGTCATAACACTGGAAGCATTTTCAGAGAAAAAGACAGTCAGTGCAGACAGCGATGACAGTGTAATAACCACTTACAAATGATTTATGCACACTCAATCTGGAATATATATTTCCCGGCTGGAGAACCTGTGGTTAAAAGGTACAGGCAGTCTTTGCATGAGTTACAATGCGCTGTACAGTTCTGTGCAGCGTGCACAGAAAACCTTTACAGGGTAATCTCAAGTATATCTGTAATTATTTAGATTATGCATTACTGAGTTTCAGCTGACTTTTACATTCATTTCTGGGAGATCAACCAAACTGCCTGTGTACCTGCGTTAAGATCATACACCTATTTTTAAAACCTTTATATATATCAAGAAAGAACCTGTGGCCTCAAATAAGTGGCAGCCAAACAGAGCGGCAAGGGTGCAGTGACAGCAGGGATACCACTCAAGAGAGACAAAGCAACAGAAGCCTTGCACCCCTGTGAGCATCCAGGCTGCACTGCCGTATGCCAAAGGCCACTCATGTTTCCCCCTAATCCCAGAACAGACAACAGTGTGTACAATTGTCTCCAACCTCCCACAACCAGATGTTAAGTCTCTTAACACTGTCAAAACTCCTGCAATTAGCACGAGAGAAAGTATATGAATACAGTTAAAACACTATCAGTGCTTTTCAACCTGTTTTCCTAATTAATTCTGGGCTGCCCTGAGTTTGGGACTTTAATGTGCTGCACATCTGCAGGTCTGTGAAAACATCAAAGCAACTGAAAAGACAAACAAGCATTAAATTAACATTCATAAAGCACCTTATGGCTAATAATAATACATCTAATGAATATAAGTGTGAAAACAGAGCAATATTACCAGGAAACTACAGTATCAAAAATATTTCCATACTTCTTCATATAGTGTTTTTTCAATTTATGATGGAAATGCATGCTATAATACACTTTAATCCCCATTAATAGCTGGCATGGCTTTCATCTTTCTCCCTGGTGCACGGTGGCCTCTTTCTCTGCTTCACTTGTGACAGAAAAACATTGCCTGTATTTTTATTGCCTTACCTGCTTGAGAGTGTTTGGTCTCCTTTGCAACAAGCATCTACCAGCACTTCAGGGAATTGGCCAAGTAAACTTGGAGGTGGCTCCTCTTTACAATAAAAAAAAAAAAATGAGAACTCACTGAATAATCAATCTACATCACTGTTTTTTTAACAAAACTGAAGAGGGAGACGGGAGGTTCCCCTCTCTGCCATTTAGTGGACACGCACATTGATCACGATAGCAAACTGGGCCAGGGCTAGAGGATGCTTCTGAATACAGAAGGAGAACTGATGCCTTTTTTAGGAGTGCAGAGAGATACAGGTGGTGGGGGGGGCTGAGGCTTCGATCACAGCAAATGCTGTGGTGGAGAGAGGAACGTGGCACTGCTACAGTTTGGTCTCTATTGTGGCAACAAGGCATCCTTTCAACCCCATCTCTGGCTGTCTACTTAGTGAAGTTATATTAATTATTTTAATTAAATTGTTTTATTGTATAAATAAGAGTTTCAGAATGAAAATGCGGAAAACCATCAGGAAAGTTATAGTAGGTATGAGATCTGAACCAGAAATTTTTATTCAATTATTTTCTGCATCTTTTTCTGTGTCGTGTAATATTTCTGTGGTCTTCACTTGTGCCTGAAATGGAAATGCATGAAGTGCAGATAAAGCTTCAGAGAGTGACAGAGAAACATGATCTTTGGTGGAAACAGATTTGAATTATAATTGGATTCTGATCAGTAAATGTTTAAGACAAGAAGTACGCAACAGCACAGAGCTGTGTTAACAGTTTAACTAGAGCTTACCAGTAGGACTGAAAAAAAGTAGTATAAAAATTGCACTTCTATTTCTGATCTAATCAATACCTCAGAAAAATTTATTAATCGCATTGTACAGTCCTTGGAATATAAAAACAGCAGAAGAGATCTATCTCAGCCTGAAAGACAATTATCAGGAGGTGTTTTCAAGCCAAACATTACTTGGAAATAACTACCCAATCTATCAGGACGTATCAGCATGCAGGTTCTCTTATTTCACCACACCTGTTGCTCACATTGTCTTAGCCTGTGCTATGGCACACATGCAACAATTGCATCCCAACTGTACTGCATAGACTACCTTTTAAGATAAAAGACTGTAAAACACCAATTCTGATTTAAAATATACATTGTCTGGACAGACACTTCACTTTACTACATAGTTTCCAAACTCCTTCCATGGAATAGATCTTTGCAAGTGGGTTTGCAAACCAGTGAACAGAGTGGTCCCTCCCCATACAGTTGAGAAGGGAGTGTAGAGTAATTCTGGTTTCCTTTGCTTGAGGAACAACTGTGAGAACCTGGAGATGTGGTAACATCTCAATGATATGAATAGTTGCAGCCAGTAAATTGATCAACACAGCCATTTTATCCTTTGTTGACATATTTTACTTCTAAACACACTGCAGTGTGTTTAGTTAGGGTCACAAAAACACAGATTATGAAGAAATTCTTATGTGCCCTAAAGCATGTGTTATTTCATAGGAGTCCTATAAGCTCTGATTATGCCCTAAATACTGTGTTCTCTACTTCAGCATGAATGCCTGCTCCAAATGACTACTTGGCATGCATGAAATAGGACAAGTAGAGGAATGTTTTGCACATTTTGTGACTTTTCTCTCTAAGAGAGGTTACCATGATATGGAACCAGGCCAAACCAGCCCATAAACCACTGACATTCTATGCTCGTTGTTCTTTCTTTTTAACTATTTTTTTTTTTAATTATCTGGGGAACACTGATCTATTAGAACTATGATGTTTAATTGTCAGTTTATATTGTTTTATAGCAAAGTAAATAAATGTACATGGAAACCCTGCCAAGTATAAGCCTAGAATTTCTTTCCTGCTCTTGGAAGAGTTTCTAGCTGGTGTCAGTGGCATTTATGAGTGAGATGAATGCCTGAGCCAAGTATATTATCCTATATCATAGATGGGGAAGAGCTACACCTTTCCATAGATTCCTATCACCACTGTAATTACCCCTAGCCTCCCCTATCTCCAGTTGTTGTTCTGCTTGTACGCTGGGATTCTTTTTCAGCAGCCTCCTCCTACACTTGGGCATCGAAGCATCATCCTAAGTTGACTGTTTTGGCCTTTTCACTCTATCATTTTCTTTTTGTAAAAGAAAATAGCTCTCCCTTCTGTAATTTAATTAGTTTTCTCTATTCAACACACCAGCATTTTACTACTTGGATCTCCATTTGTACTACTGGAGAGCTAGATTGTCTATCAGCAAATCAATCATAATCAACAGTTCTGCTGGTGAATAGCCTGCAGCAGTAATTTTATATTTATATATACATATATATATTATATATATATAATATACATAAAATTTATATATATATATATGTTATTTCTGTGAATGGCATTTGGGTACGAAAACCTTACATTCAGTGCATATTTTTATGTATCTTGATCTTACCAACCCCAGCAGCTTTTTAGAAACCACTTATAATTTGCAGTGAATACCTTTAGTCAAAATGACCAAGTAAAAGTTCAACATAAGAAAATATTCCCAAGCAACTATGATAAAACTTGTATTCTATACTTTCTATTCTTTATTGGAATCACTGTTTCTGTCAGCCCTTGAACTTCCTTAAGTCAGCAGCTGAAACGTAGCAAAGTAGTAATTATCTCCTATCAATTTCCACTTGCCCCCTTCCACTGTAACTGTCACATTTATGCAGAAGGATTACAGAATATAATGCATCTGGAGAATGCTGCAACAAAGATATGCTGCAGCTCATTTCCCAAGGCTGTAAGTGATCACTCTGAGAAGGGCTTTTTAAAGGTACCTGAACATGGAAAAGCATTTAGGCATCATCTAAACATAAGGATGACTTCACATTTCTTATTTCTGAACAAATAACTGTGAAGATTTTGTGTCTGTCAGTGTTTTACTGCTTTGAAGTCCACATTGTTTTAAACTATTTGGAGGCCAATATAAACGGAAAAAAAAAAAATACAGCCTTCATAGAACAGGCATTTTAGCCTGTTTTCTACTTCCACCAGATACAGAAGTCATCCACAACTTTCAGGCATCTGGAGAAGAGAGCTAAGGCAGAGAGCAGCTGGTTGGAAGTGATGCATTAGGAGAGCTAGTCACACTATGGCATCCCTGTGTCCGTTTGTGGGGTCATCTCCCATTCCCTGGATTCCTCCACTTCTTTCTCCGGTCAGATGGTGCCTGAGATATCAGAAGCAAATATGGGGGACAAAAAAGGAGTAAGAAAGAGGAGGACTTGCCCTTGAGGTAACATTAACATAATCTGTCAAGGAAATGTACACTAAGAAGTCAATAAGATGAGGCTGTAAATGTGGGTAATCTCACAGGGCCTGTTTGTTTCCAACCACCATTTGTGATGCCCATATAGTGTTTGATGGACTAACAGTTGTTATCCACATCTACACGTATTTTAAACCTCACGTATTGTATTACTAATCCATTCAACAGTCATCTTCGTGCTCCCAACTTCTTGCTGTCACAGATCAGATCCTCTGATACATCACTGCACCCACCAGCTCTGCCCAGTGCTCTCAGCCCTGGGACCTGGGCTATACCAAAATGCCCACACCTACCAAGTCCCTCATAAGACCTGGGCATTCATTTCTCCTGTAATTTTCCACAGAAGAGCATAGCAAATATCTCCAAGTCTTCCCAAAGTGGGGGCTGAGGCGAAGTTCAGCCTCTACTGACCATCTGTGTTCTTCTGCAGTCAGTTCTGAACACCAAGCTGTGGTACAGGTGTTTACTTCCAGTTATGCCCGATTAGAAATGTCTTACTCAGAAATGCATTTTATGTAGAACAGAATGGCTAATACAACCATCTTCTGATTCAGAATAAGACTCAAAGGTTTTCTGAGGTGCCATGCTCCTTTCATCTCCCTATTAATAATTACTTGGCTTCCAATAATGTCTCATATTTCAAATTCCAAAGAAACTAAAGCACTTGCAGACTCTATTTTCACTGTCCAATAAGTAACGCTCTAGTAATGCAGAAAGGATAAAACCTCAAGGCCATAAGCCATGCAAGATCTGTGCAGAGTTGACATGGATAAAAACTGTGTGCATGGAACAAAGCCAATAAATACAGAGACATTCAGTGTTTGACTTCTAAATGTTACTATTGGCTTCTTGTGGATGGGTTTAATGCTAATATCCATACCCTTAACAGAATATTCAACAAACAAAAAATGTATCTTATATCACACTCTATTGAATAGTGTGTACTGACAGCTAGGGACTACTGCTCCAACCCTTCCACTGAAATGAACCAATTGAACCAATGTCATTTTTCACCAACTGAAGCCTTTCCACCTCATTTTTATCTCAGTGACAGCTCTACTCCAGTAACCACCATTTGCACTGACAACAATCTCATTCCACCACATGCTCCACTTGTCAACAATAGCCACTTTTATTAATATAAAAGTAGTTTCTGGGAATTTTGTTCACAATTTCACAAAAAAAAAAAAAAATGCAGCTGTATCAGATGAAATATACCTTCCCCCAAATTGCTTCAAACTTGTCATCTTCTTTTGAGTTGTAAGTTAAGGATCTGAACATTAGAGCCACAGACTCTCTTCAAAATGTATTTATTTACGGATGTGTGTATTTGAGGACACTGCTGTGTTCTGCATTTCTTCTTCTTTTACCATTTTCAGTTAAACTCCTGCAAACCAAGAATGCCGTCCTATTCAACACCTTTCCATCTCATAATCCAGCTGAAAACCAGGAAAAACGTCCTTGCAGCAGAGCACCAGTGTGGATGTTAACAGTAAGAGAAGAAGCGTGAGAGGATGCAGAACTTCAGGGGAAAGGTGGTGGATCACTGAGAGATCTTGCTCCCTGCGCTGGAGAAATTTACTGGAATGGATGCAGCCTGACTGAACATTAATATCATAACAATCCATCAGGGACACATGCTTCATATTCTGCTAATCATCTGGGTCATCCCAAACTTCAAACATTTCATGTCTTGTACACTAAAGAAATACATGCTTACATTTCAGATTCCAATACCAAGTGTAGTAGTTAAAGAGAAGACACAGAAGGTCTTTTCAAAATGTTTAGGGTAGGAATACATAGATATGCTGATATCATTCAAGAATAGGAAGGGCAAAGCACAAGACTTGTGTTATCTGAGCAGCTACAGAGGCTAAGAGCAGTGAATCATGAAGAAACATCCTAAAGGCAGAAAAATGTTTGGTGCCACTGCTTACAGTTAATATTATCTTCTATGAGTCTGTATAGATAAAGAGATGCTATGAAAATTAAACAGAGAGCTTCTGCTTCTTCACATTTTGGCAGTCTTTCTGCTGAATGCATTAAAGAATCTGCCCAAAGGCCTGCATGCTGGCTGAAGCACAAAAGCCACCTTGGAAAATTTTGGAGGTTTATGAAAAAAACAGGTTATGTAACATAGAGCCCATCTATGATCATCCTTTTCTCTTCTGAGGTCCCTGAACTATTGCCTTACTACTGGTCTCTCCCAGGATCAGTGCACCTTTTCTTTGGTCCAAGTAGTCACAAAAAGTAGGAAACAGGAAGATTAAATAGAAAACAGAAGACTAGAAGAGAAAGAACTTACTGCCAGATCTACTGGAACGCAACTGTTTCAGGCTTTGGTATTTCCATCCTTATCTGTATTGTTTCCTTGTCACAGATTTGTTTCATCCTTTTCTTCACTGTCTCAGTCTCATTTATCCCAGCTTTTCTCTCCCTCTCTCTTTTTCTTTACCTGCCATTTTTCCACTGTACTGTCCCTCCCACTTCCTTTTCCTCTTTTAGAGACCAGAAGTATGTGCAATGTAGACATGTTTTTTCTCTGTCTCTTTTGGTCATACAGGTATGCACAGACAGAAAAATCTATACAACAGTTGAGAAGGCAAATCAAAGACAGTTATTGCTTCTGCATTTGGAGCAGAGTATGGTGGTGTTTGTGATGATTTCCATAGCTCACCAGAGTTTGGGACCTGAGAGCTCTGCCCTCTGTGCAGACATGTTTTATCTTAGTGTTAATGATCCACCGCACCAGAGCAGTGAAGTTGTTCAGTTGAATCCTTATCCCAGACCTGTAGGTATTTTAGGCCATTGAAGGCCAGTAGGAATGTAAGACCAGACCTAGAAATAGATCTGATATGCTACAAGAAGGTAATGTACAATGCACAAAATACAACCATGTACAGGTGTAATGTCCTTGTAGTAGCCATTCGGAAAGATACTGCAGGGCTCTGTACCAGTAGTGCATCAAGCCTAGAAAAGAGAGCGTTTTGTTCAGTTATATTGCGTTGCTATTTTCTAAATGGCCCTCTCATTGCCTGACTGGATAGCTGGACTCTCCTAGCTAACTTGAAATAGAAGAAAGTATCACCAAAGCTACTAGAGGGGTGCTTAGCGTTATCGAAGTCTGAATTATGAACTAATTGATGAGGTGCCCACCTCACTGATGGTGGTGAGGAATCCCATCATTCCCTGTTAGACAGGTTCCTGGAAGGTCCCACACTCCTTTTCTGCTCTTAGTTGTCACCTTTCGGGTGAAAAAAGGAAAAAACAAGAAATATGCAAATAATCATGGCTGTTATATGAGGAAGTAACTTCATTAATCCCGGGCACCAAGTGAATGTGTCTTGTGACTTTTTTGATCAGTGATTTCTCCCTCTGGTATGTAACACTACTAAACTAATATGAAAGGATACTAGCAGATCAGAAAATAACAATTTGTCTTGGGTACTGACAACACTGACAGTGCCACATAACACTGAGGCTTTAAAAAAATCTTAGCAGTCTGTCAGTGCAATGGGATGAATAAATGAGACACGACTCTTAAATCATACAAAATGAATAACAAACTAATAGTTTCGCTTCTGTAATACTTGAATCCCTTTTTTGAAGCAAATTTAGATGACAATTAGGTTACAAGGATGCTCATATTGTTTATAATGTAATGTCACCTCAGAAAGTCTTCACAAGGTCACTCAAAATATTACATATTCAGAGTTAAGATTTTTCACGTACTTTTAATTTAAGCTGTTTGTGTGCACGTATCATGATACAGACTGCATTCTGAAATATATTTCTTCCACACAATCCAGTCTTGGTCAGTGATTGAAAGGCCATTAAAATGCACTTTTTATCTTGGTCCTTCAAGTTTATGTTTGTCATGGTTTTGGTTGAGATGGAGTTGATTTTCTTTGCAGAGGCTTACATGGTGTTTTATTTTGCATTTTCATGAAAACAGTGGCGATATCACACTGATGTTTCAGGTGTTGCATAGCAGTACTTACGCAGAACCAAGGGCGTTTCAGTTCCTCTTGCTACTCTACCATCAAGGATCTGGAGAGGGAGAAAGTGCTGTGAGGACACATAACCAGGACAGTTGGCCCTCAGTGACTTAAAGGGATGTTCAGTAGCATATGATATTGTGGTCAGCATTAAAAGTTGGGGGAAAGACAGAGGAAGGAGAGGAAATTCAGAGTGATGACATTTGTCTTTCTAAAAAAATGTTACATATGATGAGGCCCACTTTCCTGAAAGTGGCTGAACGTCTGCCTGCCAATGGGAAACAGTGGATGAATTCCCTGTGTTGCTTTGCTTGCTCACACAGCTTTTGTTTTATCTAGCAAATTTTTTATCTCAACCCAGAAGTTCTTGCAATCTAACTCAGTGAAAAATACAAAGAGTGTGCCTTAAACACATTTCTCTTTGGGATTTAGGCAGATTATTCTGATTTGTAAATGCTGTCACAGTTCCCTCTAGTCAGCACTCATAGTACCAGGCCCTTCTTTCTCACTTTACAAGGCAAAATCCAGTTCTCACTTTCCGAGATCCTAACTTTAAGGTTTTAGATGTATGAAAAGTCATCCTTCTTGAAGAAAGGGCATGAAAACCTAAATGTGTTGTAGAGAATAATGGAGATATTACAAAGCCTCAAATACAGAGGATCCAATCTGCAACTAGTCTGGGAGTGAGGATAAGCGAATGGGACTTCTTCCATTCTAAGTCCTTCAAAGGCGTGTTCCATGCTTCATAGTCCTTGCAGGGAATTAGGCCATTTGCTATGGAAAAGCATTTTGATAAGATTCCTGAAGTGTCTGCAGGTTGGTTCACCCCTAGGATCACATTTGGGTATTTACTAGGGAAAGATGCAAAGTGGAGCAATTCGAAGTGGTGAAACTTTTCCACATCTTGTATACCTCTAAGAGAAATAAATTCAAGTCACTTTAGAGAAGGATCTTCTACTCCAGTATCTAAAGTTTTCTACTTGTGTTGCTCAACCTGATCTAGCTGTAGATGTTTCTGTTCATTACAGGGCAGTTAGACTAGATGACTTTTAAAGGTGCCTTCCAACTCAACCAATTCTATGATACTACAATTCAACACAATCCCAGTACAAAAGGTTGGAAAAATCTGTTGGATTGAGCCAACATTATAACATGAAAAAGAACTGCAAATGCATTTAAGCATCTCCAGGACACTGTATTGGTCTGGTGGTGGGCTGGGTATACTAATACTGAATTTGGGTACCTAAAATGCAGTTGTCCATTATATATTGCCTGTACCCCTATATCCCTTCATAAGTCTTCCTTTACCATATGTGGTTTCAAAAAAATAGTTTCTTAGGTAAATAAAGACCAAGTGAGATACAGACCACATGCAAACACACTTTAATATGTGCCGTTTATGCAAGACTTTAATGTAATTAGCTACAGTAATCTCAGGAAGTAAAGACCCACAACAGAGTAAAATCATATATATGCTGTTTAAGTGGTTGAACTGACACTGGAGGGAATTCAGACGTACTAACAGCAGAACTGCAGGCTAGGACTACCGTATGCTTCATAAAATTCCAAAAGGGAAAAACAAGGAACTTGAAAGTAGGTTTTATAAGATCTTATGGTCTTTTTTCATAAGAAAGGGCATAGAAAAAGGAATAGGAAAGAACCTGAACTTTTGTTTCCAATGGGTGGCGCAAAGCATGACAGTCCTAATGTAAACACTGTGGCTTCTTAATGTTTCATAATATTTATTATGTTATATTTTCTATCATATCTACAGAACCATCTATACATGCTCCTTTCTGTTCAGTGCATCCATGTAGCTGAGTGTTACCTGTTTGGGCCTTACAAAAAATGTGTGGTCCTACCAAGTAATCTACAGGTCAGAATTGTATCAATCAGTCCAGAGTTACAACTTCAATATTGTCCTTAAGTTACAAACTTGTATGAAAGCCCTAATAGTGTTAAGCTGCTGGGAGCAGATACAAATATATAATAATAACTAAGGAGATATTAATAAATAAAATGTACATACCCATTTTACGCACTTTATTGCCATTATATCATTATATGTATTTTATTTTTTATATTTGCAAGCCCCAATGACTTTTTACAAGCACTGTGTCCCATAGTATTTAAGATACTCTTGCTTAGGACAAAATAGAATAGAATCAAATCAAAATATCTATTTGGGAGAAGGAAGTCTGCAGCAAATACCAGCAGTATTTTTACTTTTAAAATACCAACTGCGGCTAGACAGAGTAAGCTATCTAGTGACCAGCATTGCTGGAACTAGTATTTTGACAACACTGTGTCATTCTGCCTAAAAAATATACATATATATATATGCTATTAATACTATAAGCATCCCCTTAGTGATGCTTTTTCAGAAATGGATTAAATAGTCAATCAAGTTCAATGGTTTTCTGTGTTATGGAATTGTATACGGCATATCTGCCAAAAGTCATTGCTACACATTCAAAAGCATGTTATTACTTCCCTGTTAGGTCTTGAGGACAGACTAGTGTTCAGCTGGTTTTATCTAGTCCATCTTTCTATTTATATTATATTAGTATCTGGAACTCCTATCGCAGTTAGTTTTTATCATCTGAAAACATGGAATGAAAGCAACTGGAATTCTTTTTGTACTCATTATTTTTAAAGTTTTCATGTTGATTTTTGTTAGGCAAGAATGGTTTGAATAAATTCAGGACTACATCTTCGCCTGGTTGAAACAAGAGTCTAAAATTGACTAAAAATGTTTTGATCGCACAACAGCGCAGCTTAATCATAAATGTAAGAGGGCAAAGTCCTTGCTTTGCTTTATCATTAGCAGAGTCATCATTTGTTGAAAATCTATATTCAAAAGCATATTGTACAAGCTTCCTGAAATTGCACTCATTACTTCAGAAAGCGATATCCTACAGCTTGGCCATTCTACATATTGCTGTTCAGGACAATGATGTAATAAATAGCAACTGAAAACAAATCTGTGAACATTTACCTGCTCTAAAATTGTCTGCAACAGAGTTTATTTGGTAAGAAGTTAGTGGCATTTTACTATTCCCTTCTATACTACACAGTCATTTTCACGATCGTATTATTCAGAATGCATAACACAGTAACCATTTTATCAAGACACCTGCAAGCAAGTCCAATCTTGCTGTACATCCTGGGGAGGAGGGGATTTTTATTAAGATGGTTGAGTGGGAAATTCATTTTTGATTCTTAAGGAGGTATACAATGTCTTTTTTTATATGAAGGGATATAATATAAATAAGATATCAATTTAGGTGCCTAAATTCCATATTGGTATACTCACTCCACCACCAATCATTCT
Organism: Gallus gallus; assembly: GCF_016699485.2. Classification (NCBI taxonomy): domain Eukaryota; kingdom Metazoa; phylum Chordata; class Aves; order Galliformes; family Phasianidae; genus Gallus; species Gallus gallus. Next base: position 71,001,525 of record NC_052534.1, read on the forward strand.
CCGTCTCTGCTGTTGTGTAGCTGCAAATGCATTTGCAATTTGTTTTCATACTAAAACATCTTATGTTCCTACATTTATCACTAGACATAGACATTAAAAACGTTACCCAATACTGCAACTGTCCTTCTAACAAAACCTCTTAATGCATCAGAAAAGAATTTCCCATTTTAAGCATTAAAAAATTCCAAATCATTATTTTCACAGATAAAATGTCATGAAATATTGGCTAATATGAACTGAAGTACCTTTACTTCAAGAAATGTTTTAACAACCTTTTTATTGTTGAACTTTTATTCTATTCTTAAAATGAGAAATTATTCCAAACCAAGAAACATGTCACATTTTGAAAATGCAAACATGAATATTTAGCAATTTTAAGGGGAAAAGAAAACAACTATAAATTCTCCAAACCAAACTTTTTTCCACTGATTTCAAGTAACAAGTATCCACTGCAACTTTCTAAGTGTTCTGTTTCTCCAACTTGGCTTTGTCTCATGTTTTGACTTCATGAGAGCTACTTACACATGCTGCATATGAAGGACTATGCTGGAAATATATATTCTTCATTCAAGCTTGGGAACTGACAAAGGTGTAGGGGTGCACAGTGCAGTAATCCTCAGGCTGCTGGGACCTGAACTTATAAACAGCTTGCTTACAAATGTGTACTTGATCTTCAGGTCAACGAGCCAAGTTCCATCAGAAGTCGACAACTCATACATATACTGCTGCACTGGAAACCCAGGGAGCAACAGTGCAATACCATCCCACCAAATAACTGCAAAGCAATCATCTTTGTGCCCCTTTCTTCATATTAAAAACGTGCATCCCCAAAATTCCAACTGTAATCATCAGAAAAATTTTGTCAAGCATACTTTTTCTGAACACATGCCTGCTACATAGAGATGCAGTGAACAGTTTCTTGTCACCGAATTGATTTACATTTACACTTCAAAACTGTGAGGAATAAATCTGACAAAGCTATTTGATCCTTGCATGAAAATGGACTTCAAAGCTGAATGTGTATTTCTGTTCATTTTACAGCTACAGATTTCCAGCAGAAAGTGATTATGCCTCTGATTACTGATGCCCATTGTAGTAGCAGTTTCATCTAATGCTTTTTTAGAATTTAATCATTGTCTTTTGTTGACCAGTACAACAGTACAGAGAGCTCTACACTACTCATAAGAGGCTAGTGTAATTGAAAAACAGACCAAATCTACTGGATTTTTGTAATGCAGTAAAACGTGAATAGGAGAATAAAAATGTCCTCAGTGTCTGGATGTGCATTGTTACTTTGAAGCTACTCGTGGCGACTGCCACCATAGGATCAGAAGAGAAGCTAACACCCACTACTTTAAATAATTATTGGATTCATTTTCCTCATTATTTCTCATTCATTCTATTTTGAGCACCACCCCACTTGATGTTATAATTAGTTATCTGAAAAACCTTTTGCAGAATAAATGATTCTGGCTTTGTAGTATCATAGAATCATAGAATTACTCAGGTTGAAAAGGACCTCAAAGATCATCAAGTCCAACCGCAAACCGTTGTCAGAGATATGACAGCTATGTGCGTTAGGCAGAAGAAACAATTTAGTCTTCAAAATTTGTAGCAGTGATGAAGGTGCATGTCCAGTTACATCAGTATGTGACTTTGTACATCAAATCATTTAAGTCCAAAAGTTGATGGATCCTTTCAGATGATGCTGCATACACGTACCAAGTCTCAAACATACAGATGCAAGTTCATCATCAAAACATGGAAGAATAACAGTGATATTTGCTGTGAATATTTATATTGGAAAGAATCTTAAGGAATTTTTGCCTGATTTTATACAAACATGATTAAAATAATCCTGATTTTCTTTTTCTTTTAGCAGAAGGGCTTCCATAAAGACTTGCTTTCCCTGCTTCATATAATGAGAAGAAACTGAAGATTGCCTGGTGCATTCAGTGACAGTGCTCCAAGACTTAATGATAAACTTGAAAGATTTTTTTGAGAACTTACCACTGTCTATTGTTATAAAATTGTAAGGATCATGGCACTAATGACAATATGATACAGTAGCATGACACCGCTTTTGGTTTTCATGCTCTCTTGATGTCTACTCACTTGTGCAAAATGGGTCTGCATCCATCTTCTTTCCAGAAGCTACATGATGATCTCAAAGTAATGGTGTGACCAACCACAAACTAAGAAGGTCATTCAGAATGAGGGAGAATATGGGCCAGATTACTTATTGCCAAGTGGCAGCAGGGTACTACTTCTGTTTTTGCATTTTGATTCATACTATCAATTTTTTCCAAATAGAATATCCTTCTAACCTGTTCTAGCAAATAAAAAACACAAAATAAAATTAAGCCCTTCCCATTGCCTAGTATTTTAATTACTCAAATGGTATAAAGTCAATATTAGTGTTCATGTCACTTTCAATTATCTCCCCACTATGTCCCCCCCATTTGCTTTTCCATGTGTTGGTTCATCACACAGTGCTAATTAGGTCACTTCAAATGGACCATAATTGACAATGGCACTTTTGCAGGTTTTTATTTTCACACAGAAAATCTGAGAATAAATTAATGACCAGCAATTTTGACAATTACGGTCAATTAAATTTGTCAACATCGCAATTGACAAAATTAATCTATATTTATTATTGAAAACTTGACATTAAGAATGCAGCCTTAGAAAGGAAGTCCAAAGTAACCAGATTTAAGTGACAAACACATAACAATGCATCAATTTTTAAGTCTCATATTTAAATATTAGTATATTTTAGGTCTAATACTCTAGGAGTAGACAGTTACCAAAAAAAATGTTACTGAAGCTCAGGTATACCAACTAGAGAGAAAAAAAATTGTACTATTGCACTATATTCTGGAGGACGCTCAGGGACAATCTCATCACTCTCTACAAGGGAGGTTGTAGTAAGGTGGGGGAAGGCCTCTTCTCCCATGTAACTAGCAATAGGACTAGAGGGAATGGCCTCAAGTTGCACCAGGGAAGATTCAGCCTGGACATTAGAAAACACTTCTCCCTGGGCAGCCCATTCCAGTGCCTGACCACTCTCCTGAAGAATGTGGTGGAGTCACCACCCCTGGAGGTGTTCAGGAAACATTTAGATGTTGTACTGAGGGACATGGTTTAGTGGGAAATATTGGTGATAGTTGAACAGTTGGACAGGATGATTTTGGAGGTCTTTTCCAAGCTTGGTGATTTTATGTTATAATGTAGGTATAGAAAATTCCTATATTGCATTTTCAGCGCTTCAACCGTATGTATACTTCATCTGAAACTTTATCTACTATAACAGTGATCTGCATAACATACCTTTTCCCATTCCTAGCTTGATTGCAAACAGTTGTAGTCAAACTGCAGGATACCTTGGCAATTAGTACTGACAATGTTGAGCTTTAATGTTATACTAGATGCACTAGAATCACAGATTTTGTTCACTTTCTGTGCAAGATAGGTACACTGATAGTAATCCTTCCTTCAGGCTGCATTTCCTCTGTAGTCATAACCAAAAATGAAGCAGAATTAATCAAATGCAAAAATAATTAAATCAGAGTTTAAACATCAGAATAAAGGTGAACACATAAAACACAGTGCTATCAACAGAGCTTGTGATATATGCACACAAGAACCAAATGCACTGCAAAGCATTCCTTCTCAGGAAGCTTTGGAAAGAAAATTGTACCAAACCAAAACCAAAATTTCCACCTCTGGATTTGGAAATAAAAAGTAATTTAACAGTACTTCATTTCAGAAAAAAAATTGCTATCTGAAGTCCTGTTTATTGTTACTACCATTTGCTTGACTACATTTTGCCCCAGGGATATACACAGGTCAAACAGCTACATTAATGCAATTCAGACAGGCTTTTTGAAATTAATCCCCCACACTTCGCAACACCCAGGAAGACTTCTGTCTTCTGTGGTCATTTGGAAGTCATTAGTCAAGCTAAACAGCCATGAAAAGCATTGATGGGACATCTTAGTAAAGCAGACAAAAAATCCTTATTATCCAGGATATATTTAACTGTATATTTAACATGGAGCTAGTGTTTTATCAACTGTAAAGCAAGATGGCTTGACAGGCATTGATATATTTGGAACTGTATTATCATAGTCAAATGCAAATTGAGGATAATAGCTTGCAAATCTGAGAATAGACTTCGTTAGCTTTCTGGGCATGTGCTTGTCTCATATTCCATGAATATTCCCATATTCATTTTGACCTAAAGTAGCTAAGTTGGTACAAAAAAAAAATTATTCATTAAAGCACTGATTTTCTCAGTTGAAGTAGGATGTCTGAGATACCATGTTCACAACTTACATCTGCAAGGAAGTCCAAGCAAATGTAACTGGAAATTCAAGTTAAAAGAGGTATATATGTTTCTCCTATATGACCCTCCTTGTAGTTCTTAGAACATAAGGCAGTATGTGACAACTACCATGATGACTGAGCAATACCTACTATTTGAAGTGCTTTGTAGGAAATGCTTTCATCTTTCTCTACCTAAACCATTGTACTGGATAGAGAAAGTCATCACACCTCAAGGATAAAAATTTAAGCCTGTAAGTTTTAATACTAATATTTACATTTCTAGAGTACTGAAGTAGTTCAAGCAGCGTGCTGGCCAAGGTAGTGTTCAACCAGAATGGAAATAAGATTATTTAGAAGCTATTTTAAAGCATCTTAAAGACAGTTGGAAAGAAAGATAACAAGAAAAGAGAGTAAATTAAAACCTGTTATAGGCAGAAATAAACATACAAAAGCCAGACTTTCAGAAGAGCTGCACATGCTGTGTCCCATGTTTGAGTACCAACACAAACTGATGGATATTCCTGGGTCTTGAACACTTCTGACAATCTGCTTCCTTTAGTCAGGTATTTCTTCTTGCCTACTCTGATTAAGTCAGATCAACTGGAGCACAGAATTCTTCTGTCTGTGCTCTGCAACACAGCTTCTGACAAAGCAATAGTGGTAACTGCCTGATGTCAAGTCGTTCACTAAAGAAAACGCACGAAGACCACAATCACTGCAAACTAAAAAGTGAAATATTGTAAATATTTCAGTGATAGTAAAGGTTTCACAATGGACTATACTACAAGAGTATGAGTATGATGGAACGTCCCTCATTAACTGAGACTCTAAGCCCAGCATTTCTTCAAAAAAACTGGTTGGTTGGTTGGTTTTTTAATGAAGTATAGAATCCATCCAAAATGAGGAAGGCTTGTCCAAGTCTCCAAAAAATCCACTTGACTCTTTCCATGTGTAAGCCTTAACGTACAAGAAGCGGGAGCAAATACCGAAGACACTTCCACAGGCTGCTTAAACAGAAGCAGACATCACAGGCAGGCACTGGGGAGCTAGCTAGGTAAGCTAACTTAGACACAGGCGTCCAGATAACTCAATTTAGTGGTCTTTTGTTCTACCTTGATTTTTCAATAGAACGTGCCAATTTTATTTATCTACCATTTATGTGTGATGTCTTGCATTGTGTTAACAGATATCTGCAGTAGCCTGGCAGTGACCTGAGGGCCAGAGAAACACGGAGCACATGGATCTGTGACTGTAGGACCCATACGGCATCTATGTTAGCAGTTGCGGAGGACAACAGTATCTGACATTGGACTTCTCTGCTGAGGAACGTATCTCCTTATATTAACTTTAGGGCAATACCAGCCTTTCCAAGGTAAGGTTTGTTTCTCTGAATAATTTCAGTATTATCACGTTCCTATTATTTCACAGAAATACAGGATAATGGAGGGATCTTTACGCAGCTGAAATATAAAATTCACAGTCAAAGCAACTAGGTTCTGTTCCAAAAATTTTGGTGTGACACAGCATCACTTTCTCAGTTTTCTCAGTGATAAATCCTCAGTAACACCCACATCTAATTTGGGGCTGTGTAGGATTGTTTGTTTTTGCAGTCAGGTTTGGTCATCAGCTGAATCAGCATGGCCGTTTTGGCAGAAAACTTTTAGACTTCCAGGAGTGCTTTCCAAATGCTCCTTTTAGAAAAATCAGCTCTGGCAACACTTCACTGAAAATGATGATATTCAATCCAGTTCATCAGTGTTTGTGAGGTTACTTAAAATCCTGAAACAGAAGCTACAATCAAGAAGTACAAACAAGATATTTTTACCTGAATTCATAAAGAATCATTTGACTGCTATGTAAGAGGATGTATTTATTTATTTTTTAAACAAGAGACTGCAAATGAAGAAACTCATGCTACCACGAAGAGTATAATATCTATCCCCAGGGATGAGGAGGAAGCTTTGAAGTTGTTGCCACAATTATACAAAAGACTTCTCAGTACCTCTGCAAAGTTGTACAAAGGATGAAACTGAATATGCTTTCATATAGATAATGTTTCTTCTGATAGAACTGAGCACTTTGTAGACAGTGACAATAAGATATAAATACAGCCTCTTGAGCCACACAAACATATAGAAGAAAATTACAGAGAACTGAGACCTTTAAGGAAAGGTCTACATCCAACGTTTTTATAGCACAGTTGATGCAGCTCAGCCATCTTATTTTCCAAGGAGTCTTTTTCTTTTGCTGTTAAGAGCCTTGGAGTGCACAGAGCAATTCTCTGTCATTCCCACGTGGTTAGCAGGAACAGGAATTCCATCAGCAGACCTACGTGCTTTGAACTGCCCTCACCAGCTGATCTTTTCTTTTTATACTCCTACTTAGAAGCAAGCAGTAACAGAAAGATTCAAACAGCAAGGGGCCCAGGGAAAGTAAGTACACATCAACTGAACACACAGCCCAGGGGTGACCCCAGCTGCTACCTGTACACACCATGTTTACTACTTCAGGCACAGGGCCTATGTGAGGGGGAAGAAAAATCTTCCTTTGTAATAGCTGATAAGACTTGTTTTGGAAAGGCAGTAGCAACTCGATGCACTGACAAAAGAGGTGCTTTTCCAAATAGCGTTCTCATTCTTTTTGTTCAGTAGTCTTAAACACACTGACTCCAGCGCAGTTCAGGAAGGAGGATATTCTACTCTTTTTTTCTTGCCACTTTCTCTGTTCTTCTCTACTAGATGTTTATGATATGATAAAGAGGCAAGCAAAAATAGTTTGCCTAAAAGCTTTGGTAACAGAGAGCCATGTTTACCCGAACTGAAGTTGCAAGCAAGTATAAGCCATAACAACCAGCTAGAAAGGTAGGACAGAAAACAGAAAAGCTTTACATCCCCCTACAACATAAATCTTACTCCTACCTTTTTAAAGGATTTAGTGGGCACCCTCACTAGTCATAAGTAACCATAAGCTTTCCCCAAATCCAGCTGTCCACACCACATACATATGTTTCAAAAACAGCAACTATAATGTTGGTCCTTGTAAGCAGTAAAATTCCTTCTAAAAAGTCCCTTGCAACACTGGGCAAAGTATCGTTCAGAATACCAACAGCTACATACAGCAAAAAAGTTAACTCACTCAGCTGGTGACAGTCTCAGCTATAGAATGCCCCTCCCCCTCAGAAAAAGACCTTTGTCCAGGAAACACTTCCCTCATGAAAGCTAGCCTTTAAATGAGACCAGATCCTGGACCCATCCCTTCTGGTAACATGGGAAGCGTGGGTAAATCACTTGAACCTGTGCTTCCTGGGCCAGCCACCCATCCCTTCACCAGGTGGTAAATCATCATTTCAGTCTGTGACATAACAGTTCCCCTGTGTATAGGAATTTTGCAGGCAGGTGTAGATACTTACACAGTTAAAGATGCTACAACAAAAGATAACAGAATGAGGGTTGGTTTTCTTGATTAAAGAAATACATATTTAGAAGGCTTCCTATAGTTTTCCCTAGTTTCCAGTAGTAGAAAACTCTCCCTGAACTACCTATGCTATACTTTGGCCAGAGGGTAGAGTAGATTAGACTAGACTAGACTAGACTACAATAGAATAGAATGAAACTTCAAAGGTAATCGAGTCCAGTTGAAAATAAATCAGATCAGTAAGCTTCCTGGGTATCTTGGAAATTCTGATCTTTTCTCCCACCTTGCTGAGTTGTACTGGATATAGGATTGCAAGAGACTGAGACCATTGGACATACAGGACAAATCACCAGTCTGCAAGCTTCGCTCATGCTTTCCTTCTCAAGCAATATCCCACATAGCATAGGAGAGATGGATATGAGTGAATTCTGGATTTTCTTGGGACTGCTCACATGGCGTGAGCTTGTCACAGTGCAGTGCAGTGGGAAGGGGCACAGTTTTCTTCTGTTTGGCCCATATGGCCTCGCTGAAATCAGAAAGTTTCTTTAAAATGATGTTAAAACAAGGACTGAAAGATATGACAAACTAACATCAACCACGGACTGTTCTTGCAGCCTACTTTCCCATTCTGAATTTTGGATATTAACTTTGCCACATGTAATTTTCCCTTTAACTTCCCTGTATTGATGTTATTCGAATAAGAGAGGTTTGCTGCATAGCTCAAAGGAGGAAAAGCTCCTTTCTACAACTATGAACTTTAAAATCTTAATTTGGAGATGATTCAATGATCTAGTTTCAACTTGGGCCCTAAATTTTCTTAAATTATACTGACAGCTCTTCGCTGTAGCCACAGATTGATGGGAGGACAAAATTTTCTCTTTCCTTAGAGTACATAAATAAACACTGTTAATTAATATATTTTTTTTAACTGAGATGTCCTACTCAGTATTTTAGCAGCATAACTATTAGCATTTGTATTATGGCCTCCACAAATACACAGTTTAACTGTAGCTTATATATTTTATTTTAAAAAAGTTTACTCTGAAATACAATTCACAGGACTTCAGTTAAGAAAAAAGAAAGAAATCAGTAAATATATAAAGAACAGAGAAAAAAAAACATAAATTTAATGTGCATATAGCTGCTTGCCCAAACTCATTGCTAAACCATTCATATCATTTAAAAACATCCAGAAATAAGGTCAGCTTCTGGTAGGTCATGTGATTCCAACTTCACTGAACCACTGTTCTGTGATCAGCTCCGTATGTGTCATCCTTCTGCTGTGTAATTTTGCTTTCAAAGTCTAAAAATGTCATTAAAGTGACATGTCTGCAGACCACTATAAAAGACCGAACACTTTGCTGTTGAAGATAAAGCAAATCCAAGATCTGTTAACTATTAAAGTATTGCTTTGTGATTACCGTTTTATCATCAGAAGCATCCTGTCCCTTGAGAGAATAAAGTTTCCAGGAAGATACACTGTACAGACAAGAAGAATATTATCGCAGACCTTAAGTTCCCCCACAGCTCTCAAGTTTTCCATGCTTTTCTTTTTTCTTGATATATTCTTCATTCAAACACCTTGCCTTCTAATTTCATAAAAGAAGGCTAGGTACAATGGTTTTCACATAACTGTCAAACGTAAAAGCAAGGAAATGAACTACTTTTAGAAATCTAGAATACAGGTTATTCAGACAACACCATAATCTTATAAATTTTGAGTTAAGTTTCTCAGCTTTGAAAATTACAGAAAATTTTTAAAAATAAATTATTAATCTCATAGGAATTATGAAAAAATAAGAAGTGTTTGATACTCTCCTTTACTCCAACAATTCTTTATTTAAAAGATATGTTATGAAAAGAAGAATTTACATTAGAGATAATACTTAGATAATTCAGTATATATTAGTATAGAAACTAGTAACTGGATTCTTGGCTAATAATTTAGTGTGTTCAAAAAGCGTTGTTGAATGAACAAATTCAAAATGAAGAGTTTCAGTTTTGCATCCAGCCTTTAAAGATTTAGACCAAACTAGTAATTTTGGGGACGTGGTAAGTAGAGATCATCTGGAAACCATCCAGGAGAAAATTCCAGCCAGTACTGCCACTGTGTTTAAAACGAAGTTCAGTACCATGTTGTTAAGCTGTAGATGCAGTCAGAATAATCCAGCCCTGTGATAGCAGATACTGCTACTTCTAAAGTTGAGATGATCACACATGTTGTTGGTATATTCGGGTATATTTTAAAAAGGCAATTCTGATGTGACAACGTTTACTGAATGACAAAGATGTTTGAGGGTGTAAAAGAGAATTTTGAATGTGTGGATGTTCTGATAGTTAATGACTGGAAAATATAGTGGAGGGGAGGTTATGTTTAAATGAAGGGGGACCTGGGGAAAAATATCTAGCTTTATTTATAAAGCCATGAGCTACAAGCTGGCTAACAACTCTTAAAGCAACTCTTGGGCTATAGCAGACAGTTCTGTGGAAAAAGAAGTGTAATGCTGAGTACAGTTCAAAAAACGGAGTCTGAGAGATGGGAAATATTAAGAGAGGATTAGAAAATGGAACAGAGGTGATCATACTACTAAATAAAAGGTGTCCCGGGCTGAAAGAGCATAGAAGGACTAATGAAGGTGCAGAGAAGGGGATTAAACATACAGATAAACATATAGATGGATCTTCCTTCTCAAAAAGAGAAAACAGAAAAGAAGTGTGACTGAAGTGTTTAAAATTACCAACAGTCTAAGTGACTGTAGCAGTGTTTCTTTCTCTTTCTTTGAAACTGAAGGTAGCAGATTCAAAACCAAATAAATAAATAAATAAAGGCTGTAATACACAATGTACCTTTAAGGTATGGGAATCCCTGCTGCAAGATTTTGAAATTAAGAAAAATAAAAATCATCCAGAAAAATCCAGGAATAAAATCAGTTTAGAGCTATTAACATTTATTCTTAAATGTTATTCCCATCTTTCTGGAATTCTCTGGACAACAAATCATTGCAGAAAGGATACCCTGGGGCAGTATTGCTATATCCTTTGTTCTTATCCTTTCTGCTAGGCACGATCTGACTGAAGTAAACAGTGTTAAATGGATATTTACTCTGATGTGATGAAGAATTGTTATGCTCTGAACGGCAGATGAGTTGAGATATGATCATTATGAATCATTACAGATTTGCAGTTCAGATAGCAAGTTGTTTTGAGGCTCCACTGCTTTGCATGAGGAAGTTTTGAAGCTGTTATAGAACAAACAGTACAGCTCCTTGGCCACCTTGGTGTGCACCACTGGGTGTTCAGAGTTCAGATCAGGGCCTGCATGACAAGCCAGAGCCAAAGAGCTCAGCCAGCATCTGCAACAGGCATTGAAGCCAGTGCACATGCTGAAGCAGAAGTTTCCCTGTGGTTTGAGCCACACAGAAGGCAGGAAGCCATTTCTGGACTCTCCAGGATTTGTGCCTTGTCTTCATGCTGAGCTGTAGATGCAGTCAGAATAATCCAGCCCTGTGATAGCAGATACTGCTATAACTAAAGTAGAGAAGATCGCACAATGTCTACTAGCTTGCAGTCAGAAAAATAGGAGGGTCTTCATCTGCTTCCTGAACCTGAGAGAACATCTGGGGAAAAGCATCACCCTGTACTTACACTCTTCCTGTTGTACCTGCTCTTGGTTACTCCCATAAACAGGATGCTGACTAAAGAAACACAGCTGCTCTCATGTTCTCATGGGAAGTTCTCCATTTTATCTGGTCACATATAACAAATTGTCAAACACGCTTCACACAAAAGTGTGTTAAAAGTAAAAATTAAAAAATTAAAGAAACTGTTAGAAAGCTGAGGACTGAGGCACAGCTTATTCTTCAGAACACTTCTCTCTACTACTAATTAGCATGTCTCCATCAGTCCAACTGAGCCATTTGTTTTCTACCTAACAATTGCTTTCCAATGTATGCTGCCCTTTTGCCCACAGTAGCAGTCGCATTAGCGATGAATGAATTTTGCAGGCATGTTGTAGATGGTACCTAGATTGTGGCTCCTACCTAGATTATAGTTCCTGGTTTTTTTCTGAGATGTTGAAGAAACAGCAAGATAAAACAAATCTCTGCAGAAATCTGAAGATAAGGACCTTCAAAAAGAAGAGGCAGCAACATACAGCTAGTCCTCAACCACCTGGTCCCATGAGGTCCTTTTAAACTTTGCAACCCTTTTAAAGCAGAGTGTTCTTCTTCCCTCTGTAATCCAACCTTTAGCCAAACACTCTGGAGTTCCTTAGACAGTTACTTTTCTAATGAATCTCATTTTAAAAGACAAAACTTTTTAATACAGAGGTTGTGTACAAGATGAAAGCCCATTTACATTACACTTTAAACCTTTTTAATTTTTAATCAAGATGCTATTAAAAGGTTACCACATTAACATGGGGTAAGTTTCCTGTCTATGGACTTTCTTAGTCACTTCCTTCTGTCTCACCCATTGGTTCATGGTACCTCAAGTTTAGTAATGTTCAAAATCTGCAATTTAGAGTCTATACTCTGTTTTGTAGGTGTAGGAGATTGTATAAGGAATTTTAGCAAGACTGAGCCATAGGACTGAGTACTAATGTACTCATTTTAACATCCATAAGCTTCCAACTATTTTACAGCCTCGATATATACAAAGCAGAAGAGAAAAAAAGTGTTATTAACATGTGAAATAGTTTTCAGTGAATACTGATTCAATACAAACATGGAAACCTAAATGTTTCTCTTAGTTTTGCACAAAGTGTTCATGTAGGCAGCCGGAAGCTAGCAGATAAACTGAGATAAATATCTGGCTGCTGATTATCCCAGGAAGCTTTATGAGAACCGTAATGAGGCAGTTGATAAATCTGGATTAAAAACTATCTCTATGAGATTTTTAATTTAAAATTAATAAAAATATTTAGTAATGTAAATGATAAGTCTGCAGAAATGTGTCCTTACTTTCAGCAACCACTATTATCTGAGCTATTTGAGTGCTATTTCAAATATTATCTCTTACTTTTATTTTATACATTTGATTTTATTTCACTTTATTTTATTTATAATGGTCTCTCTTCAGCCAACGGCAATCCTTTTTTTTTTTTCTGAGTGGATTGAAGCTGTCAGGTAGTATTTGCTGTGATACATTTTTTGTTATCTCTTCAGTAAAAGCATATTTTCAGTAATTACTTGAAAGAAATATGCATATTTCATGATTACGTCTAATTTCCTGACCTTCAGAGTGGCAAAACATGTAATTTATACATTTATAACTCGTAGTTCATATTTTAGAGACAGTAAAATAACATTCAAAAGATGGCATATGAAATTTTGCTTATGATTTATCTGTCTGTACTAGCTTTATACATGTTATTATAATTATTTACCACCAAAATATGTATGTATACTTACAGGAGAACGCTCTTATTTCATTCCATATTTGGGGTAACCCAACAAAAACTGCATTTCCCTCTGGCATGAATTCATGCAATCTTACAATGAGTTTTTCTTTGAAAATACTTATAGAGGGTTAAAGTGTAATGATATTTCTCTTCTGTAGAAATCTGTAGAAAATGTTTTCCTAATTTATTAATATTTGAAAAAAAAAAAAACTGAAATAAATTGAAAAATCGCAGACTTGCATTCACATACACCTGAAGATGTTATCACTTGACCTGAAACACACAGTAATGCCAAATTGGGCCAAGTGAATGTGTTAACCAAATAAAAACCAGAGATATTTCTCTACTGTTAAGCTTACAGATAAAAGGAATTAATCATCTTTATTCTTAGTATAAGAAAGTTTTAGAAATATTTATTTGAAAAGCAGTGTTGTAAAGCTTCTTTAGAAATGCTTTGAAAGAAAAATAAAACATTAATGTCTGTAAAGCTCTTATTTGAGCAGCAGTGTTCCTCTAACTTTGAGTAAACAGCTATGAATAGATGAGAAAGAATGAATATATATCAAATCTACTACTATACAAATGTATCTATTTTAATGCAATAAATGTATTTTAATGCTTCTTTAAATAACTGCACATTTTAACAGTCTTTGTCCTATATTTAATAATTTTATGAGTCAAATATGTTCTAGATTTCATCAGTCAAATATTTATTAACGTTTTCTTATAATACTGAAACACATGGTATCTAATAGTTCTCATTTATGCTAAATAACTGATTCAACTTTTCAATAAATTTCACTTATTTAATATCCTCAGCTAAATAATATTTGTATTTAAAACATAATTTAATCTCAAGCATAATGAAATACTAATATGAAACTTCAGATAACATTCTTAAGTACCCACAAAAACATGAAAAATATTTATTGGTCATAGAGCTGCAGCTGGAATTTTGAACATGTCTACCATTCTTTTTAATAAGTCTTTAGAAAGAAATACTTTGAGTTTTCACTCAGATATGTTATCCAGAAACCGCTAAGGTTATGTTTCACTAGTTCCATAAATGATAACAGTCAGAGTAGGGGAGTAACACTACACTGTAGAGCAAAAAATCTATGTTTTTTCCCAATAGAATGTAAATTATACCTAGCTTAAGAAAGGTAAAGGGACATACCATAAATGTAGTTAGAAACTAAAATATTATATTTAGTATGAAATATTTGTAGTTACCTTAACTGAAATCTGAAGTTTTAGAGCAAATAATTCAAAACAGCTGACATTTGAGTTCACTGCTTACAATTGTCCAGTTAATTATTTCCTATTCAATCATAACCAAAGTATTCCTTATCAGCATAAACAAATACATCTTCTTTGTAAAGAACACAACACAGTACCCAAACAAGTACTTTGCAAAGCAACAAACAATTGCATTGATTTAGCTTTTACTGAGTCCTTTTTTTTTTAGCTTACCTCTGAAGTGAGCTCTCCAGTTCATGTTCTTCTCAGATGCTTTTGTAGTACACTTCTACTCAGCTAAGACCATACATACATATGCTCTGGCTTTATTTATATCATTCATACGGAAATACATTGTATTAAAGACCCTCAACATAACAGCGTAGGAAAATTGTGATGGTAATGAGAACACCATGTTCCTGAAGAGCTTCATAAAGCATAAGTTATTAAGCGAGCACTGTCTTGAACCCAAATTTAGCTAAATATAGATGAAAGCCTGTCAAAAAGTAGAAATGATATCCTAACAAATTGACAAAATTAATATATTATTATAATTCATGAATAGTTTAACCATAAAATTAAATGGGCAGATGTACTCTTGTTCTCACTTTAATTGAATATAAAAGTCTCTCTATTGCAGGCACAGATGTGTAATCATATTTTCATAAATAATTGTTTAAATGACAATCTAAAGATTCAAATACTGTTAATATATAAAATACATTCACTGATGTGGTGCTGTAGTGTAAAACAAAAAATATAAATGCTGCCATAGGTAATTATTAGTCACTTAGCTGTCAGTTAGTCAAATCAACTAAAAGACCAATTACTCTGATGATACACACGTTGAAAGGCTGGTTAAAGTAGAGTTCATTGTTGGCATTAGGTCATGTTTGGCAAATTCTGACTCTACAACAGGTTTTCTGTTCTGTTTATGCTTTTTTTTTTTCCTGTGAATTATTGTAATGAGGATACTTTGCATTTGAATTCATATACAGTAACTTGTCCTCTAATCTCTTAATCTGTTTAAACCCTCAAATACGAAATGCACACTTTCTATATTGAACATTCTTTGTAACATTTATCTTACAAGAAAAAAGACAAGGTTTAAATAAAGACACAGATAACAGCACAAAATGTTTCCCACAAATCTCTCTTTCTTTCGTACATGACTATAGAGAGCTGAATCAGTCACATAAGAAATTCTGACTCCAAAAGACAGTGAATTGATCTTAAAACTTCTACATCCAGAGTACAGTCGTACCTATCCTCATGGAAGATGCTTCCCGTCAGAAACATCAACTCTGAGATGCTATTTCAGATGAATGGAAGTAGTCTGGAAGAATGTATCAGTCAGCTGAAAAGCCTGATATTATCTACCACTCTTGATTTGCTTACAGAGGACTGTCACTATAACATATATTATTTCTCAAGACCCATATTACCTAACTTCTTTACATTTATTTTTTTTTAAGTATTTCATGAGTAGTTTTGGGGAGGGTTTTTTGTTTTGTTTTGTTTTTTTTAACATCCATCATAAACCTATTAAAGTAAATTAGAAAACAATGGCAGGGTTTCAAAAATATCTCCCTGATCACTCTGAGGAATAATTTTAATTTATTCTCATCTGTGCATACTATGCACAAAACCAGAGTACCTTAAGAAATCTCAAATTTTACTCCTTTCAGAACTGTCTGAAGGTTTGATTTGGGAGTATTTTTATTGGGGTTTCTTTGTTGTTGTTTTTTGTTGTTTGTTTTCTTCAGGTACACTGCTGCAGAAAAAAATAGTTCAACTTCGTTTCTAAAGAAACATTATACAACTTCTGAAGAACTAAAGAAACATTATACAACTTCACTATTATATATTGCTGAGAAGATAAATTAGACTGGCTTCTAAAGCGCTGAGAGAAAAGGAATCTGAATGTTTTGAACCAAATTCAAGTATTTAACACCACATTGCTTCATCCTTACTCAGGGTACTAACACCAATAATCACCCCTCCTTAAAAACAAGTAGCACTATCAATTAGTTCATATTTATTAATTTTATTTCTGTTACAAAAGGTTTAGAAAAATCAAATATATACTCATAATTGGTAAGAAGAAAAATAAATCAAATTATTTTTAATTCAGTGATATTCTGCATCTACCAAAAAAGAAACAATGGCTGGGTGAATTCCACAGCTCTTTAAATTTTCTGTCAGAATACAACAGGAACAATATGGAAAATAATAAAAATCATATGCTCAAAAGTACTGAAGAAGGCAGAGACACTAATTCCTGCTTGGATGCTATGAATGTATATAAACAATGAAAAACTCTTAAAGAAGATGCTTCTTGTACACAGTAATTGGCAAAATTACACTTTCTTTTATTACAAACTGTAAACACTTGCAGTTTCTCTTGTCCATCACCAACTTCCTGAATTGCAAATTTAAAGCATCATTATTTAGCTTCTCTATTTGCTAATTTTAGTAAAGTACGTTAGTTTTAAACATCCAGTATGTTAATATACTTTGCTTATAGTGTGTCTGACTATTGGCCTTCTTGAGACTGAAAATCCTTTCATCAAAATATGATTGGATTGTAATGGAAAACTAAAATTGTCCTAATTTATAATGAAACATCGTTACCAATGACAGAGCACTCTGTGATGTGATTTGACTTAAAATACAAGCTTAGATTAACTAGTACTTGCAGTTATACAATAGCAGAAATTTTATTTGGTTCAATTTATTACATTAGAATAATTTACATGGATCAGACAGTAAAAGATAATGCTGAGGTATACTTCCACCTCATTTTATGTCAGGAAGATAAACACCACAGCTTCCAACTGTTTCACTGTAATAATAACAAAAAAAAAATCATTACGGAATTTGAAATCAGAAGCTACTAGTGATGTAATTTACTTAAATGGGGAGAAGACTTAAATAGCGACTGCTTAATTAACGCATGGGTGATGTTCTGCTGAGTATTGCAATTAAATACAAAACATTCCACATCATCTTCCAGTAAAATAAATAAATACGGCGTATATCTTTTTATAACAACCCTCATGACAATTATCCATTATGAGATGAAATTATATTAAATAATTATATTATTTTTATAGCACAATGATTATTTCAAAGTGATTACACAACGTCTAATACGAAAGGAAAAATATATATTTTTTTTAAATCCAAAGCTACTTGATCCAGGATTAGCAGATCTCAGGCAATACTGCACTTCCTTGGACTGCAGACCCTCAGGAGGATTAAGCAAATATATATATATTTTCTTACTGTTTCAGGATACAGTCTCTTCTGGGAAAAAAATTACTAAGCCTTTTTCTCCTAACATTTTATACCAAAAAAATAATTGGCAAATAAGAAGAATTTAAATTCTGAGAAATGAATAGTAATGAACTGATAACTAAAATATTGCTTAAAGGTTCAAGTGCACAAAGATCGCAATAATAATACTATTCTGTTAAGCTATGTATACTTCATCGAAGCCAGCGGAAAGGAAAACATACCATATCACCACCATACCGCAGGCATTTTCATACAACCTAGTGCAAATTCAAAGCTTTCTACGGCTGCGCCCAGTAAAACAGCCTCAACTATTTTTAAATACATCAGGAGTCCATGACCCCATAAGTAGTAACTTCCCTTTCTTGATGGAGCGCGCATCTCACTTTTGTAAGTGTCAACGGTTTCTGGCTGGCTGGCTAGATACCACGGCGTACTCTGCTTTTCTCCCAAAAAGGCCATGTCATTCTTATACAACTTAATCAGTGACTACATACAGGAAAGCAACACTGCAGCCTTTCTGATCATTTTAATGAGGACCCCTGGCTATTCAGTCATTGAAATATAATTGACTCGCTCTTCTCTTATTTTCATAATAGACACTCCAACCTAGACCACATTTATTTTGCTATAAGAAATGTCATGAAAGATTGGAAGTTTTCTGAGTGTCCCCATTAAAACTGAAAACATGCCACCCTGTCTTTTGCATTAGCTGCAATCATTTTGTGTAGAACTCATTATGCAGATAGAAGATGCAAATGTTTCATCTATCTCACATCTAACCAAGCTGCAAGTGCCAAGAAAATAAGCACAAGGAAAATAATTCTCTCTTTTTATGTATGTGCGTGCGCCTGTGGTGTTTGCATTGGGTCACAGTGCCAATACCCATGCGTGCATGTGCACATATGTGCTCACAAGGAACATACACAGAGCCCCAAGACCTAATATTTTATTTCAGGTAAAATCAAAAGGTTGTGTAGTACATGATCATCACAGCTGAGAAAGAACGTTTTTCTCAGCTGAGGATTGTTCTACATAACAATAGCTATCACTTTAAAATCAAGTGAGTGGCAGAAACCACTGAAATGCGAAGATATCTTACATGGGAATGCATTCAGTGCTGTATATTAACTAGAATAATGCGTGTCTGCATTTCAGATGTGTTATTTTGAATAAATCCTAGTCACTCAGTATGACCACCCAGTTCACTCAATAAAATACTAGCTTGCCCTGTGCTAAGTTCCACTCATATTTGGCTAGACAGTGACAAACTCATTTCCCATTTTAATACATTATTACATAAGATACTTAGTGTGAGAAGTCATTGACTGCCAGGATAAATATGCAATTTTCAGTGCAAAGCAGAAGATATCATTATCCATCAATTATTAATACACACAGCATCTCACTGATCCCCACAGTAAGTACTGTACTTATTACCATATTTCACTTTTTCATATTTTTAAACACGTGACTACACAGAAATCATTTCTTAGCACATTACAAGTCCCTTTGAATATGACTCTCGCGTGCCTCATTTTCCTTGATTTTCTGGTTAGGTTTTCAGGCATCTATATTCTAAAACCTTCATAGTTTGGATTAATCATGGCATAGGCTTAACAATGAAAAGATAATTAATATAATTTTAATGTTTGTAATCTGTATTTGAATAGTGAAAGAGGATTATTTTTTGAAGATGCATCCCATTCTGTTCTATCATATTACACAGTGTTACAAAGGGGACAGAAAAATCATGCTTTACCTTGAAGTGTAGTAAAATAACAGAAAGAGGGAGCAAAACCAATATTTTAAGTCAATATTTAACGTCATGCATTATATCTTTTCCTCACAAGAGTCATGAAAATTCCCTTGCCCATTTCCAGAACAAAACCATGAAAAAATCATTCTTTCTGGCATATTTTGCATAGTTCATGTTTGATGTGCTTACATACAGGGATGGAGAAGGAGCATTTCTGGGTCCCATATTAACAGTGTGCTGTGCACCAACCAACCACAGCCACAGCGTGATGGGGCTGTGCCCTTCCCATCTGCCCCATGCTGTCTTCCCCTACAACTCAAAGACATTGCTGCACAGCACCTTCAGGAAAAAAGCTTTCTAAGCATCATGCAAGCTATCTATTTGCATGTACAGCCTGTCACCAAGCCATGGCCCCCACGCTCTTGCACAGATTACTCTAGGCCTGGCAGAAATAATCAGCATACAAGAGGGAAGAGAAGAACCCCTAGGCTTCCACTGGATCAAAATCACTGCACACGTTACTGCTACTTCAGCAACATATGGTTGTACCTCACCAAGTACATTATGCACCACAGCAGTATTTAGAGTCTAGGAAAAAAAAAGATTTTGGTAATGAAGGCACAAAAATGCAGTATTAATACATTGGAATAATATAATATAAATTTAAATATATATATTTCTAATAATATAATTTATATAATATAAATATATAAATAAATATAATTGAAATGCCTTAAAACAACATTATTGAAATTATGTTTATTTTCCCTCTAGCTCAAGCTGCTTTTGAGATTTTACATAGAAAATCTCTATACAATAAGATTTCCACCAAAAAAAATTTTTAATGAAAATTCTTAAAAACTTCTAATGATAATTTCATTTTAAATCAGAACTGTTGTAAAAAAAAAAAAAAAAAAACATAAATATTTGTTTCTAGCCTGGTTAAATATTTAATCAGGGTAGTAGCAAAAGAAACAGGAAAAAAAGTAGACAAAGTTTTCCTTCCCTGACACATTGGTCAGGAAGCACCAACCCTCACAAGCATTTTACTTGAACCATCTCAAGTAAAGATTTGCTTGGCCTAGTCAATTCACAGGGAGAAGGAGGAGGTCTCCCACATGTGGAAAAGACCAGCTTCAGGAATTGTGGGTTTGATTTCGTTTCTGGATTGTGTTTCCTCCTGCGACCTTTGGAAGACCCAGAGACCTCAGCTTCCTTATGTTTTGGTGTAGGAAAGCAACTTTCAGTCAGATCTACTCAAGAGAGTTCTCCTTCAGATGATAAAATTTGAGGATCGCATCTGCCTCCCAGTGCTGGAAGTACGTGTTCTATTTCACAGGGAGTGCTATTTGGAAAGGCGATTGTGCCAACATGAACACTACATGCTTCCCAAGACAAAGACAAAAGCACGACGACATTCCCCTCTTGCCCTTCATCAACAAAGCTCTCAAACAGACTAATGGAAAGGAGAAATTATATTGCAGCTGAAGCATAAATAAGGAACATATCACTTAGACAGTCTCTGTGGAGTGTCCAAAAGATGGAATGGATTCTAACAGGAATTATGCATCACATTACTACTGTGAATCTGAGTCCTACCATCCACTTGACAGTATTTTTAATAAAAAGCCAGCAAAGGCTTTAGGAAGGTTTCGGGAAGATTGTTAAAAACAGATTTGGAGGCTGAAAACAGATAGCCACATGGTCAAGATATAGTGACATATTTTTCCTTCTTTCTCTGTTCCATAATTTACAAATGGGAGAGATAAGACCCATTACACATGCCTCCCCAAGCTTCAGTATTTGTCCATGATTAATTGGAATTGCTGGCCTCAAACAATAATACATTATTGTCCTTCTTGTCATTTATATTGTGTTTAGAAATTGGAAATATCTGCACATACTGTACACAAATATATGTACACATATACACACACATACACAGATGTGTGTGCAAGCATCAAAGATCATTGTAGCAACGATACAGTATGGTCAATATCATATAGAAATTATTATTTTTGCCTTACAAATTGAAAATATATTTTTTGATAAAAGAGTCATCCAAAAGTGCTGCTTTTGAGGAATTTTCAGTCAATCAATAAATTTGAATCTGTTTTTTTTTTTTTAACTTAAAAAAAAAAGCCTCTTTCTAGCGTTTGAGCCAATTTTTGTGTTTTTATTTATACTTTGTAATATTTTGGAGCTGCACTCTGTCTTGACTGATGTTTTTTGTTTTTCCTCATTTGAACAGGGAAAGCCTAGGGCAGTGGATGTCACTGGGAGTCAAGGTGCCTCACAGACAGACATGCCTGCCTCCAGCAAGTCTACAGATCTGGTCCCTGGCAACTCTTGGTATCTCCAAGGAGAAGTGGCAACTAAAAAAAGCATTCTGAGTATCTACGTTACTGATGTAAACACTTACATCCTTCTGCAGCCTTTAATGTCCTCACACAGGATACCTGTTTAAGCATCTACAGTGTGAACATCTAAGCTCATCTCTCTAAACTTTTTTTTGCTATCTATAGCACTTTAAGAAAGAGATTCATCAGATATAATTTTGATATCTCAAGCAAGACAAAATAAATTATACCTAGAAGTTCATATGTCTCTCCACTGGCTCTGAAAATTGTAGGGTACCTATCTGGGACTTGGAAAACTACACTGCAGGTATCTATATTTTCTTAGATTAATCCCATTGCCTGTTGCGCATTCAGTTGGGAATTTTTGCATGCTCTATCCCAGTGGGGAAGTAGAGATCAAAAATACACCATAAATACATAAATTAATCAGTGATTCTGAAACAGTGAAATTCCAGATACCTTGGTGATACTGTGGGAAAATGTGCCCTTGTATCCTTAAGTACAGCTGTGTTAAAATACAAATGAAAGTATCTTCCAGATAGTTGTAGGCAAAAGGAATTCCTGTGAAATATATGACACAAATACAAGTCCACAGTGTGAGTAAAGGGCTCGCTATTAGGGTCTTAGGAATTTTGGCTGCCTGTTTGAATACAGCCCCTTTGACTTGCCCCTGGCATTAATGTTGAGTAACACTTTACTTTGCCAGTTGTCACATAGAAAGCAACGTTGGAAGATGGTCCTTAACATTCACAGTTCCTGAATATATAGAAATGCAAAAAAGAGACAAGCAAGCAGAAGCAAATCTCCTTAGCTAAAGGTATCATGAGTGTCTCTATGAAACCGAGGTCAAAGACACATACCAATATGGTTTGGGTTTTCGAGTGTAATCAAGTTGACATCTATCTACACTGATTACCCTTCAGAAGGGGAAATTCTGGAGGTGGGAGAGAGGTTTTTTGCTCTCTGGTGGCCTCAGATGTATCCTCCACAGTGAAGTTTGTGCCTCTAGGCACAGCCCTGAGAGATAGGTGATGCAAGAGAAATCATCCTGGAGGCCTTATGCCTCAGAGATGCTCTTCCCTACTCCTGCTTGCTCCTCAGGGAAGTAATTTGTTGCTGGTCTATACCAGCAGCAAATTATAGCAACCCCCTTGCCAATTCAACTTGCATCTGGGAGCTGGAAGAGGCAGGGGAGTGAGGGACAGAGGGCTCTGGCCTTTGCCTGACCATCTGCCTGGTGAAGTACTGGTACTATTTAGTCAGCTCTCCAGCCATTCCCCAGTACATGACACAGGGGGAGCCCACAGCCGCTCTGAAGCTTCATAGCCCTGACTGCGCTGTCTGTCAGGCATGCCTCAATCTGCCCTCTTATTCTAACTTTTACACAATTCATACCTTTACAAGAATTTACAGAAACACAGGGGCAAGATCACTGTCCCCAGAAACCCATTTTGTATTTGAGGAGCTTTTTATGGCTCTGCTCTAGGCCCTTGGAAAGCCAATCAGAGAGGAAATGCTGACCACTATTTGTGTAGTTTCCCAATGGGTAAATAAGATTTTTCTTTATGCCTGTTATGTCCTTATTACATTACTCTTCAAATGACACTACTGACAAGAAAGTCTGACAAGTTACTAGCAAACCTTAATATAGATTGCACTTTTATTTTCCATTTATGGTGGTGACTTATCCAGATCCTCATTTTCAACACTTCGTGTGATAATTCAACTGCTTTACGCTGCTGTTTGGTTATCAAATGGGTTTAAAATCATTGTTACAAACACAACTCCGTCCTCATTGCTGAAGGCATTAAATAAATATCATCTTATTAAGAGGAGGAGTGCTAAGAGATTGTTCTTGTTTTACTGGTATGTACCCAAGGCAAAAGACAGAGAACCAGGAAACCAGGCTCTATAAATTATTACAGTGCAAGTGGTACCCTCTGACCTTGAATACATCTCCTCAAAGACTGTTTGCCCTTCCTCTGCCTGCCTTATTTTGCCAGTGGTGTTAGAAAAGGGAGCGATGGCTCATTTTTTAACATCTTAATTCACACAGCACAGCTACATTGCTGATCTAAATCACATAGAAAAAACTTCTCACATCTTTCTAATTCTACTTTCCTGATCTCGGTAAAGAAATTTATTTTGATCTTTGCCTTGTACTCGCAAGTGAATAAGAAATTAGTAGGAGACATTTGGATGTTTCTGTCTGGGAATCCTGCCGTCAGCTATCACACTTGATGCAGAGCTACTGCATGGTCTCTTGGCTGACTTCACTCACCCCCATCTGTTCAGCTGGCTGTGTGCCTGCTCACAAGTCAGTCAGCCTGCTTCACTAGGACACAGGTGCCAGCAAGGATGGACAGCACGCACAGTATTGCAACATGACATGCCTTCTCTAAAGGAAAACTGTGATTTGTGGCACTAATGTTTTTGGAATTTCATCTCACATTGCACCTCTGTTTTCAGGTAAGTCACTGAAGAGGAAAACTTGTGGTCCACAGACTAACAGAGAAACTTCCATGTGCACCTCTCTTCATCATTGAAATCCTTCTCTCAGTTTCTCATTTGAAAGAGAAGATGGTGTGTAGCAATTTTTCTATTTTCTCCATGCTTGATTTTTCTCCATGTGTATCCACAGAGCCTCCTTGTATGACAAATTAGGAGCCAAATCTGACATTCTTACCTGAATATCCTTATTCAGGCTTAGAGTCAAAGAATCACAGAATCATACAATGGCCCGGGTTGAAAAGGACCACAATGATCATCGAGTTTCAACCCCCCTGCTATATGCAGGGTCACCAACCACCGGAGCAGGCTGCCCAGAGCCACATCCAGCCTGGCCTTAAATGCATCCAGGGATGGGGCATCCACAGCCTCCTTGGGCAATCTGCATCACCACCCTCTGTGTGGAAAAACTTCCTCCTAATATCTAACCTAAACCTCCTCTGTCTTATTTTAAAACCCTCTCCCTTTTCATTTCTTCAGTGCACCAAGGAGAAATTTGGATAATAAATCATAAAATAGTTTTGTACTACGAAGTTATATACAGCTGAGTATTAAAAAAAAAAATTTCCCATGGAGATGAGCTAAAAGCTATCCACTTAAGTGGATAGTTTTGTTAGATGACCAACTGATCAATAGTCTACACCAGTTAGATAACAGCCTAACACCTTTTTTTTGTTTGTTTGTTTTTTGGTCTTGCATTCCAGATGAGAATTTTATTTGTGGCTGCCGGTGAGCTGAGCAGCTTCTCTTGCTGCCTGTCACCTGCTGTCCAGCTGCTTTCTCTTTTCCTAGATTATGCCTATGTGGTCATGTGCAACAATCATGGTCCTTTTCCCCAGAATGACCACTTCACCTGTTTTGATTACAATTTGCACTTGATATGACACAAAACTTTAGTTAGAGGCTCCATAAAATCAGAAGGGAAAAAGTAGCGAGCATAATAACCTGTCTTTTGACATATTTTTGCATACTTAAATTATATACTTAATTATGAGAGTGCGAGTACGAGAGTACGAGTGTGTTCACACCTTCAGGTATCAAAGTGGCACATATCCATGGGCAATTTACTGTTCTTATGCCAAGCCACATTGCTCCCCATTGGTCCCTCCATTCACACAAATATAATTTTTAGGTGTGTTGCACTGAAATTTTAATTCAACCAGTTTTACTTAGTCATTGCAGACATATACAGATACAGAACAGTGGCGATACCACCCAGATGAGCAACAGACTGAAGACATCAATGATCAAGTAAAGCCCAGTTCTGCACTTATACTGCAGAGCTTGGTTGGAATCCTCAGTTACTTAAATAGAAAAATACAGAAACAACCAATTTGTATTGTGACACATCACCTCTGATCTCTACTAGATAACAATCTCTCTGAAAATATATTATTCTATTTCAATATCATAAGCTAAATTCTTTCACCTTTATCAGATTAGACACCACATTGGTGAATTTGATGATATTAGTCATAAAAGTATCGTGAACAGTACAGAGCTCATTTTTATGGAGAGTGCTTAATCCAGTGGTTCTAGTAAGCTAGGACAGAACTCTCTGCAAAACAAACTGACTGTAACGGTCAGACTACAATCTATTAAAATGTAGTTGTTGACATGAAGGGCTCCTCCTCTTCCCTGGGGTCAGGGCAGAAGGGAAACAGGCTTTCAGTCAGCTAAATGGCAGCAGAAAGTTGATTTTCCCCTCCTTCCTATTCGCCTACCTCAAGGCCATTTGCAAACTGTAGCGTCAGCTCCACACTGCTTCAGGGATGGGAGACCAGAGGTGCTGCCACCCAGGACTGATGTGTCTGACAGATAAACAGCAACATCAGCAAGGCAGACGGAGCTGTACCCAGCAGTAGCCAAAACTAGAAATCTTTTTTCTCTCCCAAAACACTATGTTCAACTGCAGTCCAAAATGTGGCATACACAACAGCCTGTCAGCTGCCATTTAATTCTGTGTATATACTTACATTTGGGTTTTGAAAGTCACAGTAAAAGAAAAAAGGGGTTGCATGCTAAGAAATATGATGCAGCTTGGTGACCTCCACGAAGGTTTGGGGGCTCGCTTTACACCAGAGTGTCTTCACATAAGAGAACATTCAAGTTTCTAAGTAAGGTAGACAAGTTCTGCAGCCTATGTCAGTGCAGTCAGAATTCATTTGGTGCATTGCTGTGGCCAAGATTCAGGCACAAGTTAGGGGAAAACAGTATTAAGCTACCTTACAAAATTCTGTAGCAACCAGTTGAATTGCATCTCTTTATAACTGTGCTTTGCTCCTAAGGTATTAAAAGGTAAGAACAGAAATATAGCCCTGAACAAATGAAGGGGGCAAGGCACAGGAAAAAAAAATGTATCTAACAAGTGAAGTAGCTTTTATAGAATAACTTCCAAGTTACTAAATCAATGGAGTAGAACTAAGTTAGGGGATGAATCTTGGGTTATACTACCAAAAAAAAGTGGCAAGAGTCATACCTTTTCATGATAGCTTTGGAAACTTGGACCTTTCGACTCCACGTTCCCTATTATTTTGTAAAAACATGCAGCAGTCCTTCTCAGACCCTGTTTTATTGTATGTTACTATGTTTGCATTCATGGATGAGTAAGCACTCCGAAGCTGTGAAAAACTTTGTGTTTAACGGCTACTTTTCCTAAATGCCTATTGAACATCAGCACCAAAAGACAAGACTCTGCATTTGCTATGTGCTCACGAGCTGATGACCTTTGTAATTTAGCTATGATAATCTGTGTAGTCTAGCCTATAAGAACTAGGAATATATATATTTCCCAGAAGAAAGCATAATATTATATAAAGATGAATATATGTAATTGGTACACATAGAGAAAATTAGCAGCTCTGTTTAGAACTGGTAAGTGGCTTCCCAAGTCTCCCATGTATTTACACTGAGAGCTCTAGAAGCATAAGCACGGCACTTGGAAGACTGAGGACATACAGCCAGCAAAACAAATTATTTTCTTTTTTCCCCTGTAATTAGAATTCTGTTTAGATACAAATGATCAGGGAAGTAGTATCTGAAAATTCACACACACACACACACACAAAAAAAAAAAACAGAACTGAGAACAGTTTTGCACCCTCTTGAGGAAAGGAAATCAAGTAGACAAGCTTTTGTGTTACAATTCATTCTGACATAATTTGTAACAGCCAGGAAATTAATGCTAAACAATGACACTCATAATGAAAACATTGTGAGAGAGAACATTAACATAATACAGAGAGCCTTGCTGCCGGTCTACCCACAGCTAAGATCCAACCCCCATACACAGGATGCTCAAGTAAGAAAAAACAGGCCAGGTTTCTCGCTACTAATCAGTGTTGAAAGAAGTGCAGCGTGCAGTAGCAGAAGAAAAAGATGAGATTAAATTGAATATTGCACTAATGAGCATGCTTTCTCTGATGAAAGATTTTAATGTAGTCTGTAAATCCCTTTCTCTCTTCCACATGCTTATCACAAATGTCTCTGTTTGGTAAACTCAGTAGCTGAATCACATGAGTAGATGCCAATAGGCATGTATTTAGAGCTGTAACTAAAAAGGATTGAAGTGCTTTGACTCCAAGTCCTACAATGCTCGGCTTCAAAGCACCTGCCCCTTGAAATTATTTCCAATCCCTGTGCCCATCTACAGGATAAACAGACCCAGTTAGACAGTGCCTAATATTAGCAAGTAGCGCTGCCCAATGGGAGCCAAACTGCAATTCAGATCTGTTGGTGCTGGAAACCCAGCGGAGCATGAATGTAGAGGGATTTACTTCAGAGCATCTCAGTCTGTGACAGGCTGAATACTCCCGTACCAGAGCGTGCCATCAGTTCTCCAGGAACTCAGCTTCAGATTTTGTTTCTGGTGAAAGAAAACAGACAGAGCACCCTGACGATACTCTGCAAGTGCATAATAAGAGCTAGGAATGAGGCATGAGTAAGAGATTCATCTCAAGAATACACTCCTGATCCAAATGGAAGCATTAATACAAATGAGGAAGGCTCTTCTTAGTGGTGCCCAGTGCCTGGATCAGAGAAACAGGTGCAAACTGGAACACAGGAGGCTCCCTCTGAACACCAAGCAGCACTTCTGCATTATGCAAATAACAGAACCCTGGCACAGACTGCCCAGAGGGGTTACAGAATCTCCTCTTTAGAGAGCTTCCAAAGAGGCCCAGATACGGGCCAGGGCACTTTTCTCTGGGTGTTCCCACTTGGTCAAGGTTTGGGCCAGATGGACACAGGGGGCCCTTCCCACCTCAACCCTTCTGAGGAACATCATTGTGTGCCCCAAACAAGGCCATACAAAAAGCTGCACCACAAGCAAAGAACCACAAGGAGCTACACAGCACAGCAAGCAGAAAACGTCAGAGTACCTTACACCTATCCACCTTTAGAGATTATGTGTATGACTGACAGCCAAGTCAATGCTTCTCATCTAATCCGGAGCCAGGAACTTCCAAAAAGTATGGTGCTTCATTGTGATGAAGAGTGTAGTAAATCACTTCAACCTCTTTATTCAGTGAGTCTTTAAGACAGAGAATCAACCCCTACATACCACCAGTGCACACCTGCACAATCACACTCACTGACGAGATGAAGGATTTAACAGACCACCTGTGGCTTATTTTCCACATTCTCTCTAGGTACTAGTAGGTGTACTCATTGGTAGAACAGGGTCTTCCACTATTTGGTGGGCTGCCCAGGCCCATGTTTTACAATCTCTACCTATGAGAAGATACAATTTCCTATGACGCTATTCTGCTATACGTATATATATATATATATATAAAGAGTTCAAAATTCACTGAGGTTTAAAGAAACAAACAAAAAAGTAAAGGATAGACAATAGCCTGTAGGTCAGCTATCTTAATCAAATTTTTGGGAAAAGCATGACAAAGCAGGATTAAGCAGAAGCAAAAAGACAGGACCAACAAAAATCAGAAACCCTACAGCAGATCTTTGTAGACCTGGTGAGTAGATGTGCACTCCCCAGAATGATCTCTGGACTGCTAAGTGTTCCATAGGAGAAAAAGGAGAAGAAATTGAACCTAATCCCTCTCTGCTCTGCCTGAGCATCCTGCTAGACTGAGCACTTCTGCCAAGGGGAGAACAGTGATTTCTCTTCTGCTGTGCTTTAAAGCCAGATGTTGGTGGCTGAGAGTGGAGTTCATTATGTGGGTATTGTTGGCCATGCCCTGGGAAGGCTCAGTGAGCTCTTGTTGCTAAGATTGTGGAGGTGATGGGCCATAGCTCTGGAGATCCCCAGAAAGCTCAGGAATAAAGTGAGATTGAAGAGATAATTCCCTATGGTCTGCGGTTCAGTATCGGGGGGGGGAAATCTATGAATTCAAATAATCTTCAAAAGACTTTTAGGGCTACAAGTTTTAGACAAAAGTATTCAAGAAGTCAAAAAGGCAGCACTGATGAAGAGGTTTTTATAAGTTAGCATGGGTATTACTTTCTTTTTCAAATTAAAGCACTCATATATGCCATAAGTTAAGATTATTATCCACTGGAGATGTAATTTGAGCACCTATATCCTGCTTATTTCCAAAGACTACTAAGCATTCTGCATGCATTAATCTTTTCAACAGCTTGCCAAGTAAACCTGAGATTCTCTTGGTGAGTCTGAGGAATGGGAAAAATGAGGCACCAATAACAAGTCACCAAGTCAGCAGTTATGTTTCTATCTTTCTTGATTCCACAAATAGGAAAAACATAAAGCATCTGTGAGTAGCAAGGGAGATATTTAGAGCCAGCATGATTTACAAGTGTGTAGAAGTTGCTGTAATCCCCCAAGGTGCACTCTGCTAACTAAATAACACAAGATTTATTGTCTCACAACAGGCAATTGGCTCTGCACCTTTACTGTACCCGCAGCGGTTAGCAAGTTCCAGCTTGGTAACAATGAAGAATCTACATCTCAAATCCTATTTGACTCCATAGGACAATTTTTGTTCCTCTTACACTCTCTCAGTATCATACAGCATCTAACCCACTGAAGTTTTATCCAAATTGGAAAGTACTGATGTAAAACTAGATGAAGCTACATGTTCTGAACTAGAGAGAGCAGGCAGCAATGGAATAGCAGTTTCTATTTTTGAGCTAGAAACCTCAAGATTCTTTTCTACTTTTTTTTTTTAACTTATATAATGAATACTTCAAAAAAGAACTATTTTAAACATCCTACAGTCATCTCTGCTACAAAATTATTTTGTTTACAGATTATTCTGTAATAAGCAGTGGACTTCGGCCATGTCAAAAATGGCAATTAGTTGACTCATTTTGAATCACATGGTAGTTTACAGATGAAATTATGTGGCTGTGTGACTAAAAATAATGAATAATACACAAAGGAATTGATGCAACTAGATATCTAGCATTCTGTACAAAGAACCAGGAAAACGATAAAATTCTTGTGTTAGAAGAGCTACATAAAATGTCATCTGCAGTTGTCAAGCACTAAGGAAAATATTTTTGCAACCACAAACACCAAACCAATGCTACTTATCTGAACTAGCCCTGAAGAATGAGTGTATAAGTGAAGCAAAACAGTTGATGTAACTGATGAAGGTATTAAAGAGTATCGGTCCTGTACAGACACATGAGGGACATCACTTATCACTGACTTCCATCCAGACATTGAGCCATTCACTGCTAATCTCTGGGTGTGATGTTGCAACAAGCTTTTCATCCACTGAATGGTTCACCCATCAAATCTGTATCTTTCCAATTTGGAGAGAAGGATGCTATAGAGGACTGTGTCAAAGGCCTTACTGAAGCCCAGTTCAGTAGATGACATCAGTGGTTCTTCCCTTACCCACTGATGCAGTTACCCCATCGTAGAAAACAACAAGGTTGGTCAGGCAGGATTTACCCTTGGTGAAGCCATGTTCTTCCTTTTTTTGTTCCCCCCAGCCTATACGACGCACAAGAGAGTTTGTCACATCAAGTTTGTTGCCGGAGAATGGCATCATTTATTCTGCTGGCTGTAACACCTCTAATGCTGCTAGTAGTTTTAGCAGATTTCCTTGTAATAATCACTTCTCTCTAATCACAGCAACAGTGCGGGATTTCAGGGAAATCTTGAGTGGGAGCAAGGAACTGTACCCACTTTCCTGCCCAATTACAACACCTCTCCTCTATATGATATCTTTTCCCAAGTTTTGTAGCAGCACTCCCAGGTTGCTGGCACTGGTCAGAGGTAATTGGAAGAGGCAAGCCTGCCTCCTGCTGTGACTCCTTCAGCAACCCTGCAGGTCCCTTCTCCCCATATCTGCTCCACTCTGGTCCTCCCCACCTCCCCATTTGCTGCCTTCTCTGCCTTACAGACAGAACTGCTTGGCTAAATGAGATCTGGTCAATGTTCCAGTCCTAAACAAAGCAAAACAAAACAAAAAAAAATCTTCCTTCTCTCAAGTGCTGAGGGGTTAAATAACCTCATTGGCAGATCCAGCTGAGAGCCTGGCTGCAGAAACAATGCCAGGAGAGGCACTGAGGGAGGAGGGTGAGAACGCACAGCTGGGAGAGGCGGAAAAAGAGGTGGAAAGCCCTTCAGCCAGCCCTGCCTGCAAAGAAAACATAAGGGAGAATTGCAGGTGTATTTTATGGGCTGAGAGATATAAGTTAAATTCTATTAGTAGGTAGGTCAATTTAAATTAAGAGTGGAGTACTAAAGAAAACAATGTAACAATAGATGAATAGGAGATGTGGGGCAAGTGTTTTCTTGGAGAAACCGTTCAGTAGACGAATTATTTTCTGGCAGGAATACAAGAGGGGGATTTAATTTCATATGGTTTCTTGTTTTGAGTAACTATATGCCTGATGTGGGTAAAATAGGAAATAAAATATATCATCCTTCATTTTTGTTCTTTCTTCCAACTTTGTCCAGTAGTCTCTCCATCTTTTTTCTTTCTGTAAAACCAGGAAGCAGAGAAAGACTACTGATGTAAAATTGGGTGTTTACAGCCACTAAGTGAAGCTGAATACTTTTTACACTGGCAAAAATACAATACAGTTACAAATTATATCAATTAGGAATAAAATCTGATATATTTCTGTGTCACAATCTTACTCTTTGTTTTTAATTAGGACTTTAGTTTGCATGTTCTCTGTACTGTGATCTCCGCTACTATTTTTTTTTGTTGTAAACCAAACACTGCATTAGCAACAGAAATCAACACCACCACCCCCAAAAAGCTTTTAAGCACATGAAAAAGTGACAAATGTGATACATTTGACTGAAATTTTGAGTAAGTTGAAGGAGTATTAGCACAATTTTTGTGTGTCAGAAATTCTGTTATATAGGGCAGGAGAAGTGCACTAACCTTACGTGGTGGCTACTTACAGCTGCTCACAGGCACGATCAGTGCAGGGCAAAGAAGAATGCTCATTAAAATAGTGAATGCACTGTGCATTTCGGGGTTACAGAGGCCTCAGAGCTGAGAGCAAATTGTGAAAGTGGCTCCAGGAGCTTTAGCCCAAAAACGTTTTTCACATGGCCAGTTAGTTTGTACCAAGTATGAGGAAGAAGGCTGAAAAACAGCTCTGTAAACATCAACCAGCTGCCTCCTACCTCTACCCAGCAGCCCACAAGACAAAACATGCACACCTGTAGGTAACCAGAAGAGTTGCTTCCAACAAAATATTTATTTTACCACATGGCTAGAGTAGTTTTGCTGATCAATCTGCAAAAAGATTTACACTGTGTGTTGTATTTCCTCTTCCAAACAAAGAGTGAAGCTGCTTGCTACTGACATTAAAAAAAAAAAAAAAAAAAAAAAAAAAAAAAAAAAAAAAAAAAAAAAAAAAAACAGCAGCTATGGCTCTGTCACAGAGCAAAATTGCTTCAATAAACAAGCGTTAATTATGCACATTATGCACTAGATAATACATGTGAGCCTGTCAGCCGGCAAACAGCTCCATCTTTGAATAAGATCCTTTTCCAAATTAGGAGAACCAAATTACACGAGCTGACAGCTGTTTGCTGATCCAACTAAAACAATTCGGTGGTCTCAGCCCAGCTCCACGTGAACAGGTGTCTGCCTCCCGGAAAACATCAGCCCCATCTGTAGCAGATCCAGGCAGCCTCAGCAGGTGGACAGAGTTGCCCTGCAAAAGCTTCTCCCAGCCCTGGGACTGATTTCCCCACTGTAGGCTGCAAGGGCAGGCTGGGATGCCTGGCATGGCATGGCTGTCAGCAGCCACCTAGGGGCTCTGCTAAGGATGTGAATTTCCTGACATCCCATTCTAGCACACTTTGGCTAATATAATAGAAATCACTAATCACTAAACCAGTGGATTTTTAGAAAGAGTGTCTGGGATGCCATAACCCTTCTTAGTATGATCCTAGCTTTTGTCTGGCCAGAAATCTCTTTGTGAATTCACCATACCTGGAAGTGTTCAAGAGCTGTGCGGATATGACACTGAGTGACATGGTTAGTGGGCATGGTGGAGACGGCTGACAGTTGGATCTTAGTGGTCGTTTCCAGTCTTAATGATTCTCTGATTCAGAAATAATGGCCTTGATTCTGCATGCATTCCCAGTACCTTCATGCAATGTATGAGTAAGAAATAAAACTCACCATTTGCTTGAGGTTCTCATTATGCTCTAGAACAATGACTTGCACTATGCTAGGGAATTAAGCCAGATACTTTATATTTATACTGCATGCAAGAAAACTCACAGAAAGTGCTTAAGTATTCAGCAGAATCCAACTACGTATATCACGTATAGCTAGTCCAGAGACAGAACTGAGACATCCCAAGCATCAGAGCCTATACTTTAAGCAGTAATGTAAAAATTCAACCATTTTCCACACTGAATTTTAAGATGTCAGAGCACCTTTCTTCGCAGTGAATTTCAGAACTTTTACTTTTTTCTCTAGCTTAGGACAGAATAGATAAAAGAAAGACTCACAATATTTCTGGAATAGATTCTCAACTCTCAGCCTTTTCACTGGCTGGCAAAAAGGAGCATTGGGACCACTGACACTCTGAAATGATACCTTGTCTGGAGACTCAGTAATTAAGGAAGGAGCTCTGAAGACATTAGTATAAAATCTTGTTTGAATAAAATTACTTGTTTGAATGCTGCCCTATGCACTTTACTGGTGTCACTACCACCTCTCCTTGCTTCAGAAACTCTGAAATTGAATGGCAGGACCTTTTGTTTCTGATGCATCTGTAAATAATTAGCATTTCTTTGTTGAACACTAATTGTGTCTGCCAGGCAGCTGTGCCAGCAAAAGTCTCAAAATAGATGTCACAAACAGCCACGGACCAAATTGTCTCCTTATTCCCAGCTGACCCCAGAACACCGGTGCTGTAAGTTAGAGAGCAGCATGGCCTCAGGGGCCAAATTCACCTCTGAGTGAATATCTACTGTTCAGTTTTATGAGTGGTTCATTAATTAATCAGCCTTGCATAGTGAGAAGCTGCTATTTGTCAGGACCACTCATGATAGCTGGTAACCTCTTCATGCAACCCTAGTTTTACCACGACTTACCACAAATACGATGAACCACACAGCACTTGCTCAGCAATAGCATTATTTTGAGTTTCTCTTCTGAAAAAGAGGACACTTGTGGATCCCAATGCAACATTCCTTTCATTTTCAGCACTCTGGATATTCTATTTCTCTGTCAAACTCATACTCCCTGTGTACCAGAGAGAATACTTCAGCACCAGTAAAAGAACTGTTGTATTAGGAGTTGCCAATTATTGCCATTTGCTATTACTGTCTCTGCCATTGTGTAACTCCAAGTGTTTCCAAGATTTTACAGCTTCCAAAGCCTCTAGCTGTCCTATCAATATCAGCTTTCACTCTTGCTCTTACACTCTCCTTCCTTCATCTGCCTTGGGTTTGCTCCTCAGTTACTCTCCAGTTTCCCAAACTAGCAACGATGTCTACTGTTGAGGGATGGCTCCACAGCTGAGGGGGTCATGGGTCTCTTTAACAGCTGTACGAGCAGAACAGGCCTAACAATTGTCAGGAGATACAGATGGAAAAGTACTAACTCGTTATAATGGCTGTGAGCTCGGGTGCTATGTGCACAACCCAGGCTATGAGACCTTGAAGCTGTCAAAGCAGGAAGACAAACTGAGGCTTCAGTTAAGATAAGGGGATAGCTCGCCTGGGAAGAGATTAAGACAGTGGAATGATATGAAAACATGCATGACCAATGGTATTGTTAGGCAGGGGGCTTTTCGCAATGCTCCAACCAATTACACGCTGATGCACGTTTGCCACGATCTATATATGTGTGTAAGTAACGAATAATAAACGGAGACTCTGATGTGCTCATGCTGGGTCATGTCATCACTCCCCACGCGGCTCGGCCAGCGAATGGACTAGATCCCGGTTTCGAACCCTTGGGAGTCCGCAACAGTCTATGACACCAGCACCCCACCTCACCCACACTCCTCCCACATACCACACACACGCAGCCACTATCTTTCCTCCCTCTCTGATTTCAATTCCCTCTAATATGAAATCTTGCATTTAGATGAGACAGATTATTTTTTGTACTAATCTAGCAAAAAATGAACACAATCAACCTCTTTCATCAGCTTTTGAGATTATTATTTCCTTCCTCAGAAGTAAAAGAACATGAAGCATTCAAGGCATTCCCAAGCTGTTGTTATTATGTTCTAAATACCTTCTCATGTTTTTTGTTTGTTTGTTTGCTTGCTTGAAATGACTGTAAATTCATGTACACCTAAGTCATTCCTCAACTCAATATTTCAGTGAGAAATAATCTGTGAAAGAAAACAAAAAGGAGTCCTTTATCTTCTAGTGTTCTTTTCCTGGTCAATCTCTGGACATGAAACTCTGTCCTAAACTACCAGCACTTCTACTTCCTCAACCTCTGATTTCCCTCAAGCTTTCGAATACATCTTCTCTTGCTTCACCTTCCAAACTAGCTGTTACTGGATCATCTCATCTGTTGAATCTTTTTACTTCTCCCTTAGTCCATTAAATTCCCCTCCAGGTTTTATTGATCTTTTGCTTTGTTTTCCACTTTTCTCCAGCAAATCATCACCATATGCTTGCTCTATTGCTGTTCATTTTCCCCAAGTGACATCTCCTTTTGGCTGTTGTTCCAACCAATATACTTGACTAGGTCTGACTCAGTATGGCCTTTCTTATGTTAATCCCAATTGAAAGTACAGCCTGACTCTCCACATCTATATTTTTCCATGCGGTACAATATCCTGCCTTGTTGCTGTGGCATTCTATCCACAGTATTTATTCTCTATCCTAAGTATAACAGAATCAAAGCTGAATTCCTAGACACAAGCTCTGGACCACAACTTAACAGTGCAGAGACAAACCATGTCCAGGCTTTAAATCTCATTCAGACTCTCATTTTAATAATTATATTAAATACCCTCAACTTGTGAAAAACAGTGCAACTGAGATGATTCCTTCTCTATCACTTTGACTGTCATTTCCATGCATTAACTTGCTGCTGCTACTCCTCCTGTCATGTGTAGCCTCATACTTAGCCTTTCATTCTTGACTTCAGGAACTCAGATAATTTTACTCCTCTCAGCATCCCCATGCCTCTTTTCTTAATAATGCCAGGAAAGAGAGAGGACAGTGGTGATAGTTTTTAACCCCTTTGTCCCATCCAATCTGTTGTTGGCACGATTGGCCCCATCAATGATATTACCTCATTCTAATGCCTGATTAAACTTAGCTCTTTTCATAATGCTCACTTTCAACAGTTCATACTGTTCATTTTTGGAGAGAAGTATGCATAGGAGAGGAGTGTGGAAACTGAAGTGCAATGGAATTTTGGTTCCAGTAGTGAAGCAACATTGACCAGTGGATGGAGATGGATTAGCAAACATTGTTTAAAGTGAGGGGCAGGGTGGGCACCACATGTGAGCCCACTGTTGAGTACTGAGATGGAGCCCAATGTAATACCTTCCTTCAGTTTATGGATTCTTTTTTAGATTTATGAGGAGAGAGTGCACTATACCTACAGGTAACCATGCAGCTGACAACCAGGCTATAGCATTTATTTAGAAAAGATGCACCCACACTGCTACATAAACAAAAAAATGCTGTGTAATTGGGACCCTCATTAGGATTTTGTGATAGCTGCCCTGAAGCAGCCTGTCTTCTCACAGCCACAGTAACTGGTTGCTGTTGGCCCTCCACCACTTGTGGATACTGTGGAGTCGGTATGACCTGGAGCCTGGCCAGTCTTTCCTCTTCTGGGGTTTGAGTTGTGCCTACTCAGCAGCAATTCGTGGATACAACTTGAGGAGAGCTAATGATGCAACTCAGGCAGAAGCTCTCTATCAGCAGCAATTAGATACTAACATAAGGCAACATGGTTTGATGGGTTTTAATTCAAAAGATTTTTTTTAAATAATGAAGTCAGGAGCTAGAGAGGGTAGGGAGATGTATGAGTGAGGAATAATCATTCAATGCTAGAAAAACAAAACATTCTTTGTAGTAGTAACATGAGGGCAACTTTAGTATATAGTAGGCTAACTAAAGTTAGTATCTTTAAGAGCCCACACAGCATAGAACTG
Source organism: Gallus gallus (assembly GCF_016699485.2). NCBI lineage: Eukaryota > Metazoa > Chordata > Aves > Galliformes > Phasianidae > Gallus > Gallus gallus. Next base: position 71,039,392 of record NC_052534.1, read on the forward strand.
GCTAAGCGTTTACCAGTTTAGAAAACTGAGTACCACTGGGAAAGTTGATCTGCTAGACAATAGGTTGTATTTTCTACTTAACCCAGGTGAACCAATTAAGAGGAGAAAAGCCCAAGAGCACTTTCCTGTTCATTGTTAGTATTCCCATTCTCTTGGAATGATCAGCAGCTCTTCGTTATTTTTATTCCTTTTTTATTTTTATTCCTGCTCGGTCCCACATTGTTGAACTACAAATTAAATTTATTTAGCTTTGAGATAAGTGTTCCTAAGCTGGCAATATAAGCATTTTCTGACACATTATACATAAAACCGAATAAATACCCTATATATTTATACTTGTTTTATGTGCATATTTTACATAGCCAAATGTAACCATGAATATTAATCCATGCTACTATCTTTCCAAGTCAGATTTTCTGCCAAACACCTCCTGAATTCTTCCTTATATCTGAGTCAGGAGTCTGATTTTTAAGTGACTAATACTTTAATAGGAAAAGAACAAATCAGAATGGACTGCCCAAGTGTGATGGAAAGAAGCAATGAAAAAATGGGATATGGCCAAAGTCTAGACCTCCTTGGCCACTGCTATGTAGTCTATAAAGTGGCTGGGGCTTCGTGATTTACAAAATGTTTATGCCTACACATAAATGACCTAATATACTTAACAATTAATACAACAGTGGCAGTATGATATGTAAATAAGATATCTGTAGATTACATGAATAAATGAAATATCTGGTCTCCTACCTGCAACTGTGAAAAAATGTAAAGTAACCCTTGAAGCTGCTGCCTTATGAGTAGTTGAAGCAAGCAAAGCAAATAACTCACCAACAAGAATATTAAATGCCAAATATTTTTTGTCAGCAAACTTTGTTTGTGTGGTTAAGTGAATTTCAGGGAAATTCCAAAGTCCAAAGGAAGGAAGTTACACTCGCAAATGGAGAACTTACAGGAGAAGACCACTCACTAATTATACAGAAGAATTCTAATATCTATTTTAGGCAGAACCATGAGGAGACAAGTATGGAAGATAATAAGTGTAAAAAGAGAACATAAGTAGTGATAATCAATAAGATTTTGTGAGACAGTAGGTTTCAATGCCTGTAAGTACACTAGTGTTTTTACACAAGATGTTTTTTGAGTTTTCCTACAAGCTATCTAACTTATTCCAACATGGCATTTTGATTACATAAAAAAAAATAGATTAATCTTCAAAGTGGACAAAAAGCTAGTAATGCAACATAAAAAAATATTGGATAACAGGAAATCATAACCTAGAGAGAATATTTATTTTCATATACTGCAGGGATTTATTCTTAAAAGTAGCTAAAGTCATAAGGAGAAATAATAAAATAACCAATGATTAACTTTGCAAAGTGAATATTACTTGGACAACTCAAACATGCATTACTGGTTTGCTTGCTATAATGAAATAATATACTCAGAGAAGGAATCTGTGGTAGGATGCAGTTCCTTCATGGAACAGATCAAGGTACAGTGAAATATTACAACTCAAATCACAATAAGGGAGGAAATTTTTAACAGCAAAAGATGCCAAACCCTGAAACAGCCATAAATGTGGTTATATTTCATCCCTTGAGGTCCTCAATTTAGAACTGTATTTCTTTTACAGAAATAAGGCATAGCTCAAGCAGGTATTACAGGCTTAGTTACAGACTACCGGTTGAGGATTTCTGCGCGAAGTACACAATATGTCAAACCACACTATTACCACCAGATTTTAAGACCACAGAGACAAGGTGTTAGTGATTTACACAGCTAAACACATTAAATGAAGATATTTCCTTGTAACTGTGTTTTCTCACCAATTTATTTGTTGTGTATTTTATACTCATATGTATTATAGAAATGCCCTATGATACTGCTGTGAGCTCCTGGAGAAAAGGATAGTTAGATTTTCTTAGGTTTTCAGCTGGTGGCCAGACATGTAACAGAGTCACTAACTGTCACTGGATCATATAAATGGATTTTCCCAAAAGAAACCAAGAATATCTTTCTCCCATTCTGAACTGAATGAAAACTACTTATTTTTAGATCAGGTCCATACAGTACTGTAGCCATATATCCATATGTACTAGATCCATATTAAAAAGCAGAAGAGGCCACATGATTGATGTTTTCTATATGTAAATATTTTCATGATCACAGGCTAGCAGCAACTCTTTATTGGCATCAGTGTATAATATGTTTGTACAAAATACCAGACTCAAAGTTGAGCGTTTCAGTTGCTGGACAAGATTATGGATCAGTATGTCTTATCTGTGGAACATATGCTGCCCTATCAGAAATGCAGCTAATTCTTATTCAGACATCAACATCTTATGTCTGAAAATAAAAAATATATATATATCAATATGTAGCAGATAAAACATAATCATAAACAAGAACAAACTGGAAGAAATCCTCCTGGCTGCCACAAACGTGGTCCAGTGCGTGAGGAGTGATAATTCATTGGAAAGCTCCAACGGGAGCTGCAGGACGAGAGGTCTGCTCTGCACAGTACTCAGAGCAGGTCACTAAATTACAGTCTGTCTCCCAGGTGGCACTCTAAATCACGCACATGTTCCCATAAATCCATCAGACCTATATCTCAGATAAGCAAAACAGAGTATTTCCTGAATGACTCATCTTGGTCAACTTTTTTTTTTTTCTGGAAATGTCCCATGTGCAAATAGACTTTTATGAATCTGCATTTGACTGCCACTAGAACAGAGTTATTTCTAAAAACATGGAATGTAATTCTATCCTTCCTCATATTTAAAATCTTTTTTTTTTAATTTATAAAATTGTTTCTCACATAAAGACTTGAAGTAGAATTAAAATAAATTAAATCTTCTTGCAGAGTGTTGATGCTAAGAAGCATTTTTTAACTGTTTATATAAGAATGTGTGGGTTTTGTTTTTTCTGAGACTTCATTCTGAGAAACAGTAGTTTTAGTCCTTCACAAGAAAAAAACAAAAAACAAAAAACAAAAGAAATCCCTACTGATACCAACCATGGGGACAATTCTTCTGTAACTACCTGTGGCTTGTCTGCAGACCGTAATTAGTTAGAGAGATCATGATATAGAGCCTCTCCAAAGAGGATAAGAGTGGTAGTTCTCTATGGAGAAATAGAGCAACCTTTTGTACCTGGTAATTTAAGGAGCAGCAACAGGCTAATACGCAGACAACGCCGGGTGTAGCATGTGGTGTGGTTCTCAGCAGAACAGCAGGCCCCTAATGAGGTCTAGTAGTGGATAGCAGCTGGTAAACTCGGTGCTCAAGCAGGAGGCTCAGAGAGCCTTTATTTGCTAACAAAAGGCTGCAAATTGCTCAAAGGCCTGAGTAGGCAATGAGAACATGTTCATATGGTCAGCCAATACATAAATTTCAAAACAAATATTACAATATATGTATTTTCACGGCAGTGGTAGGTGGTGGAGTTTCTGAGTTCTGGAGGGTTCAGCAATAAGTCAGACACAGGCGTATTGCTAAATTTTGTCCCCCTAGAAAGTAAAGCAGTTTTTCTCTCCACATTGCGATGACTGGACTACACATACACATCTAATGTATTTGCACTTAGTTTCCAGAACACAATAATTTCAGGTGAGCACTGCACAGAGTTTGTAAATTAACAAATATTTTACTGTATTCCCCTGCCGCTTGAGTCTGAGATTTCTAAAGTGTAACAGATGGGGAAAGATGAATTATAAATCAGTCAAAGGGCTTTGACAATAACCCTTCATAACCCTTAAGTTCAAAGATCAAGTGTTTGAACAAGATCAGAAGTTGAAACTTACTTAGATTTAGTTATGCATTTGACTTTATCCTTTGTTCTCTTTATAGTGTCAGTATAATTCCATCAGTACAAAATGTTTAATTACACATTATAAACGTGTTCCAAAACTATCACACTGTTACCAGAAGATTAGTTGTTATCGCCAACACAAGGCTGGCTGAAACTCAGCCCATCACTGGAACATGAAGGCTGCTTTCCCTCATCACAACAAATACTGATATAATTTGTTGAATTTTTCCTGAAAGTTAAATAGTAGGAAACAAAATCAGCTTGTGATTAAAAAAAAATGAACTGTATTCCTGATTATCATAACAAAAATACCAACAACATTATAGGTAAGTGACCTTAACTGCTATGATGGTAGCAGAAAGTCTGCAGACAAAATGCACTCAGAGAAATCTGGTCTTTAACTTCCCATCTGCTATGAATAGGGTTGAGGTTCTCTGTTAGAACCTTCATTATGCCAAACAAACGTCTTCAAGACATTTAGCTCATCAAGCTTTAGCTCAAAACTTGAGCGCAATCTTTTCTTGGGCTGTGAGATTGAAAATTACTTCAAACATAGCCTCAGAGTTTCTCTTGCACTGTTCCTATTAGTTAAAATCTGAAAAGCACCATAACTCCCCAAGCCTTGAAAATGAGATGAAATGATTGCCAAGCAATACATCAAATGCAATTGCACCAAGATGGTACAGTCTGTTTCTCCATTAAACCCTGGACTTTCTGGGTTCCCATCAGCTTTAGCAGAAGCAAAGGCTATGTTTTCCCCTAGGTACTGCAAAGTGGTTCACATGCCATATGCAGGGAAAAGGGGGGGGGGGGGGTGAATAGGGCTCCCTCAGAGCTCCCCAAGATATAAGGTGGGCTACAGCTAGACTGTCCCTCTTAATCACTTTTGGCAGGCACATTGTAGACACTAAAGGAATCAGTTGATACAAAACAGAGATAGCTTACTTCTATCTAGTAAGTATGGCAGTTGGCTTGGTTTTTTTTTTTTAAGTACAATCTCCTAAATGAGATCACAACATAATATTCTATAATCATAATGGTGTAAGAAAAGAAACCCCAAGGTAGAGCATAATTTAACTAATTCTTTTTGCAGGAAATTATGATTATCAGAACTCATTGAAGTTAGTCCAGTGTGTAATCATCTGCAGCTTTCAGAAAAAAAGGTGCTACTTTAACTTTGATGAACTTAACTCAATAGCACACCTTCTGAATAGGTTCTCATTTGTGAGTATTCATTACCTATTCAAAGAGCTTTTGGTGCAAAGCAAATTCTCAGAGCTGCAGATCCAGACCTCTGCTAGACTTTTAATAATGTATTCACAAAGGCAAGGTGTTTGTCATGGTTTCCTTCTTACATCTGTATTTTAAAGCAGAAAATTGAAAGATTTTATGCTGTCTTTAACAATAACATAAAGCAATTGGTAAATATGAAAAACAAATGTCCAAGAATCTCCAGATATGAAGAAAATGATCATTTGTGTGTGTATTTTTGACTTAGAGGATATGTAGACCTAAGAGCAGATTTCTAAAAATGAGAAAAGAAGATTACATTGCCAGATTACATCAACATCCATTCAGAAATATGGGTAGCCCAATTTAAAATGAAAAGCTGGCCCACAGGAACCTTTCAGTGAAGTCTTGCACAGGTGTAAGCATACATACTCCTGCACCATGGAAGTTTATATATTAGGATTTTGCTAATGATTACACTGAGGCCAAAATTAAGTCCTTAAAGATTATGTAGATAGGAATAAAGTGGCTCAAGCTTGTTTTGTTAAAACACTTATTACTGACTATAGATCTTTATTTTATATGCAAAATAAGTTGTTAATTTCAGTTTAGTCACTGAAATAATGGAAGCAGAATTTAACCCAAAAATCTGTGTGGAAAAGATGGCAGTCACTTTTTAAATTCACATACATTTGTGAATATTACATCTGTAGAAATATAAAGTTCCACAATTTAGCTCATAATTGCAGTGTGTAAGAAAAATGTGTAAATATCACACACCTGTTATTTATATTAAAATCTGGTATGACAGATTATTGTATTACCGTAAAGAGGCACAATTCATAAATAACTGTACTATAATCTCGTACAGGTAAAAGAGTAATTTCCAAAATGAACCATGGGTTTTATTTTCATAATATTATAAGTGAAAACAATTTCAATCATCTCATATTCAAGAACTACTAAATGGCTACTGAAAGTCTTCAAATTCTGTAGAAAAATAAATAGAAATTACAAGGTCATTTTAGTCTTTTAACTATATTAATCGACTTCATTGTTTCTTGTGAGTAATCTGTCTCATTCTAATAAACATTTTGCAGCACTGCATGGCAACTGGGATATAATTCAAAGGCAATGGCTCCCTGGAGGAAAGTTTGAGATGGGGCCAATTGCCAGAGAGAGAGCCCAGGATGAATAACAGGGGTGAAATCCTGGCCCTATTGACATTACTCCCAATTACTTTAATACGACAAGATTTCAACCCTGGGGAGAGAGAACAATTGCCATCATTGTAGTAAAAGATACACTTTACTGCTTGTTTTATCCCTTTATTTCAAAAAAGAAAATATTATTTAGTCGCTGTGAGTGTGCCCCTGCTTTTCACTGCAATACGAGGCTCTTGTAAATAGAAAAATATTGTGCACTTTATGTATTTATTTTCCCTCCCCAAAACCTTTTCCCAAAAGGCTGTTGAGTCAGAAGTGCTGCAGCAGACTACTGATGATCTCATATGTTTGGAGTTTGGTTTTTGGGGCTGTTGTTTGGGTTTTTTGGGTTTGTTTTTTCTTTTTCTCCTTTTCAATCGATAAACCAGTTTCAGATCATCTGATGTCAACTGTGAGCAGCTTTTTTGTTTGGTTGGCTGGCTTTGCTGGAGGCTAGTCCTGAGGACCTGGCTATATAAAAGCATCTCACACTCAGAAGGAGCCTCTCAGCCCTGTTGTGGCACTGGCATCTGCTTTGTGTGCGAGGATGTGCAGAGAAGCTTAAGTAAGTGTGGGAAAACAGCAACTGCAGATCAGGATTTGCCATAAGGCAAGACCTAACACATAGCTCTTTCTGGTTCACCACAAACAGATGGAAAAGCATATAATAGGCTTCAGCTAAAAGTCTTCTGTTCTATTCTATTTCTTATGAATATACCACTGAAAAATTAGCAAACTTGTTCAAGAACTCAAGAACACTCTCAGAGAAAATAGCTGCAGACCTCCAAAGCCTCTTTCTATTATGATTTTCATATAGATATGGGAGATTCAATGATTTAAAAGGAGTTGTTTTAGTTCACAATGAGCACACTCATTTTTACATGCTCCAATTTGTAAGCAACACAGTAATTTTTAACAGCAAAAAGTAAAGTTAGACTGCTCAAATTTACATCCTGAGAACTCAAATGCAGGAAGGAGGGGGGGAGGGTGTTCTTCTGCAGAACAGAGCTCCTTCCAACCCCATTTAGTTTTCCCCAGTATGACACTAATGGAAGGGAAGCAAAACAAGTAGCAGCAAGAGACTGCCTACAACTTGCGGCTGCTCAGTGAGTCTCAGGTAAACTTCTTACAGATAAATACAGGCATATAGGACCCTTCTTTCCAGCTGACTGGTAAGGGACCTTTCCTTCTGCCAGAATCAGTAGTTTAATTTGCTGAGACTGATCTCAAATTCTCTTGTATCTATGGTTTCCTGTGGGCAGTGCACACTTTTTGGGGTGTTGGGGAAGGAACAGGTGAGAAGGAGCAGAGTTCTTCCTGTAGTAAGCTGAGCAGTGTGGGCAGTTGTGTTGGTTTGCTTTTCCTACGGTCCCCTAGCATTTGGAGAACCTGAGGTAGGGAGAGGGATCTGAGAAATAGGCTCAGAGAGTATACAGCATAACAACTGTCCACAACAAATGCTGACAACACACGGGAGCCAAATCTCCTTTAGCTCCCAAACCATAAAGATAGAAGGGAGAGAATCAAAATATCCAGGAGAATGCAGTTAGGCACCTTAGCCTAATTTCATGTCACCTAACCTGAGGCCTCTACACCTCTAAACATCTACATCCCAGTTAGTCACCCAAACTGTATAACTCATAGTCATAAGTAGGCACTTCTACATTACCTCTCACCTTAACACAGACAACAGATTAAAGGACTATAATCTAAGAGTACCTATTTCTCTTTCCATCCTTTATGAAGGGAGTCTATTGCAGCTAACTCAAACACAGGTATCCCAATAGGTATTGTCCCCACTCTCCCCACCATTTTTGTTGTATCCCTGCACATACCTGGAAAACTTGGGAAAAGCTTTGTGCTCTTTCTGCCAGAGGTACCTTGCGTTCAGTCTGCAGTGGGGTACTCAGTAGCAAGCTACATACATCTTCATCCTTGATTTGCCCAGGTGTGTTCTGCTTGCCCCCACGTGTGGATCCAAGGCATATTCATTACTAAATGCAATCTGTGTTGCATTCTGTATCACTAATGTACAATGAAAACAGCAATCAAATTAAAGAATTCCCCCTAATTTTGTCTTTCCCTGTGTGTCTGGAGAAATTAAGTACACACTGATGCTTGCATGCAGACAGATGAGGAGCCTGAACTTCCTTCCTTTTACATCTACCTGCAGCCACTGGAGCCAGAGGAGTTTCTATCACTTTCATGAAATGAAAGAGAAGAGAATTTGGCCCATTGGCAGTTTCTCAAAGCTGCAGTGAAAGTAATCAGCTTTCAGAGGCAAGCTGGCCTCCAGAGGCAGTTGTAGAGGAGCAGAGAGAGCTGTCTGCCTGTCCTGGTGCCTAGCAAGAGAGAACAGACGGAAATTTTAAGATTGATGCCAAATGGCAACTGCTCGCTTATTGACGTGTGTGCTTATTATCCTGCATGGGAAGGAATTAAAGGAAACCTACCATGGGAGTGCTGCAGTTGTGGCACAACTGAGTGCCAAGCAGTGGGAGTAGCAGCAATGGCTGAGCCATCTACTGCTGAGCTACAGAAAGAGCTGTGCTTGCCCTGCTTTTGCCTGAGGAAAGGTCTGGCGAGCAGACGGAGAGATGGGCTTATGCTCTGCCATGTTCTGTATTATGGCAGCAGCCTCACTCTGTGTGGCATCTAGCTGCTGTCAGAGGCTTTGAGAGCCACTCTACAACCCAGGGAGGGAGTCCAGCCAACCCAACCAAGAACCACTGCAGGAGTCAAGTTGCTAAGGTCTGAGTGCTAAAAAAGGAGAACAGTAAGGTAATGCAATTCCCTAGGAAAAAGGCAGAGTAAAAGAGCAAATAGCACCTTCCAAGCTGCAGTATTAGAGAGGAACAACCTTAACTCCTCAAAAGTTACAGGTAAAAATAGCTCTCAGCCCAGAGTCCCTGGGACAGATAGCCCATGAGGTAAATCCTTCTGGTTTCAGCCACACACTGCCCTGGAGCACAAACTCAGCCACAGGTGGGCACAGCTGTGGGGTAGGCACAGCTTGAAGAGTGAGCATATACAGTGGTATAATCACAGCTGGCCTCCCCACCCTGCCCCTTCTAGCAAAGCTGGATGGCAGAGACTCATGCTCTGAGCTTTATGAACTGCACCCACTGCCCTCCCACCTCAGAGATGTTACAGAAAGCATTTCAGTACACAGCAGAGTATATGAGTTGCCCAGATATTAGCACCCCATGTCCGGCAGCTCAGCTGAAGCTCTGCCAGCCATAGGCAATGGGAGCAGCTCTTTCCCAAGCAAGATCCCTGGTGCCCAGAAACACATGGGATCATTCTTCAGCCTCTTCCCAGTCAGAAATGTTTGCTCCTGTTCCACTCTCTGTTTCTGCAGATTACTCAGATTACTTAAATACCTACCCACCCATTTGGCTACCATCACTTAATGGGTTCAAAAGTCATGAGGGAGAAAGTTCACGCAAATGTGCTCACATGACTGTATAAGCATTTTTCCCATGTGTAATTGGGTAAAACAGCACTGTCAGGAAATGGCAAAGTATGAAAGAGTTTTCTTTCATGGAACCATATGATAAGCAATTTGTTACAGTGAACTCTTCTTCAGAGGAAACAAAAATATTTTTTATATACCAGAGTATCCATTGGCATATTCTTATCTGTACCACTTCTTGTTGTTTAATTGCACATCTCTAAGCAAATTTTATTTAGCTGATCTTGATCTTCATAGTTTAATTATATAATAGTCTAAAACTAATTAGCTAATTCCTTAAATTAGTGTTGTGGATTTTAAGATACTTATATGGAAAACGTACAGGGCTGTCTCCAAGAAAAAGCTGTGTTAAAGTACAGTGACCCAGTTCTCCATGGAGCATGTAAGAGGCTTGTAATGAGTTCTTTCTTATATTCTCTCTTAACGTTCCTAATGATAATTATACGCATTTACAAAGAGGGCACATAAACTCTGAAATAATATGAATTTCAAGTCTAAAAATACAGTTCAGGAAAAAATTGATGACTGGTCATACAACTGCTGAATACCCTTAAGCCCTTGTTTCCCAAGAGGCTGATAGAGTTTAATGAAAATAAATAATATGCTGTTCTGATTAAGCAGCAGTTATTAACTGAAATTCTATTTAACAAAATATAATCCTGATTCTGCTAAGCAGTCAAACTTGTTTCAGCAGGTGATAAATACACATTAAGACATAATTTTTTTTATCAGTTATTGCACAACCAATATGCTAATTTCTAATTATGGGTTTGTCTTAGTTTCAGCTGGGACAAAATTGTTTTCTTCAGAATATCTTGTTTGATGCTGTGTTTTGATTCTAGGAGAAAAACAATGTCAGTAACACATCACTCTTTATAGTTGCAGCTAAGCACTGTTGTATAGAGCCGAGGCTATTCCCAGCAAAGCGCCCAAGGAGTGGGGGGGGGGGGAACAGAATTAGGACTGCTGACTTAAACTGGCCAAACGAATATTCCATACCATATGACATGCTGAGGTTTTGAAGGGAGTGGGAGCTCATCTCTCCTCTTCCACTGCTCAGGAGTCTAGCTGGGCATCGATCAGGAATGGAGCAATTGCTTGTGCATCACTTGTTATATACATTCACACATATATATACATATATATAGTCATAATTATTTTCCTTTACTCTGTCTTAGTAAATAGTTTGATCTCAACACAAGTTCTACTTTTTTTCCCAATTCTCTTCGCCATCCCACTGGGAAGGTGGAGAGGGAGTGAACGATTGTGCAGTGCTTAGCTACCTGCTGCGTTAAGCCACAACAGGGTTAAAGTTCATATTTCCTTGCATGCTCATTTTGTCTTAATAAAAGATCATCAAGGGATCTAAAGAGTTCTCATCCTCATTTCTCCTTCTACTTTGGCCTGTGTGGCAAACCAGTGAAGAGAAGACCTGAATTTGGCTGACATTTTCAGAAGTGCAAGGTAGAAGAGACACATCTGTACACAGATAGGCATGGGGAAATTCTGTTCTACAGAGGCTCAAGATACTATTGTAGGTATTTCTTTAATAATTTACCATTTAAATGTGCTATTAAAATTCAGCCATAGTCATAAGACAGGTCTTTCAGTAAGTATTAAAAGGAAGATACATCAGAAACAATGAGCACTGTTGCTTCTTGTGCTTATTCCCCCATTCCTTCCAATGTAGGTTCATAAAGTCAAGAACCAGCTTTCTTGAGCAATTTGCACACAGGCAGAAATCTGCCAGTTTTCATCAAATCTTCCTATGCAAACACAGAGGTGTATGCAGGTCCATGTAAATCTACTTTTCACAACAAAGTATATTTTAATACTATGCAATATTTAATTGCAGTACCTGGGCACTGAATTTCCAAGAATCAACATCATTCACAAGCAGCACCACATATTTCTGTGACTGCAGAGACAATAGTGTTTCGTTTGACCACTAGGCAATTCATTTTCAATAACATCCTGTGACCACCAAAACCTGAGTAGGAATTAGTTAAATATTTTGAATACAGGTGAACCAGAAATATGGTCTGTGAGCTTTTAAATTTTCTTTTACAAATTAAAATATTAATGCAAATGCACCAGGTTCTTTTCAGCAGTGACCAGTGCCTGGAAGAGAGTAATGGACACAAACAAAAACATGGGACATTCCTACTGAACACCAGGCAGCACTTCTGTGCTGTGATGGAGCACTGGCACAGGCTTCCCAGGGGCTGTGGGGTCTCCTTCTTGGAGATCTCCGAAAGCTGCCTGGACATGGGCCTGGGCACTCTGCTCTAGGTGTTCCTGTTGGAGCAGAAGTTGGGTCAGATGAGCCCAGAGGTGCCTTCCAAACTCAACAATTCCGTGATTCTGTCACATTTACTACTATAAGAAGCAATGTAGAAAATTCCAATTTACACAGAATGTGGCAACAAGAATTCATATGGGCAAATGAACTTGAGCAACTTTTAACTTCTGTCCTCACCAAAAGCTTTTAAGTGCAAATACCGCTTCACTGCAGAGTCAAATTTGTCTTAATTTGAGAAAACAGCAGGTTGTGTTGCAGTTTTCTTAGAAAGCTCAGAACTCTAGTGCCGTAAACAGGTATTGCAATGTTACCCACAACGTTATGTTATGTTGTCCATCTAAAACTTGAGTCCCAGCAAAGATAGTCAGCACTGTAGAAATCATTGATGTGGGAATTTCTAAAAAACAGTGAAAAATGAAGTGCTTATTTCCCCTTTCAGTAGCTCGTTTTGTCTCTTCAGCACTCCAAGATTCCTTTTAGAGGTGTCTTCAGCAAAATGAATTTGTTAAGTTCTCTAGGATATGACAGCATAACTTTTAGTTTGAAATGTGTGAGATCTCACAAATCACCTTGTAAAGCACAAATTTTTGTGAGTAGTATCTTCATATACTACAGTGAACAGTGTAACAAAGTGCCCTGAACACAATCAACAGTTTTTAATACACCTTAGCACAAGAGCCTTTACTAGAACTTTGTACTTAAAGATGTTCCATTTCTTGAAAGCCTGTTTTGGTTTTATTTTAACCTCGCTACATATCAAAGTACAAGGATGAAGCTTTGTTCCTGCTGTCAAGACAACCACTGCCTCTTCAGCAGAAGATAAAAAAAATCAAAGACTTGTAGAATGCCAGTTGAGTTTGAATCTGAAGGCCGCAGTCTCTGAGCACACCTGGTACTCCCCACAAGAGCAGGATACTCAAGAAAATTGAGGCTTCAAATGAGCTTCCATCTAACAACCTATAATTTCTCTTCAGGGAGTGGGGAAAATGTTGAAGGAATATTTATCATGACAGTCCCTTTGCTAAAGCGTGAGGAGCAGTTCAAGATGATCTTCAAAATGCTGCAAGACAAAAGCCTCATTACACATAATTACTGCTTACCAGTACCCCAGGCTGATAACAAGTTTCTTCTGCCAATTTTACTCTACCATTATATGAAGAGGTGACTAAATTATTTGACAAATCAACTTTTCTGTGCAATTTGGAATTTTTTACCTCAGGTAGAACAGAGCAAGGTTAAGCAATAAAGTGGCACAGTAACTTTAAAATTGCAATATCCATCTAAAAATTAGCTATAGAAGGTAGGAAATATTCAGTGTAATTAGTGAGCTGGTATGTATTTGAAAACAAACAAATGTACATTGTGGCAGTATAAGGTGTGCCAGCCCACAGCCAGTGAGTTTCTTCCTTCTCCCTCCCAGGTAGAGGAGCATTCCCAGATTTGATTGTTCCTGATCTTCCATGGCTACCGTAGGTAGCCCAGTGTGCTCATGAATCTCAGGAGTCTGCTCAGACTGATCAAGGCTGATCAAGGCTGCCCAGATGATTGACAGTGGGTTCCTCAGACAAAAGCTGCTTTGACCCTCTCAAGGCTTCTGCAACAACACAGCACTCGTGGGCTAAAGATGCATTGCAGACAGTCACAGTACAGCAGGAGCTGGCTGTGTACCCTGCTCCTATTAGGCTTGCGGATACAAACATTGTGAATTTCTTACACTTCATCATTTCATTTCATCATTTCATCGTTTTTTTCCTGTAATCAGGATGTTGTTACCCATTTTTTTTTTCTTCTGAGAAGCAGATGGGCTACAATGGTCACTTAATTTTTCTTTCTGGAAACCTTTGCAATGTCAAATTTTGCAACAGAAAAAAAAATGTGACAGAACAAAAGAGTTGCTCTCAGTGAGACTACCTGAATTTTCTTTGTTGAAACATTCCTACTCAAGCGAATATAACTCAGAACTACTGAGGTTGCCCCAAACGTAATGCCTTATATTTGTTTCCATGAAAACTATAACAGATACAAAAAGCACAATAACACAATTTGATAGAGCAAATTCTCGGCTACAAAACACTATTATTCAACACAACCACCATTACCTATGTGTTTTCACCAGCAATGAACAAGAGCCTGCATGCTGCATTTATAAAAATCTGCCCAAGTGAAGGTGACCCACTGTTTTACAGTTACTATGATGGCATTATTGCTAGGAAAATGTTGCCCATGCAGTTCATTTTCACCTGCCCAAACAGGTGGAAGTCAGAAGGTGCCAAATTCAGACTGTCTTTTCCTATCATAAGACTGTGCACATCACTTTACCCACTAGGGCTGCATTTTGAACTTTTTCTTTGGTGGAAGTTCACATCATCCCTCCATGGACTGCTGTTTTGACTCCAGCTCATGGTGACACTACATCTCGTCACTGATAATGATACAGTCCAAGAAACTATCACCTTCAGATACTTTTTTACTCAGTAGGTCCTGACAAACCTGTTCTTTCTATTCCTGCATAAACATCCGTCAGATCTACCTGGTGCAAACCTTGCGATATTCCAACATTCCCACCATCATTTCAAATGCACTGAAGCTGATATTCAGTTCTGTACCCAGCTCCCCATTCATAATCCGCCAATTCACACAGATGAGCTGATCAAGGTGCTCTTCATTTTGTAGAGTGAGAGCTGTGCATGGCTGACTGAAACATGGCTTGTCTTTCACATTGCTGTTGCCACTGCTGAAAAACACCACCTACCACCTCATTGGGCTTACATCCACTGTTTGGTCTCCATAAACATTCACCAAGTGTCAATGAACATCAATGGGTATAATTTTTTCTGCACAGAGGAATTCAGTTCTACTCCTACACTTCATACACACTTTCATGTCAGACACCATTGTCTCAGACTGCCCTTCTGCTGCCATCTGTCACATGGCAACCATCTGTAACACAATATTGACAAGAAGATTTCACCTCTGCTGCCATACAACCAGCATCTACCTCTGATGTCGTGAACCAACATACTAAAATAAGAGGAATTACTTACAGGCCCTCTCATAATAAACAGTATCTGAAGATTAAGAATTGCACCTACCTTCATACATACAGCTCAATATGTTTTAAAAATTGGTTGGTCAAAACTCTAGCCACCCTTAAGAAAAAAAAAATGACTGAGCACCCATGAGTGAAGAAGACAATTAGATATCCAACAAGTTTTCAGATGATGATGAATACACATGGTATTGCCAAAAAGTACTCCCAGATTCTGTTGTGGTTATAGTGCCCTTTGCTATTAATCTGTGCTTCAGAAGCTGAATACGTTTGTTTGTTTGTTGCATTTTCCTTCTGTTCCATGAATCAGCCAGTCTAATTAATGTTACATTCTTCTACATATTAGATGCTAGAAGAAAGAAGGAGATTTTTACATGCAAGCCTTAATCAGCAACATCCATCTTTTTTTGGAGCTACTTTTACTCTACATTCCTATATTACGTTGTAGGAACGGGTGAACTTGCTTGCAGGACAACGGACAGCTCCTGTCCAGGCACCAGGCTAGAGGCTTGACAGTCTGCCAGTGGTTTATTCAGAGTTTAGATGCTGGTGAAGTGAAAATAAGGCAACATGTGAAAGTCACATCAGGTAAGAAGCCCAACTTTCTATAAAGTCACCAGGAGGGATTGTTTCAGGCACGGCTTCTACATACACTGGTGTGCACTGCTGAGCAAAACAAACTGCCTGAGTATAAACTAGCAGTTTTAGGGGGCTTAAGGCAGGAAAAAGCAAAGGTCAGACAGACGGACAAGTGCTCTGACAGTGTCCTGAACCAAACTGCATAAACCACCCAGCACAACCTTATCTGAGGCACTGTTACCTCCACAATCAAGGGAACCCATGGCCCTAACTAAAGACAAAGCTGCTCAACAGATCAAGCTGCCATTTCTTTCTTCCACTATGTGATACCCTCCCAAGCACCCACATTGCCTCTTCCATTTTGTCCCTCACCTCAGCAGGTGGGCAACCACCACCTCACTGGGGTAGACCTCATAAAGACAATCATACGTTTCCTGATTCATTTGCACGACCTCTTGGCCAGCCAAAACAAAACTGCTATCCAAAGCAGGTGTTGGTAATAATTGGCTCTTTCTAAAACCCCTGGGTTGAGTGTGAAATGGTACTATGGATGCTAATTTCTCTAATATGCGCATGAACAATTCTCTTCTAAATCCTTTATTTTGCCACATGAGTGCTTTGTATTGAAAATCCCACGCTGTGTGGTTTCACACAGGCTCTGTTGTGCTCTCCTCCATACTGCGATTCAGTGCTGGTGCTTCCCACCACTCCTTATTTGTATTGCCATAACCAGTCTACAACTGTACATGTGTACATTATAAAACCTGAAAATGGAAAGCACAGTTCACTAGCAGCTTTTTTTTTTTTTATCTCAACTATTCATCGCAACTATGTAAAGTATAAATTGTATTACTCACATGCTCTAGAGCATGGTTCAGCAATTAGATAGGCTATGTGGGATTCTTTCTTGTTTGTTTTCTCTTCCTATATTTAAAAAGCTACCAGAAAAGAGTCCGGTTTTATAGAAAAATTCTAATTCTACCCATAAGCTGCCTAACACTAGTCTTTTGCAAGTGGCAAATATCTACTATCGTGCCCATGATCCTGCCTCTCAGAGACTACCAAGCTCATTTTCTCTCCTGTTGCTAGCATCACCACTCTGCTCCAAGGGTAGAAACTTACATTATCTGTCTACTTGTCTAACTAGTTAAAAGTATTAAGTTAAATTTGGACAAGTCATTCTCTATCAGTCTTAACTCTGTGTGTTTCTAGAATGCACACCAACAGTCTTCATCACTTGCAACTTTTTCATTCTCTCCAACTCTGTAAATTGCAGTATTACCTTGTTCTATAATTATGGTTTCTGTCATGTTTATGATGTCCAGAATCCAACAGAAAAAATATATATATATTTTTTTTCAGGTTTATGTTTTGAAAGTATTGCATAGATCTTCATTGAAAAGTAGGACTAAAATGTCAAAGATGCAAATACTGTTTCATGAAAAATGTCCCTCCTCAGTAACTGGGCTTTTTCAGCATTCTGTATCAACAAATTCCTATTTGTAGTGATTGCTTGATTTCATTAAAATAATTTATGTTAAAGTATTTGACATACTGGATAGGAATGTTATATGAGTGATGCACACACGGTGAGACACATTTACCATGGTAGTTAGAGAAACAAACCTTGTACACATGTAATTCTTGTTTTGGATTGCATGGCTGTGCCATGACAGGTTCACTCAGTACTTGCTGGCTTACAGGAAGTTTGTTCTTGATGATGAGTTTGGTAAGATCAGGAGATGTGCCAAAGCTGTTGGAGGAGGGGTTGAGAAAATATATTTTAATCCACAGTCTTCTTGAAGTACAGGCTGTGCTTGGGCAAATTATTTTCAATATATATCCCAGATGTGATGGCATATGATTAGTAGGAATATATGACTTAAGAAAGGGTGCTTTTTATGCTACTGTGATTATGTTGTGTATAGGTGGCACTGTTGGAGACCTAAATTCTTCATCTGGAGGTATCTTTTTATGGTGATTGGTGCTCTTTGGTTCAATGAGATGAAAAACTTTTTCAGGGTAAATCTAAGGCCTTCACAGTGTCTCTGAGAATTCAGCTGCAAATGAGAATTTTTTTTGCAAATTTTAAGAGAACTTTGATTCTATGGTATTAACTTTGTTACTTTTTTTATATATAATTGTTTATTTTCTGTCATTTTCTATGATGATCACAATGTCTAGAAAGAGCAATTGGATATACGTGCACTCTAGTAAAAGACTGATGAGATTATGACTATGTGATGGTAGAAAACTGAAGTCTGTATTTTTAGGGATTAACTATGCTCTGATTTCATCAAGAATGCTACACCTCAGGGTTCTACTAAGAAGTGTCTCCAAAGGATGCTTTGAACTTCATCCCAAAGCATCAAGACTTCAAGACTCATATCTTATTGATTCAGAAGTTTTCAGTACAACCAATTGATCAGTTCCAAAAATCTAACAGTTGCTTTTGCAATCCACTTTTTGCTCTGGCCCTAAGCACCCCATCTATGGCAGAAATGGCTGTAAAGCTTAGTTTCCTTCTCCTTTTTACCAACGTTTGATTTCAAATGCTATTTATTTTGTTGTATTCACATTTTAAGAAGATAATGTGAACAAACTTTTCCAGGTAAGAGCACAGTAGTTCAATACAGTAATCAGAATATAGGTCAGCCTTTTCTTATTAGTGAGAGAAACATTAATAAGCTCTTGGCATTTAAAGAAACAATCTTTTCCCTTTCTTTCCCTTTCTTTTATTTTTTTGAGTTCATTTGAACTTTTTTTTCAGCTTTCAACTTGTATAAAAAAAAACCTTGGAAGAAAATTAAAATTTCTTTTTAAACACACTACAATTTGTTGATATTTTCAAGCTTTTCAGTATAACTGCATTCACACATTGAATGTGTGTGTTGTTTAATATCAAACAATTGTTTTAATGCCATTTCAAGTGTCTGGCTGCTAATTAAATGTTTTATGAAAAAAAAATGACTGCCTAAATTGTGTAAAACTTCATCTACATCTGCTTCTCCTATGAAAAGGTGTCCTTGGAACAACTCCAGTATACTAAATAGAAAGCTGTTTATTACAAATAGGACAGTCATTTACCTGCAGGCTTTATCATGAGTAACTGTGTGTTATATTCACCATTCACTTGCTATTTAAGGTAAATAATGTGATAAAAAGAAGGGATTGTTTAAACTCTATTTAGAGGTGTTATTTCCTGGTGGTTTTGATGTTTCGTGATAGCCCAATACTTCTGTTGCACGTTGAAAGGCTTCAGAATGAACCAAAAAGTTGCCATGTGTCATACGCACATTCAGGAGAGGGTCATTGCAAGCGGCAACACCTGCAAGTTTCTTCAAGACAAGGATCATTCTTTCATACTCAGCATCATCCTGATGAAGTCTCTGAGGGAGGTGGTGAGACAAGGCTCTGTAAGCACCAAAAGTAGGCAGACAATAGTAATATTTTCAGATTATCACTTCATGTTGTACATTAACCATTCCGCAGCCTTCTCAGTATCTTTAGGGAGGGCACCCTATAACTGAAAATCAATTTGAGGGTAAAATTATTAATATTTCATGTTGGAGAAGTCTGGCTAAGAAGTTTGTCCTAAGTAAAAGATCTTACCTTTCAGTGAAAAGACAATAGCCTGATGATAGTTAATAAAGCTTCTATCTGACCCATCCTAAACTGTACTTGCAGTTTACCTGCAGCCTTCATGTGCTGTAACCTCCATATTTCCCACAGTTTGAAAAAGAGAGATGAGGAAAAGCAGTCATTTCAATATGAAAAAGGCCAGATGCCCTGAGAGGGCAGCTTGCTCACTTTCACATTTTTAACAAGGAATCGATGAATGGCATGGCAACATGGAGAGCTGGCTCTTGTTGGTTCCTGTAGGAGTGGAACACTGAGTGATATTTTAGCTCAGAAGTGGGGAGTTGGAGAAGGCTTTGAGTTGAAGGGAATGTTCTTCCAGCTAGGACAAAATTCTCAGACAGATGTCTCAAATCTCAAATAGTAATAATTTTACCACCATGCAAAGGATATAAATAGAAGCAATATGGAGTTGACAGTGTTAAGAGAAGAGAAAGTACTGTGGAGAGCCAATCACATGGAATATCCTTTGCAACAGTTTGATGCACCTGCTAGGAAACTGGAGGGTTTTACGTCTTTTCAAAGCTACAAAAAGCCAAACTGAACCACTTAATAATTGCTTCCCAGACTGGCAATTTTTATGCATTTAAGAAATAAAATTTCATTCTATCAAAAAAAAAAAAAAAAAAAAAACCACCAAGAGAAGAAGTATAGCAGCAAGCGTATCGCCTCTTCTTTCACAGTTTCTGTAAGTTTTCTAAAACACTGAAACTTTGAACCAAGAGTATGAAACTTGTAGTGCAGGAAGAATGCCTGGTACTGAAAAGACAAGAATAATGCATATATTTATTTTGCTTTCTTTGTTAGCTTTCCCTCATTATGATTCTTCATAAAAATATATATATTTACACAAAAGTGCTTGTTAACTAAACACCCAGAAGTCCTTAAAGGTAATTTTTTCTCAAAGAGGTTGGAGAGAGGCTAAAAGAAAGCAACAGAAAGACTTCCATTTTTAAGAAGTAGAGTTTAAGGAGTCACCAAATAGCTAAGTGTTTGATAGAGGTGACATAGAGATGTCAGAAGTGTCACATTTATTCTGACTGATTTTCCTGCCGTTATTTTTATCCACGTCATTTCTCCAGTCAAATTTTTTAGGGTACTCAAAGCAAAGCACAGTCACAGGAAGCACTGAAAACCTTACTCCACATACTGCAATATGCTGCAAGTCTTCCCAGTGTTTCAGAAAAAAAAAACGCAGAAATTGATGTATGTTTCCACGGGATAAGCTCTGTTCTTTCAGAGCTGAAATCAGTTTTGTACAAAGTGGGTGAAAAAGGCTGAGACGAAATGCAGTATGATTTCCCCTGAAGATATAAAAGACTTTGTCTACAAAGTTAGAAGAGCAAAGCACAGCACATCTGGCAGTGCTCAGTGAAGACAATTGTCAGCTTTTCTCAAAGGCAAGTCAGAAATATAACTCATGTTGGCATAAATACCCTTTAAGTTTGAATCTATTAAAATGTGATAGCTTCAAAATCTAAAACATTGCCAGAGCTTTTCAAGAATCAACTAGAGACAGCTGGATTTATACTGAATTTTGGAATAAAGAAAATGTTAAGAGTTATTGTAAACATCAAAAGTAAATATAAATGTTAAGAAGTTTCTTCCGATTGAAGTTGAGTGGCATTTTTGCTGTCACAAGTTCAGACATACGGAAGAATTTTTGCCCCACATAATTATATTTACACATTTATCAAAATATTACATGTAGTTCATTTGGAAGGAGAACATTCTGCTACTTGCAAGATAGACGTACATTATCACTAGGAATAAATTCTGTCACGCAAATCCCGTCATCATTACACAGTTCCATTTCTCAAGCCATAACCAAAAATATACAATGTGGATTGCTGACTACAAAGGAGATTTTCAGTTTTATATGAGGTAAAACATTAAAGTTTTAGTGATTTGTACTGTAATATTTGATATTGCAAGATCGGTTTTAGTTTTAGCCTCAGTAGAGGTAATTCCATCAGTAGAAGAACAAATAAGCCAGTACCACTAGCTGATGTTTCCTTACCTTTCTGTACAAGTCCAGTCTCACAAGAAAAAAATGCCTTTGTACAACACAGTTCAAACCACTGCTTTAAATTGTTGCGTCTCCTCACTGAGCTCACTTCAGAGCAGGTGTCTGCACGTTGGCCTGGACTTACAGCTCTCGCCACCTTCAGGAAAGGTTCAGACAAGGCAGGGGAGAGTTTGTTCCACCTGTCAGACCACAGTGCTTCAGGGCAGGGGCTGTCTTTAACATTTCTGACAGACACCTCACCCAAGCAATACAAAACCTCTAAGTCTGTACCTGGATGGGGACAGACTGGGACCCAGAATCAAATGTTGAGTATTGCAACATTCAGAATTTATTGCTTCTTAGGCAACTCAACTTTCTTCTACTCATTTCACTCATTGGGCCTGCCGTAACACTAATCTGCACTGATGAAACACTGCCCACACTACTTAGCCATTGGAAAAGCACACTGTACACAACAAAGTTTGTGAAATTCAAAGGGCAATTTTCAGAGTGCAGATTTTGAGAAATTTTCATGAGAACAGCAGAACAGCCAAGTTAAGCTTCAAAAACATTTATCTTCTTAATTCAAAACATGGATTATTTACAGCTTAGAAGAAATAACACTGTAGAAAGACTTCTATTTTCCAGTTGGCCACTTCCTTAAGAATATTTCTGCCAAAACAGAATCAAATCTGTGAAAACACTGAAATATGGAAAACATCTGTTTTGTTCCTGCGTCGGGTTTATGTGTCAGTGTTTGGGGGGGGGCGGGCTGCAGGGCCCAACGCTGCCCATGTGAGAGTACAGCCAGCTCCAGCTGCACCAAAGAGATCCACCGCTGCCAGAGCTGAGCCGTGAGCGACGCCGGGTGCGCTGTGCGAGAGCAGATGGAAGGAAGGGACAAACCGCTGTGCAACAGCAGCTGGGAGAGGGGAGTGAGAGATGGGAGAGAACGGCCCCGCGGGCACTGAGGTCGGCGCAGGAGGAGCTCCGGGCACACGGCAGCAGCTCCCTGACGCCTGGGAGAGGTCCACGGAGGAGCAGGCCGCCCCCCGCAGCCCACGGATACCCCCGCAGGAGCGGCCCGGGCCGGAGCTGCAGCCCGTGGGGAGCGGCCGGCGGTGGGCCGGAGGGCCGGGGGAGCTGCACCCGTGGGGACCCGTGAGGAGCGGTGCCCAAAGGGTGGGTCCCACCATGTTGGGGCGGTGATGGGAGAGCTGCAGCGTGTGGGAATCGCGGAATCAGAATCCTCAGAGTTGGAAGGGACCTTTGAAGGCCATCTAGTCCAACTGCCCTGCAGTGAACAGGGATACCACAGCTAGATCAGGTTGCCCAGGGCCTGATCCAACCTGGCACTGAAAGTCTCCAGGGACAGGGACATCACTGGGCAACCTGTGCCAGTGCCTCACCACCCTTACTGTGAAAGAACTTCTTCCCTATATCCAATCCAAATCTCCCCTCCTTTAGTTTGAAACCATTTCCCTCGTCCTGTCTGTCCCCTTCCTTCTTACAGTCCCTCTTTAGGTATTGAAAGGCTGCTCTCAGGTATCTCTGGAGACTTCTCTTCTCCATGCTGAGCATCCCCAGCTTTCTCAGTCTGTCCTCGTAAGAGACGTGTTCCATCCCTTGGATCACTTCTGTGGCCCTCTGAATTCGCTCCAACAGATCATGTCTCTCCTACACACAGACGCTTTTGCTTCCTTCCCTGTGGAAGTACTCAAGGCCAGGCTGGATCGGGCTTAGAGCAACCTGGTCTAGAGACAGGTGTCTATAGCAAGGGAGTTGGAACTAGATTATCTGAATGGTGCCTTCCAACCCAAACCTTTCTATGATTCTATAATTCTATAACTCCACATCTGGACACAGTACTCCAAGTGAGGCCTCACCAGAGCAGAGCACTGGGGCAGGATCACCTCCCTGACCTGCTGGCCACACTTCTTTTGATGCAGACCAGGATTCTGGGCTGCAAGGGCACGTTGCTGGCTCATGTCCAGTTTCCAATCCACCACTACCCCCAATCTTTTTTGGCAGGGCTTTGCTCAATCTTTCATCCTCCAGCTTGTGTTGGTTGCCTCAATTGCCTCAGTTGCCTCAACTGCAGGTGCAAAAACTTGCACTTGGATTTACTGAAGCTCATGAGATTCACCTGGCCCACTGCTCAAGCCTGTCTAGGTTCCTCTGGATGGCATCTCATCTCTCTGGTGTGTCAACTGCAACTCACAGCTTGGTGTCATCTGCAAATTTGCTGAGGGTGCACTCAACCCCACTATAAGGAGGGTGCCCTCGACCGTGACCGCACTGAAAGGCCATGTGGGATCAGCTAGGGAAGGATGGCATTTTGGGAGGGACCCACATGGAACAAGAGCAGAGAGTGGCTGTGGAAAAACTAAATTCATATACTAAATTCTGCAGACACTTGATCTCATTTGCTGTTCAGATCATGACAGTCTAATAGATGCAGATGTCTTTTTTGCACCAGTTACTCACTTTGCTCGTGTCATACCATCACAAAAGTGATAATAAAGAGATTGCTGTTTCTGGCTGTTCTCACATCTTATGGGTGATACAGTTATACAAAACTACTGTAGGCTATGAAGACATACCCAGCAGCTCAGCTACCTCTCGCTCAAGCTCAGCCATCTGAGAATCCTCCACCTTGGGATGGTGTGCCAGACTGCTGGTGAGCACCAGCTCCCACATCTTCACCAGGTTTATGTTGAGCATCTTCCTTCTGCCCCAGTAATTACAATTTAGGTGCAGTCCACGGCTGCATCATTTACAACAACCACATCTTTTGTAGATTTTCTTCCTCCGGCATTGTTTTCCCAGTGCAAACAAAATAAAAATGCCAGAAGTATCATTCTCCCCCAGCAACAATTGAAATACAATCAAACAGGTAGCGATGGTCTTACCCAGCCATAATCTTTTACCTTCTGTCCAAAAAAACATACATTTCGTGTATACAAAAACGCATATATAGCATACGTATATAAAGTATATCTCATTCTGGTTATAAAACTTCCTGTTATAGGAAGTTAGTAGTTAATAATTGTAATAACTGAGACTGAAGAGTAGTCTTGCATATTTTCTTTTAAAATATTTAGTATGCCTTCACTAAAAGGCCTCAGAGCATCTCCAGAAGAATCCAAAGTAAATGGAAAAACAACACGTGCTGCTTCATGTCATCTGCATGCTCTCTATTGTATTACTCTTACATCGTAGCAGTTACAGGTAATAATTGCTCGTTTCTATTAACATTAAAAACAACATCAAGAACTGCTCTTTTTAACAGTGGCACATTTCAACTAGCTTGCTGAGAATTCTTGTTTCCATGGCCTGGGCTTGACAGACTGAGAATACACCCAGCTGGTTTACAAACCAACGCTTTCAATAGTCTGAGGGAGGGCTGTGTGACTTGTCATGAAAACAGCTGCCTCTGTCTCCCCAACCAGCCAGGAATAAGCTGAAGAGAACAAAACCTTGAATGAAAACACCTCGACTTTTCATGCAAGGACAAAAGGTGGTCATTACGCATACCAGGAAGGTTCTTTTATAGCTGGTAATTACATATAAATTGGAGAGTTATAATAAAAAAAATAATAATAATTTCTCTCTTCATTTACCTAAAATGTGATTTCTACGGTCATTATATAATTACTGGTATTTTTCAGTAACATTATTACGAACAAATGAGCTAGTGTTTCTGAAATAATCATAAAGATGCAAATAGTGGAAGTTCTTTATTAGAGCTGGTTGTTTAGCACGAAGCAAGTGGCAAGAGAAGAATCTTTTCTTGAATACTAAAAACTGAACTTTTTCTCGGTGTTGAAAAGGGATCAATTTCTATCTTTCTACCATCAAGAAATAAATTATCCTTATTATCTCTGACATTATTTCAAGCTCTCCATTTCTCTCTGTTTCTCATTTGTTCAGAAAATGTCTCCTGACCTCCTGCAGTAAAGCTAATATAAGAGGTAGAAGGACCACAGAAAAATCCTGGAAGAATAGGAACAGCTCCCTGCTGTCACTGCTGTTCTTTTCCAGAAAAGGCCAGTCCACCATGAAATAAATGTTGTTCGTTACATTTAGTCAAGTACTCATCCACATGTGCAACTATCAGATGTTTGAGTGTAAGCAACCGCAAGCAACTTCTCAGTGAAAGAATAGAAAAATGAATTATAAATCTTTCTTAGACAGTATTTTCTTCTCCATGGACAACAGCCCAGAGAGCTTTTAGACGACGTAACATATCTGAAAATGTGGTAAAGCAGAGAGAAATCCACTGCGTGGCCCAATGGCAGTCCTTCAGACTTGTGTCTCCTGTCTCCTAGCCTGCGCTCTGCCTGCCGTGTGCTTCTGCTCCCGTGGCAGCAGCCATTCTGCTTCCAGTAGGAAGCTACAGACTGGGTCCAGATCTGAGGAAAAGAGATAAAGGTCTCACTCATGGGGCAAGGCAGTGAGCAAGACACATATTTTTCAAGACTGGAAACTTCGATTCTAAATCACTTTATAGCAGAGATCAGAAACACTAAATAGAAATGTAACAGTTAAGCAACCCTCACTGAGATTTCTAAAGGTTGCAGAACCAGGCTGTAAGATTTAAAGGGTAAATAGACAGTGGGAACAGAAAGACAAAAGGAAGAGAAAGCGCTGCCCTGTCTATACACTGCAAAATCTATTGTCTGGTGAACAAATTAAGACAGTATCTGATGCTAAGGAAAAGTCAGCACCAATATGACTAAGCGATGCTGAATGCAGAGAGATAAGACAGATAATGGAGAAGTTAAGAAATCATTTCTTATTGTGATATACTAAAATAAAATAGGGGGTTAGACTAGATGATCTTTAGAGGTCCCTTCCAACCCCTACAAATCTGTGACTCTGTGAAAATCCCAAAAATGTGGTATTTGTAGAATTTCAGGAATGTGAGCATTTACCTTCATGCTAAAAATATACCAGATGTTAAATCCTGGTGGCAATTTTAATAGTATTATCAAGATGTTCACTTGAGTTGTTCCTGTGGATGCATCCAGGACTAAGTCACGCTTCTTCATCCATGCTGCTGGGTCCCTTGGCATGTTTGTAGACTCCCAGTCATGTCTGCACTGTCCTGAATATGTTTCACCTGTCCCGTGAGTTCTCGCTACACACCCAACAAGCCCTCTTCAGAGCTTTCCATGGACCCTGCTGAACCTTGTGAATCCTTCACAGCTCCCCACGGCCCTTATAACAGGTACATCATTACTTTGTAAACCAGGGACTAGTAGGGAAGAACATGGGAAACAGGGCAACTCAATGGGTTATCACCCTTTTCTACTCCTTTCCCATGCTTTGGGTTATTGACAAGCATAATACAGCACACAGAACATCTGCTCTGTAGGACCGGCTCATCTCAGCACAGGAGGAGCCTCCAGGGATGCAGCACACTGTCACATCTCATGTTGTCCGTTGCCATCTCCCCAGCACGTGTCCTCAAGCCTGGGCTCTCTTTCCTCAGAGGCAGCCCACGAGCCTGGCTCTGCGTCGGGAGCGCTTGCTCTTACCCAGGGACATGGCCAAGGCTGGTGGGGAATCAGGGGCCTTCTCTCATGAGTGCATGTTCAGTTGAATCCTGAAGCTAAGGTCCTTCCCCGAGGCATTGTTTCAAGAGACAAGACACATGTCAACAAGTAAGATCTGGGTTGTTTGGTTTTTTTGTTTGTTTGTTTTTTACTAGAAACCTCTGCCACAGTCCAATACCACAATTTGTTCTCAAAGAGATAATGGAAAAAGAAAAGGCCCTCTTAACACCCTTTTAATACTCTGAGATTATCTAGCTTATTTCATAGACGATGATCTGCCTCTCCATTTAAAATACTCTGAGGTCAGAGTCAGGCTTTGGTCTGAGGACAAGAGACTCAGAGGAGGACTGCAATGTCCAGAGATGTCTCTCAAGGGAAACAGACCCCACAAACCCCAGCTCTCTCCTCATGAGCCAGTAAGACTGAGGACTAACTGCCTAGGTGGGCAGGAAAAATAGCCTGTTAGAACAATCTCAGTCAAGCTGCCTTCTTAAATAATTCTTAAAAAAAAAATCATTTTGAGTAAAATATTCCCTAAGATCTTTAGACTGTTTTTTCCAATAGATCCTGCAAAGCAAAATGGGCATCTCTTCATGGAAGGAGGAATGGTCCTAAAGCAAAGTTTGGAGCTGCAAGAGGACCAGAAGATAAATCACTGAAGTACAGAAATGCTCATTACTGTGCACAGTGCCTGACGCCTTCAAACACATTTCTGAGTAAGCTCATTGTGAAGGCATCTGAGAAAAACAGAATTATGACCAAAAAAGTGGCTGTAGCACATCGACAGTGAGATTCCTGTCTAATCAAAAGATGCTGTAACACCTCTACAACATCCATGCTGTCCAACACGAGTGTGCTGTACTGTTGAAAATGTTTATTTTACCAGGTAGAGTGTTGTTACTTACATATAGTACATTCTCTGTATACAGGTAATGCTCATAGAGAGCACACAGAACAGGCACACTATTACTGTTTGATTTCTTTCTTTTTACACTTTAATCTTTTCCACTAAAGAAAATGAGATGTTTGTGGTCCAATAAGTCTTTTTAATTATCATCTTGCAAAAGTAAAACAAGAAAAAAGAAAGAAAGCCAGGAAAGAAATCAGAAATGGGGACTAGGAACAGGGGGCAGCTTGAGCCAGGCAAAGCAGGCAAGAAATGGACTAGAAGGTGGAAAAGAAAGACAGATGGGAGTTGATTTGCACAAGACCTTGAAGGGAAGAACAAAGAGTCTGAACTGTATGTGGAACACTAAAATTTGAAGGATTTCTCCATAAGCGTCCACACTGAGGGGGATGACGTTTGAAAGCCTTAGCAAGGTATGAATTTGGACAGCGCTTTAATTGTCTTTCTGAGAGAATGATTCAGGTGATCTAAGCCTGAGGATTGTTCTTCACATTTTTTTCCCCATCTGTGGAGTCACTAAATAATTATGCCGTTATTGTGACTGAAATCTCACTTCTGAGGAATTTCAGCAACACCTGGACATACTGACATTAGCTGTGCTGCAGTGATTAAATTTTATGTGGCTGCTTTAGTAATCAATTATTTGATAAGATGAAAGAATTCTGCCACGGTCACTCTTTTGACAACCCTACTGGTCCTGCTTCACTAAACCTTAATTTAGTTCCTTTTCTCCTCCACACCCATTCTTACTGATGTGCTGAGCACCAGGCAACAGCACTGACCACAGGATTTGCCAGCTGAGGTGACAGTTGAAATGTGTTTGCAAATATATCCTAGTCCTCCTCAGTATCTGAATAAGGCTTTTCCTCTGTTGGACCTAAGGACCCCAAAAGGGTCTTTTCCCATTCCAGAAAGAGCCTCTGGAAAGGCTGGAGTGACACTGCCTCCTTCACTCTGTAGGTCTTGGATGAGGCAAATGAGCTTCACATCTCTCTTGGTCAGTGCTTCCCTAAAAACTCCAGGGATCTAAGCTAACAGACTTTAAGGAGGGTTATTACAATCGAGTGTCAAATCGGCCTATTTTGCAAATTATCACATCCAGAATTTTCAAAAAAGTCCAGAAAAGTTACACACCAAATGTCCATTGTAATCAATCCCTCAAGAGTCGGGCATGGAGCTCCTTGAGTAAGAACTCAGCCAGCAGGCTCAGTTATGCTGAGATGTAGTTGACGTAACGAGAGCTGACCGAACTCCAACAACGTCTCATTGTGGATGTGGGCAGGACAGCACAAAGGCAGCATAATGTTAGAAGCTACGTGACAACCTCTGCTTTGTTTTGCATGGGTGGCCACATTTGCAGCTCTTCTATCTCCAGCAAGTTTAAGTGCAAGACTGCAAGTGGATGCTTCAGGTGAGCCCAGAGATCTACTGAGAGGAAGAGTGATCACAGGTCTGATCAGACGTTCCCCAATGAATGCTCAAATACTTATTTTTCTTGGAACAGCATCATATGGCCAGGATATGAGCAGCAAATTCACTCCATAGCCATTGCACACAGGGTCCTGTCACATGCCAGAGGAGTAGAAGGGATTTATAGGCAGCTGGACTCTGGCTTGCTCTTGCGGTAGCATGGTTCTACATGCCAAAACTACCTCCAATGCTGTTGACACACAGACTTGGAGCAGGAAAATCATGATGCTCTAGGTATGCTGTAGACGGAGAGTCTACCACAAAAGATATGTGAAATTTGTGTAAATTCCTATTACCTCTGTCTCTGCTACCCATATTCTTTAGACAAAAGATACGCTTTGGAACTAACTATAATTGTGCTGCTCAGCTCCTCGTTAGTTTTGGCATCTTTCAGAAGCACTGCAGACAGAAGCAAATCTGACTGTTGGAACAGTGCAGAGGAGACATCAGGCAAAGCATGCACACCACAGAAGACTGTGCCAAAACAGATGAGTTTATAAAGATCACTTTGCTACATAGTCTATTTGAACATTGTACATGCCATGTCTTTCACCGTGCATTCTTCAAACTATAGATAAATCAAATTGACACATATTCACAATCTAGCACCATCTGCTGCGTAAAAGGGGAAGGCATTTTAAAAGCATAAGAAGGATCCTTTACTTACATAATACATTTTAATCAGTGACATGTATTTCTGCTTTTACAAATTCCTAGCTTGACTTTAACCTAGCAAACATTCCAAATGAACCATTTCAGGAACCCTTCGAAATGCAGGTCCTCATTCACTGCTACTTTCTGCACTTGCTTAAGATTCATTTACTTCCAAAACACAGGGCTTGAGCACAAGCAGCAGGAAGGCCTCCTCTGATGGGTGGTAAATCAGACAGACCTATGTGGAAGGGATGCACATAACCACATATAAGGGTAATGTTTTATACATAAGTCCTTCAAATCTAGGATAAACTTTTTATTTGTTAATTGAGGCAAAAAAGTTCTCTGCATGTTGTGCAGGATTTTTTTTTTAATTTGTTAATCATATTTTTCCACTGCTTATATAAATATATCTTGACAATAGGTTATTTTTTTATTAGCTATGACAAAAGCATGAGATGTTACTTCACATACCTTTAATTCAGGAACAAAAGTGATGCAAAAAGTGATGAACAAGAAGTGATCTTCCGATTTGTTGCCCCAAATAAAGGCAATATTACTGAACTTCTAAGTGCTTTTATCTCACTCCTGAGTTTTTGGGCAATCATGACAAATATTCTAAAGTTAGTACAGGCTGCCCTGAAAAAACAAGCATAAATGCCTTATTTCCCCCACTTAACACTTATTCAATTGTTTCAATTTATTCATTCAGTCACTTAGCTTTCATTCAAATTCTCCAGCAGCTAAGCTGTCTCATTTGGCTTTAACAAGCAATCTGTTATGGAAATACTGAAATCACTTAATGTGACAAACTTCTTTACAGTTTCTTAAGTTTCTCACACTGCAATACTGAAAAATGGTTCTGCTTTGTCCAGAAGACATCTTTCTTAACTACTTGACTGTCAACAATACAGACCACAGGGATGTCAGATTGAGATTCTGTTTTAAAAACAGAAAAGAAGGAAAGCAAAACAGCCCACAACACATCAGTGCACTGATGTGATGAATTCTGCCCTGTGCAGAGCTGAAGTAGATTTCTGCATAGGCTGTGACCCCACAGCATCTCCCACTGTGGGCCATGGGGAGCCACGAGCCCCAGCCTCAATCCTGTCTCAGATCTCAACACAGGCAGAAGGTTGTCCCCCGTGTCCTTTCTCACCACCAGAAATGTCTGTTTTGCTTAATTCTACTGTATGGACACGCACAAAAAAAAGCACAGTCTGTAGACCAGCCATCATCATTGCAGAGCAATTTGGCCACAACCTTAACTTGCTGCTTAGCTGCAAATGGGCATCCTTAGAAGGGTTCTTTAGCCCTGCGCAGTAGCTGGCAGGGGAAGTACCTCTGAGAATCCTGAAGCAGCAAAAGCTCTTTGGCTTTTCAGTCAATATACTCAAAAACACGCTGCCTTTTTTTGTTTGCTTGTTTTGTTTTGCCTTGTTTTGGCTTGCTTTGTTTTCCTTTGTCAGCTGCTGCATAGTTTAGAGCAGAAATCTGCAGGGCTCAAAGCTGAAATGCAATTCTTGTACTTCAGTTTCCTGACTAGAGCTAAAGCACATCACTCACACTACAAGAAGCAAAGATACGCTTCAACGTGAGCCTCCCCAGCAGGTTTTACACCTCACACAGCTGTGTGAGGGGTGCAGAACAGCATCTCTTCCCCAACTCTGCCTCTGCCCTTCCTTCTCAATGCTTTCCTCTGGAAACTGTTTATTTGTTTGCAGTCAGCCTAAAGAGATGCAAACTGAAGGGCAGAGGGGGAGGAGAAAAAAGAAGCTATCAATTACTTCTTAGAACACGGAACCAACCATAATTTGTTGATGTGGTTTTTCAAGTTCACATTTTCCCCATTTCAGAACGGGACTTCAAATCACCTGGTTCCAAATCGGGGGCAAGCAGTCCTTAGTTTCTAAAAAAGAATACAGATCCGAGCCCTGCCATTGCCCTGGAAATAGAACAGTGTGTTGTAGAACAAGGAAGATGAATATATGTATATGTGAAACATGAAACATAAAAAATAACATGTTCAGGTGCAGGTCTACGGAAAGAACTTGTGAACTTTGCTCAGCGTTCCATAATATTTCATAATATCAGCGCTAAACGTGGCTGAATACACACCTCAGATCCTGTAACCATTTCTCCTACTGTGTTTTTCAGTTGCTAAGAATCTTCCACCTCCTGTTTCCTGTAAAATACAAGGTTATAGCATCCGACATGCTGTAGGGAATCATTCCTCATTGGACTGACTTTGAATATACCTGAAAGCATTTTGCTGCTCCCAGATTTTATCTGCTATGGTCCAATGAACCCCAGCAAGCTTGAACCCGGCCTTGACATGCTGCTCTTTACCTCCAGGTGATAATTCGGGAGGTAACTGCTCTCAGCCAAGCTTAAGATCATTCTTTTCAGGCAGTTTGGAGGAAAACAAGAAGATCACAAACAATCCCTGAGCTTCCCCGTTCCCTGACTTAAAGCCAAGCACAGATTTTCTCCCTTCCCCACGTCTCCCTGTCACAAAGGCAGTCTGAACCCAAAGCTTTCTGCTCAGTCCATCAGGGGCGGACTTGAAGACTCTACTTAATACTGGAAATAGAGCCTAGAGATAATGCAGCTGGTTCAAAGCACATTTCCAAGCGCTCAACTTCCAGTTAAAACAGAAAGCAGTTCCATGGAAATGTGGCCAGCATTTATGTGTATAAATCAACTTAGAGGCTTTTCTGAGCCTATGTTTTGTTTCTTGGCCGCTTCAGAGCTGCATCCTTGGAAAGACACCCTTAAAGGCACTCACGTCTTCGTACCTGCAGCAGCATAAGGCTCAGAGCTTTCTGATCAGATCACCTGTGTGCAGGTGAATTTAGACATGGGCTTACTGCAAAAGGCTTTGAAAACACATCCCTCTATGTGTGCCAAGCTGCTGCCTTGCTCAGAAGCGACCGAGTCCTCCCTGAGAGCTGCACCAGCTGCCAGCCCCACACCTGAACTCATCTGCGGTACAGCAGACTACATCCACCTCTTCTGTCACTTGTACTTTGCCACCCGTATGTCAAAGAGTTCAACAAATCTTAAATGATTTTGGGGAGCACTGAAACGCTGTTTTCTAAAGCATTTAGGTTCGTTTCTATTTATGTCTGAATGCCATCCCGGTGTGTGCCCCCCTCCTTGCTCACATCATCCAACAAGCACATAATGTTCTATGGTTCACTCGAAGAACGGAGCGTTGCGTTGTTCTTTGTTCTATTGTACTCTGAGTTCTCCCATTGAAAAACAAAACACGGAAGCCCCACATTTAATCTCCGCGGCCCTTGAGCAGACAAATGAGCGATATTCAATCAGTGATACTTAAAGGAGGATTTTTCTCCAGCCTCACCGTCGTTCTTCCCGCCTAGACGTGATAAAGAAGAAAACGATTGGATCAAAATAGCGTTTATTTCTCACTCAGAAAGCTCTCTCTTTTTCCCGTGAACGTGGAGAATTCTTTTCTCCCTATTGGAAGATGCCCCCGATCTGCATCTCCACTCCGGTGCCTGAGCTCGCGGACCGCACCGATTTTTTTGCTGGACGGATCCTGTTCGCAGCGTGGGCAGCCGCCGCTCTGATGTCACCGGTGTGACGTCACGGCGAGCGTGACGCGTGACCGCGGCGGGGTGCTCCCGTCGGGGCACAGCGGACACACACCCACACGCAGCCCGGGCCGCCCGAGAGCGGATGCCGCCGTCGGTGCCATAGCGGGACCCGGAGCTCGGCCGCCCGGGGCGGTGGCGGTGGCGGTGGCGGTGTCGGGACGCTGCGCTGCCCGGAGTGCTCGGGGCAGAGCGTCGGTCCGGCGCCCCGGTGGGTACATATCCAGTAGGTGGATTCCCAGCCCAAACAAACGAACAAAAACAATCCTAAATCCTACAGCTTTTCTGTCTAAAACCTCTACACGGAACCCAAACCCGGCATGTGAGTTTTTCATTTCCTATTGCTATTGGGCATGTTTAGCTCTCTGCGAGCAGAGCGGGGGGGGTCCGTCTGCAAGCTGGGATTCCCTCACCCGCTGGGAGCAATTCCTGTTTGCCATCACCTCAGCCTGGGCCGAAATAGGGCCCGACGCCAGGAACTCACGGACTTAAGATGTCCGAATGGGTCGCGGAGGTTCGTCAGCTGCCCGGAGGCAGCGGGACTGCAGGAGTTACAGAGAACGGAGATTTCCCGACAATTTCAGCTGTGTGCCTGGCCGGATTCCCACCCAAGGGAGGCACAAGGTGACGTTCCCTCGGCCGATCATACCAACAGCGGTTCTAAGGGGCTTTTTGCAGGTTTCACAGGTCACTAATGGGCAAAGCAAACTGATGGCACGGAGCCTTTAGCATCTGCGCACATATACATAGATACTATACACACACATATATATATATACACACATATATATATACACACACATATATATATACACATACATACATATGTGTATATACATGTGTGTGTGTATATATATGTGTGTGTGTATACATATATATCTACATATATATATGTGTGTGTGTGTGTGTATACACATACATATATATTCGAGCCGTGGGCATAGAGAAGAGTGAATCGAGTAGGTTTGCTCTTTTGTTTTCCCGGGTGAGAGAACGAAAATACTCGGAGAAAGCATTCACGGCCAATTGTGCAACGCCCGACCCAAAGGCGCTGCGTTCGGGGGTTCAGCCGAGCCGCCCCCTCGGGGCATTACGCGGAGACCTCACTGACAGCACCGACAGTACTTCGCCTGCAACTTTATTTAAAAAAAAAAAAAAAAGAAGAAAGAAAAAAAAGAAATAAAAATACTGGCGTGACAAACCGGAACCAGAACCGAAATACTGCATCCACTGTACATCATTCGTTAGAAAACAAACATACAGCACAGTTGTATTCTACCAAACAGAGAGTGTATTTCCTTTGAAATGATATAGCGCGTGCTTTAGATTCATGCTTCTCGATATTTATTTTACATGTGTTCCGCAAATATTATCTGTTATAAATAATTGCCACTCGATCGGACGGTGCACCTGCTACGTACGGACCTCTCCGGTACTGCGAGTGGGGCTTTTCGCTGTCTTTTCTCTCCCTAGCTTTCGCCTTTGCTGTTTTTTTTCCCCCCGAGCAGCCGTCGGTATTCGCCCGCCGCAATCACAGCGGTGCCGCTCCGTCGGGACCCGAGCACGGCGGCGGAGCCCACAGCGGCGCTGCAGAGCCGGCACGGCGGCTCCCGCCTCCGGCACCCGCGGGAGGAGAGGACGCGGAGAAGAGCCGTTCCCCAAAGGCACAATTTCCTCCGCGCGGCGGTACGGCGGCGAGGGGCGGTGCGCGGCGCTCGGGCCGCGCGCCGGGGCCGCACCGGGAGCCGGGGCTCGGCCCCGCCCCGCGGCTCCGGGGGCTGTCGGCGCTATTGCTGCCGGGTACTGCCGCCGCTCTCGGGCTCGCTCTGGTCGTCGGTGAAGCAGACGTCCACGTCGCTCTCGTTGTCAGTCTTTTGGTCGCGCTCGGCGGGCGCGTAGCCAGAGTCACTGCGCTCCTCGGCCGCCTTGCCGAGGCCCTGCCCCGGGTGCCGGGACTTGACGTGCCGCTCCAGGTCGCGGCGCCGCACCAGCACCTTGCCGCAGTACTCGCAGCGGTAGGGCGTGTTGCCCTCGGCGTGCAGGCGGATGTGCTTGTTGAGGTTGCTGGGGTCCCCGAAGGGCCGCAGGCACACCTTGCACTTGAGCGGCTTGTAGCCGGTGTGAGTCCGCATGTGGATCTTCAGCCCGTACTTGCGGGAGTACAGCTTGCCGCAGTACAGGCACAGGTGCCCGGCCTTGGCCTTGCCGCCCGCCGCCCCCGCCGCTCCCGCGGGCAGCGCCTCCAGCCGTCCGCGCCCCTTCTCGGCCGCCAGCTCGGAGAGCTGCTGCGTGTGCATGGCGATCTCGCGGTCGATTCCGGCCAGCGAGCCCAGCTCCGCGGCGTGCAGCCCGGCGGCCGGCCCGCCGAAGTACGGCACGGCCTCGGGGTACTTGAGCAGCCCGCCCAGGTGCAGCTTCAGCGGGTAGTAGGGCGCGGCGCCGTACAGCAGCTCCCCGCCGTACACGGTGAGCGGCATCACGGGCAGTCCGCACTCCCCCGCGTACGCCTTCAGCCCCTCGAAGGGCGGCAGAGCGAACCGCTCCAGAGCGCCGCCGGGCAGCGGCGGGTAGCGGCCGGGCGGCAGCGCGGCGCCGGGCAGCCCGCGCTCCAGGGGTCGGAAGGCCGACGCCTCTTCCAGCGGCGACAGCAGCGGGAAGGCCCGCAGCCCCCCGCCGCACGCCAGCCCCGCCGCGGCGGCCGCGGCGGCGGCGGCGGCGGCCGCCGTCGGGGGTGCGGTCTCCGCCGGCAGCGCCCCGCACTTGGGCGGCGGCTCGGCGGCGGCGCGGCCCGCCTTCAGCCCCCCCAGCAGCTTGGGGAAACCCGCGGCCGCCCGCGCCTCCTCCCGCAGCGGCCCGGCGGGGCGGAACGCGGAGCGCGCCCCCGGGCACAGCGCCAGCCCGTTGCCGCCCGCCGGCCCCAGCAGCGCGCCCGGGCCGCGGCCGGCGCCCACGCTCATGTCCAGGGCGCGCTCCTGCTCCTCCTTGCCCGCCGCACGTCGGGGCTTGACCGGAGGAGGGGAGGCGGCGGCGGCCTCTCGTTTGACGGCGTCCCGCGGGCCGCAGCCCGGCGGCGGCGGGCCGGCCGCCCTCGAGGCGAGGCCGAAGGCGGCGGCGGCGGGGCGGCCGTGCTCGGAGTGCAGGAAGGGCCGCCCGTGGCTCAGCGCGCAGTGGAAGTGGACGTGGGCCTTGAGGCTGTTGGGGTACTTGAAGGTCCTCCAGCAGTACCAGCAGATGTAGCGCTCCTCCCCTGCGGAGGGAAAGCGCAGCGCCGTCAGCCCGCGGCCCGCGGCCCCGCTCCCGTCCCGCTCCCGTTCCGCTCCCACCCCGCGGCGCTGCGCGATGCCGCCCCGGAGCTCTCCCGGCCGGGCGCGGGGGGGAGCAGCTGCCGCCGGGGTCGGCTGTCGGGGGTGGGGGCCATCTGTTGGCGCTCGCAGCAGAGGCGGCGTATGGCGGGGAGCCGGCCGCGCCGAACAAAGGCCAATCTAATGATCGTGAGCCCCTCATTACGCGACGAAACAATATCCGATATGTATGGGCCATATGTAATCGTTCCCTTTCAGAGGACAATGCCCTTTGTGCCCCGGCTCCGAACATTTCGGCTCCTCTCAAGCGGAAGAGACCCCGGTGGCCGCGGCTGTTCGCTGCCGGCCCGGCCCGGAGCGCCGCTTCGTTCTGCGCTGCCTGCGGGGGGCATCGGCCGTGCGGACGTCTTCATCGTCTCTATACGGGTCCTTTCTTCCTGCCTTTCGTTCTTCTTTTTTCGTTCTTTCTTCCTTCCTTCCTTTCTTCTTTCTTTCTTTCTTCTCTCTTTCTTCCTTCCTTCTTTACTTTCTTCCTTTTTTTCTCTCTCGTTTCTTTCTCTCTTTTTGTCTCTTTCTTTCTGTCTTTCTTTCATTCGTTCGTTCATTCCTCTTCCTTCCTCCCTCCCTCCCTTCCTTCCTTCCTTCCTTCCTTCCTTCCTTCCTTCCTTCCTTCCTTCCTTCCTCTCTTCCTTCCTCCCTCCCTCCCTCCCTTCCTTCCTTCCTTCTTTTCTTTCTTTTTCTTTCTTTCTGTCTCTCTCTCTCTCTGTCCCTCTCTGTCTCTCTGTCTTTCTTTCTTTCGTTCGTTCCCCCCCCCCCCTCTCTCCCTAAACCTTTCACTTTCCCCTTCTCTCTCTATTTCCTTCCCTTATTCCCCTCCACCACCCATCCCCGTTTCCCCATCCCTTTACCCTCTGAGCCATCCACTCCAAACGCCGCTCACACATTTTCAACATCCCCAAAGTTCCCACAGCTGCTGCCCGCCCCACTCTCTCCCATCCGCTCCTCCCTCACGGCTCCACG
Organism: Gallus gallus; assembly: GCF_016699485.2. Classification (NCBI taxonomy): domain Eukaryota; kingdom Metazoa; phylum Chordata; class Aves; order Galliformes; family Phasianidae; genus Gallus; species Gallus gallus. The sequence continues at coordinate 71,077,223 of NC_052534.1, forward strand.
CACCACAACGACCGACGAGCGGCCGAGTACCGGACAACCCCCGGGGCCGGGGCAAGACGGGGGCGTCGGGGCGGGCGTGGAGCCGCGCAGTGCTCGGACAGCGCCGGGCCCGGCTCCGGACTCGCACTGTTGGCTCTGCGCTTCCCGGCGGCGTGGTGCATGCACGGCTGTCCCAGCCCAGAGAGGGAAGGGGACAAAAACAAAAATGATAATAATAATAATAATAATAATAAAAGTATATCGAAAAAGGAAGAAATTCGTCTCTATCTCATAACGTTAAGATCAATTCGATTGGGTTTCGTTTGTTCCAGGTTTCAAAATTACTAAAAATAAAACGACGATTTCTTCCACTCTGTGTTTCGGTTGTATTTCTTTTCTTCTCTTTTTTCCCCGGTTTTCCATCCTTAGCATAAGAGCTTCAGCGTTCGAATTCCGGACCCACACCCACCGGGCTGCGAACGGCGCGGCCGTGGGGTCGGATCTCAGCGGCGCTCCGACGTGAGAAGGCGATGGGGAGCGTGGGGAGGGGCGGTCCCGCTGCTGTCCGTGGGGGGTGCAGAGCCGGAGCTGCCTTTCCGGGCACCGCCTCGGCACAAGGAGCGATGCGAGGGCTCCCGCGCGTGTTCGACGGCAGGCGGTTTCCCGGAGCCTTTTCCAGCGGTCCCGGAGCGCCCGTGGTCACGTCGGGCGAGGCGCGGGCGGACGCTGAAGTTTTCCATCTTCTTTCCCCCCATTTCGTGCATTACTGCGTTGCCACTGATTCTTCACGGCGTAAAGGTGAGGGGTACAATTCCAGCTGAGAATCGGTTTGCACACTGAAGTGAGTGGTCCAGGGCCGATGTCCTCCCCTTCCCGATGTCCTCGGGGCCATTTCGGGCCGGTTTGAGCTTCACCGAATGCATCCACGTTCTCACTGTCCGCGGTTCTGCCCGCGTTACACCCCGACACGCGTGTGCGAGGCTCCGGCCGGGACACACGCGAGGGGACAGCGATATTTCCACCCCCCACCAGCGGCACTTAACCGCAGAGCTGTTTCCTACAGCCCCACGGTGCGCCCGGCGATGCTACACCGTGCCGCTGCCGGAGCGCCCCGAGGGGTGGGGCCCCACCGTACGCTACCACGGATCGCCCTTCGGAAATCGGCAACCGGGGTTCGTGCGGAGAGGTTGGAAGTCCCCGTGCCGGCATGCTGCTCCGGGGGGGTTACCTCGCACCCACCCACCACCTCCGTGCACGTGGGGGCCCGGCAACGCGTCCCGTACCTTTCTCGTCGTGCGTGGGGGTGGCGGTGAGCGGGATGTCGAACCACTGCGCCAAGGGGTTGGAGTACCACACGGTGAGCTCCTCGCCGGGCTGCACGTCGCGCAGCGCCCGGTAGAAGATCTGCGTGGGGGGAGAAGGGGCACTCGGTCAGCGAGCCGCGGGGGCGGCGAGGGGAGAGGCGCGGGGCGGGCGGGGTGTACCTGTCCTCCCGGCAGGTCCGCGACGGCCTCCAGGGTCTGCTCCTGGGCGTTGCGGGCGGCACGGATTAACCCTATCCACTCCAAAGCGGAGCTGCCGGCTTCATCCACCAACTCCCCTCTCACCATCCGCACCTGGAACACAGCGTCGCCGCCGTCACTTCCCCCGAGCGGGAGAAGAAAGAACCCAAAAGTGCCCCCCGAGCCCCGTGGTCACGTTAGGATTTCCCTTTCCTACCCACCGGGGCACCGTCGATCTTTTCTTTAGCGCCAGAGAATCTCTGGGACCGGACCGGGGCGAGCTCTGGGGATGGCAGAGCCGGGCCTGGCGCTGGTCTGCAGCTGCATGTAGCAGCATTGCACTAAATGCCCCCAGGTACGGTGATACCGGATACTCGATACTTTTTCTTTTTTCCTCTTTTTCCTTCCCCCACTCCCCCCTTTTTTTTCCCTTTCTTTTTCTTTTCCTCTTTCTTTTCTTTTTCCCTCTTTTTTTCCCCTTTCTTTTCTTCCTTCCTTCCTTCCTTCCTTCCTTCCTTCCTTCCTTCCTTCCTTCCTTCCTTCCTTCCTTCCTTCCTTCCTTCCTTCCTTCCTTCCTTCCTTCCTTCCTTCCTTCCTTCCTTCCTTCCTTCCTTCCTTCCTTCCTTCCTTCCTTCCTTCCTTCCTTCCTTCCTTCCTTTCTTTCTTTCTTTCTTTCTTTCTTTCTTTCTTTCTTTCTTTCTTTCTTTCTTTCTTTCTTTCTTTCTTTCTTTTTCTTTCTTTCTTTCTTTCTTTCTTTCTTTCTTTCTTTCTTTCTTTCTTTCTTTCTTTCTTTCTTTCTTTCTTTCTTTCTCTCTCTCTCTCTCTTTCTCTCTTTCTCTCTTTCTCCCTTCCCTCCTTCCTTCCTTCCTTCCTTCCTTCCTTCCTTCCTTCCTTCCTTCCTTCCTTCCTTCCTTCCTTCCTTCCTTCCTTCCTTCCTTCCTTTCTTTTTAGGGTTTGTGCCGTCCCTGTGTCCACGCAGAGCGACCGCGCAACGCACGGGGACGGGGAGGGGGCACAGGGAGAGGGGAGCGGGTGCTGCGCAGCGCCGAGGTCCCGGCAGAGCCATCCTTCATAACCTGCTTACCCGTACAATGGGAAAATAAAGTGCCCATCCGCCGAATGACCGTGCAATAAAAGTCATCGGAACAAAGCACTCTAAAGCGACGAACCGAGGGAGCCAGATGAGAAATAAATTTGAGCGGGCTGGCAGAGCGTTTAAAAACAATTAAAGGGCATTAAAAGCCCGAGCGGAACGCGCAGGGGGTGGAAGGCGGTCTGGGCTGTCCGCCCGCACCCACAGCCCCGCAGACCTTCCGCGTGGGACGAGCATCCCCCGCAGGTCTGAGTCCGGGGCCCGCACCGGGCGGTTCTGAGCGCTGCTTCTGGGCCCTGGAGCTCCCCCGCTCCCGGACGTGCGCCGTAGGCTCCGGAGAGCGCAGCTCTGCGGGACGGGGCGGGCACCGAGCGGCTCGGAAGCCGGGTGAGGGGTAAGGGGTAAAGGGTAAGAGGTAAGGGGGAAGGGGCGAGGGGGAAGGGGAAAGGGAGAAGGGAGAAGGGGTAAAGGGTAAGGCTGTCCGGCCGTGGCGGGCATCGGAGCGGCAAGGGATGCTCTAAAGAGGGGTAAGCAACTTCTTCTCCCAGGTTGAGCTCAAAGCGAGGTCCGGCGGTGCGGCAGACGGGAGGGAAATACCTTTTTCTTGGGTCCCGGCTCCCGGCGGTCGGACAGGTACTTGCCCAGTTTGAAGACGCCCGGCACGGGCCCCAGGCGCAGCCCGGCGGGGATGCAGCTCTCGGCGCTCACGCTGATGGCCGGAGCCCGGCTCGCGTGCATCGCTGCCTGTGGGGCCGAGCGCTGGGGACCCCGAGCACTTAACGGGGCGGCGGGGCCGGGGCCGAGGAGGACGAGCGCGGCGTATCTCCGCCCGCAGAGTGACGCGGCCGCGCGTGCGGGGCGGCTTTTCAATGGGCGCAGGAGGGGGACCCCGCGGCGGGCGGGTGCTGCGGGGCCGCGGTGAGAGAGTCGGCTCCTCGAGCAGCTGCGGGTCCCATCCGCGAGGGTCACATGGAGCCGTTCCCTCACCCTCCCGCATAATCAGGCGCTGTGAATGGGCGGCGAACAATGGGCCGGGCGACCTTCCCATTCCTAAAAATCCAATTTGTCAAGGGCAAAGAAAAGGCGCTGATGAATCAAAGGTCTGGAGGGACCATTAATCCTCAGCATGGGGTATTGTCCCCGCGACAGTTACGATATTTTAAGTGACAAATCCACTGTATAATTTCCCCATAAATTTTGCTTCCTTTTATTGTTCCCCGACAAACCAGTTTTGGAAAATAAGTGACTATTTTAAGTCTACTTGGCTGAGCCCTTTGAGGTTTAATATACTTCAAAGATTTTTAATTCTCTCCCCTCGGCTTTATTGTAAAGGCGATTAAACAAAGAGATGGGGAATGTTTGGAGGACTTGTTAACTTCTATTGATCCCCGGCGTGTGCCATACAGAAGTTGGGCAGGTACTTGATGGGAAAACACCAGAAAATACCTACACTTTTTTTTTTTTTTTTTTTTTAAGGACGACCATATTACCATTTCAGTGAGTCGGGTTCAGGCCGGTGATCCCTTTACAGCAGCTTCGATCCTTAAGGGAAAGGCACCAAATGTGAGCCCTGAGCGGCGCGACGCGCTGCGCTGCGCTGCGGGCACCGGGGGGCTGCGGTGGGGAAAGGGCTGCGCCGGGAACAGAGCGGGCATCACCGGGAGGCAGAGCACGGCCCGAAGGCAGCGCGGAGCTCCGCGGGCAGCGCACGGCCCGAACGCGCGGCAGCCACAGGTCCCTTCCGCGCTGAGGTCTCCCTGCGCCGGCATCGCCTTAGAAGGCGAAAGCCGACAAATAGCGGCTGTGAGTACGGCCAGAACGAAGCAGTCGGAAAAGCCTCCTGCTCTTACCGGGGCTTTAATTAAGATAAAGAGGAGCGCTGGGATTAGGTGCGATTACGGCTCCGGGTGAGCAAATCGCGGGGATTTCTCAGGAACTGAGGGAAGTGCGCGGTTTTTGCACGGTTTTGCACATGCAGACACCCAGGTGTGAGGGATAAAGGGAAAAGTGAGATTTCCCACTTTTTCTTTTTTAGCCCTGCCTAATTCACGGCTGCAAACGTTCTCTGTCCACACTCTGTAACTCCCCTAAAGGGGAAGCCTTGAGCATTTCTCCTGGAGGAGAAGTCGCAGTCACAGGTTTGATCCATTGACTTCAGAAGAAGCTGCAGCAGGTACAGGGTTTTTTAGTTCTTTCCTGATGTGTTTTTAATAGTCACGCTGAATAAATCTCAAAAGCAAAGTGGGGAGAAAAAGCAAGAAGGAAAGAAGGAAAGAAGGAAAGAAGGAAAGAAGGAAAGAAAGAGAGAAAGAGAGAGAGAGAGAGAGAGAGAGAAAGAAAGAAAGAAAGAAAGAAAGAAAGAAAGAAAGAAAGAAAGAAAGAAAGAAAGAAAGAAAGAAAGAAAGAAAGAGAAAGAAAGAAAGAAAGAAAGAAAGAAAGAAAGAAAGAAAGAAAGAAAGAAAGAAAGAAAGAAAGAAAGAAAGAAAGAAAGAAAGAAAGAAAGAAAGAGAGGAAGGAAGAAAGAGAGGAAGGAAGAAAGAGAGGAAGGAAGGAAGAAAGAGAGGAAGAAAGAGAGGAAGGAAGAAAGAAAGGAAGGAAGGAAGAGAGGAAGGAAGGAAGAGAGGAAGGAAGGAAGGAAGAGAGGAAGAGAGGAAGGAAGAGAGGAAGGAAGGAAGGAAGGAAGGAAGGAAGGAAGGAAGGAAGGAAGGAAGGAAGGAAGGAAGGAAGGAAGGAAGGAAGGAAGGAAGGAAGGAAGGAAGGAAGGAAGGAAGGAAGGAAGGAAGGAAGGAAGGAAGGAAGGAAGGAAGGAAGGAAGGAAGGAAGGAAGGAAGGAAGGAAGGAAGGAAGGAAGGAAGGAAGGAAGGAAGGAAGGAAGGAAGGAAGGAAGGAAGGAAGGAAGGAAGGAAGGAAGGAAGGAAGGAAGGAAGGAAGGAAGGAAGGAAGGAAGGAAGGAAGGAAGGAAGGAAGGAAGGAAAAGCAGAGCGTAGAGCGTAGAGGTGTATCTGGCGATAGGAGCCGGGTAACTGAGCCGGTTCCTCTCAGGTACCTCCGCTCTCTGCAAGTCACAGCCCGGCAAGCTGCTTCCCCCGCGCCCGTCATGCGGCTTCCATCGGAATTTGCTCACCGCGCTCACGGGTGTCACCTCTCAGAGCAGAGGCCACAGCGCGACGCAGACAATGCCCCGAAGCGGAGGGCTGCGCTCACCCCGCTCCTACCCCACCGAGCTGCCGGACGGGGGTGGACACGGGGCGGTGCGGAGCGTTGATCCCGCCGGGCGCTGCCTCCCGTAGCCCCGCGGCAGTAGAGAGCGGAGGCCCGGAGGGCACCGGGACAACACGGAGAACCCCGGCGCTGCGGCGGGGTTCGCCCGACGGGACGGGATGGGATAGGTTGAGGCGGGATGGGATGCGATGGGCTGAGATAGCATGGGGTAGGACGGATTGAAAGGGACGAGATTGGACGGTATGGAACGGGGTTGGATGGGACAGGGTGGGACGGGACAGAACGAGACGGAGCGGGGAGGGACAGAGGGGAGCGGGACGAGACGGGATGGGGTTGGACGGGACGAGACGAGGAGAAGAGAGACGGGACGGGACGGATTGGGACGCCACGGGACGAGACGGGACGGGGCGAGATGGGGCGGGACGGGACGGGACGGGACGGGACGAGGCGACGCGCGACCGAAACGCTGCCACCGCCGCTCCGGGCTCTCAATCACCGCGGCCCGTGGGTGTGCGTTTAATAACGCTCCATCTGCGCACGCACGAGATGAATGTCGCGCCTGTCCCCGGCGGCACTGATGATTATCGATCGCGGCTCGCCGGGACCGTCCCGGGAAAGGGACGGATTCCTTTTGACTGCGGCGCGGATGGGCGGCGGGGGGAGAGGATGTGGGGAACTGAAGATGACCCCTTTGATCAGCGGCGTGAATGGGGCGAAAAGGATAAACAAGAAGCGGAGGGCGATAAATTTAAGCCGTGAACGTGTCCCCGTAACCTCTGGCCCAGCGGCTTTGGGATGAGACCCGCGCTGAGTCCCGGAGCCGCGGCGGCGGAGGAGGGCTCCGGGCGGCCGAGGGACCCCACTGCTGCGCCTCGGGAGCCGCCGGGCCGGGCCTTAATGAGTCAAAGAGCGTGAACGACACGCGAACAATTTTATCAATAGGACCATGTAAAGGCCGGCTGTGAGGAAAGTTATTTATTAATATAGCCGATTGTGGCTGGTTCCCATCCACCCGGCAAAGAAAAGCCCCCGCTCGGGAAGCATTCGCACCAGTCCTCCGATTTTTATTCTGTCCCGTGGCTCCGAGTTGAAGTTCCCCAAGTGAAATAAATTGTCCACAAAGGAGGAAAGGAACCACATTTTCTTTTATTTTCCCTTCCCTAAAAAGGAAGGGTGAAACCGATCTAATGTGCCCACTGGAGCAAGCTGCGGCATGAAAGGCCGGGTGTTAAAAGTAAAGGCAGCCTTTGGAGCAAATGGGATGGAAAATTAAATGAAATTAAATAGCTTGAACGGCCGTATTGTCCCTTATTAAAAAGACACATTAATTACATGGTTTCAGCTTTATTCAGAGACAATGTTTAGACTCAATCGAAACATTCCGCTATCGCTCTTTATATACTCAGACCGGGCTGCCGGAGACGCCGTTAAAGCGAAATCGCTTTTGCCCAGAGCCGCGGCGAAAGTTCTTTTCCGCGGCCGCCCTTATTTATGCCCAGCGCTGAACTGCCGGTGCCCCGGCGGAACGCTTTGGCACACTGTTCTCCGCCATTTAACGGCTTGCCCCGTAATGAGGCATGAATGTTAAGGAACAACAGTCATCCAAAGAGGCACAGTCGCGGAGAGCAATGTCCCACCAGGGAGCTCCATTCAAACCATCAAACCGCTCCGGCACAGAGAAGGTTCAACACTACATTCAGACCGGAATGAATGCCTGTATACAGGCCCGGCTCATTATGCGGCCGAGCAGCGCGGCGCGGGCTGTAACGAAATGCTGCAAGTTCATTCCGTGGGCGGTGCTCCGGGCCCGCGGCGCCGGTCCCGAGGTGACCTTCGTGCAAGGCGGCCGTACCCGGGCTGTGCTCGGGTGGCTGCGGGGCGGCTGCGCCACGGAGCTGCCGGGACCGGCCCCGGGCCTGGGCAGTCTGAACTTGTTGCTGCTAAGACTTGTTCCGCTTGTATCCTTTTTCTTTTTCTTTTTTCTTTTTTTCCCCTTTCCCCTCTTTTCCTTTCCCCTCCTTTTCTTCCCCCTTCTTCCCCCTTCTTCCCCCTTCTTCCCCCTTCTTCTCCCTTCTTCCCCCTCCTTTCCTTTCCTTTCCTTTCCTTTCCTTTCCTTTCCTTTCCTTTCCTTTCCTTTCCTTTCCTTTCCTTTCCTTTCCTTTCCTTTCCTTTCCTTTCCTTTCCTTTCCTTTCCTTTCCTTTCCTTTCCTTTCCTTTCCTTTCCTTTCCTTTCCTTTCCTTTCCTTTCCTTTCCTTTCCTTTCCTTTCCTTCCTTCCCTTCCCTTCCCTTCCCTTCCCTTCCCTTCCCTTCCCTTCCCTTCCCTTCCCTTCCCTTCCCTTCCCTTCCCTTCCCTTCCCTTCCCTTCCCTTCCCTTCCCTTCCCTTCCCTTCCCTTCCCTTCCCTTCCCTTCCCTTCCCTTCCCTTCCCTTCCCTTCCCTTCCCTTCCCTTCCCTTCCCTTCCCTTCCCTTCCCTTCCCTTCCCTTCCCTTCCCTTCCCTTCCCTTCCCCCCTTCCCCCCCAAGCCCTTCCTTCCCTTCCCCTTCCTCTCCCCCTTCCCCTTCCCCTTCCTTCCCTTCCCCTTCCCCTTCCCTCCATCCCCTCTCCCTCCCTCACTCCCCGCTCCCCCCCAAGCCCTGCCCACCCCATTCCCTCTGGCCCCGTTCCGCCGTCCCTCCCGCACGCGGATCCCCTCTCCGTGCCGCTCTCGGCCCCCGCCCAGCTGTGCGGTGCAGACGGGATGCGGGTGGGATATTAAAGCAGCTTCTGAATGGTGATTGAGGTTCTATGGGAACCCCGGCAGATGACAGGATCTCAATTTGGTATTCTTATTGTTAACGGCGAGCAGCAGCGGAGATTGGATTCAGACTCGTTTCGTGCTACTTAAAAATTCCTGCGTAGGGGCCGAGATTTTTGTTTCCTTTCGGCCGGCCTCAATTGGAGGCGCAGATCGCGGCACGGCGCATTCAGGGGCCGTCTGAAGCCGCCTTTTAACCGGGCTCTCCCCCCGCAGCCCCCGGCGCATCTCTCGGTTCTTTCGGTTGACATGGTGCAAATAAAAGTCAGTCAACTTGTTGCTGAATTGCAATGTTTCGGTGTACCTTATAAATTCATACCTTTTCTCCCTCGATCGCCTCAGAATGAGCCCCTGACTCAATTCGATTTTCCTTGCTGCTGGGCACATTTAGGAGAGGGTCTATTTGTGAAGTTCATTTCTAGGCAAATGTATTCAAGAGCTGATTGGGATGAATAGGACCGTGTGTCAGCCGCCCCTAATTGGGATTAAAGCACTTCGGACCATATGCAGAGAGTGACAGAAATTCTCAGGTTTCATTGTGCTCAGACTTCCACCCGCCTGGACACTGCCCCGGGAAAAGCAGCGTTTGTGAGGGCTGCGGGGAGGAACTGGGAATGGGAAGGGAAGGGAAGGGAAGGGAAGGGAAGGGAAGGGAAGGGAAGGGAAGGGAAGGGAAGGGAAGGGAAGGGAAGGGAAGGGAAGGGAAGGGAAGGGAAGGGAAGGGAAGGGAAGGGAAGGGAAGGGAAGGGAAGGGAAGGGAAGGGAAGGGAAGGGAAGGGAAGGGAAGGGAAGGGAAGGGAAGGGAAGGGAAGGGAAGGGAAGGGAAGGGAAGGGAAGGGAAGGGAAGGGAAGGGAAGGGAAGGGAAGGGAAGCACCCTATGCCATGCAATGAAGCTCTAAACCCAGCGATGTCGAGGCCTAAGCCCACTCCCCCTCAGCTCCACACAAGTGACCCTGCCACTAAGTGCCCCATGCCGGCTGCAGCCTCTGAAGAAGCAGCAGTGAGCGTTTATGAGCAGCCCGCTGTGGGTGCTTTGAACGCGGCATCGCTGCTCCCACTATCACTCGGGTTAATGACTTTAAAACTCTGCGGTCGCTTATAAAAAAGCATATCCTTAATCCCCGCGGCGAGAACCCTAACCAGACGAGGAGCCTGTACCGCCGGCAGGGCCTTTGTTCCCAAGGGCTTCTTAGTCCCGGGGAGGCACGGGGTCGGTGGCCGCCCTCAGCTGCCGCCGGTCACACCCCCGGGCACAGCGGTGCGGTGCTGCGCAGCGCCCTCCGTCCGTGCTGGGCGCGGGGTGTGGAGCTGCGGCCGCCCCGGCGGAGCTCTGCCCGCATCGCCTCGGCCCTCCCTCCCGTCCTGCTGCACCGAAACCATCCCCGGGGGCACAACGCGTGGAGACGAGCTCCCGTCCGTGTACTTCGGTAAAGGCGGTGGTGGCACCGAACCGACCACGCGGCTCTTCAGCCTCTAGGAAGGCTGACCTTCCATTACAGCATAGACTATATGATTATTACTATTATCATTATTAATTATTATTGTTAAAATGGGAGCTCCAAGGAGAACTGCGGTGCTCAGAGAAGTCATCGGCAAGGAAGGAAGAGAGAGGGGTGAGCTGCTGGGAGGAAGATGTCAGCGCAGCGGCACCAGGGAGCAGGGCAGGGCTGGCTGGTAGCGATGTACGCGAGAGGGAGTCGGGCTCTGCCCGTGCGGAGGAGAAGGGCTGCGGGGGGAGCAGGCTTCTTAATGAGAGCATCTAATGCTGTAAAGGGTTTCGTCATCTTCTGCATTTCGAGATACGACTCCGAGCAGGAAAAAGAAATAGAACTTGAGCAAAAACGTGCCCATCAGAAAGTGTTCATTACACTCTGATAAGCATCCCCTCGTGGTGAAATCGGTGGTGGGGGCGAGAGACGGGGGAAGAGAGCCCATCTGCCCCCACAGTGTATGCAGCTCCTAATTAGTGCGGCTGACAGGCTGAAAGGTCTTCCCCTGGTGCCTGTTTCAAATGACTCCTTCTTCCCAGTAAAGATATTCGGAAGCATACACAGAACAGTGGAGCTTAAACTCACGCTCACAGGGACTGCTTTTAAAACACATCACGAAGTCCGTCCCTTCATTTGGGCACTGTGTACTGTGATGCCGAAATACGCGTCAGCTCCGGCAGCTTCAGAGTTATGAAACCGAAGGAACGTGTAGGTGTCAGCTGTCGGAAATAATATCTTTTCGTTACAGTCTGAGGGTTTATTTCCTGGTTTTTGTTTTGTTTTGTTTTGTTTTTTCCCTCTTCATTGTTTGCGCTATTAAAATAAAACCTAGATAAAATTATTCCGTACTTTTGCGCCGCCGCCGCTGAGCGCTGCCCTCGGCTCCCTCCGTGTCGCCGTCTTTAGGGCTGAAAAATCAAGAGTGCGTCTGGGAGAAGGCGATGGATTAACCTCAGAGTTTCTCTCCCGCACGGAGGAATGGGGCCACACATATACGGAGAGCTCATCTCTTCCCAAACTAGCAGGAAACGCACCATTTCTATTTGAATGTTTGTATCACGGCTTTTTTTTCCCTCTTTTTTTTTTTTTCTTAAGGGAAAGAGGGGGTCTTTTAAATTAACAGACCTCCCTAAATCGTTCTCAGAATGAACTCTCCGAACAAACCGTATTTGAAGTAAGCCGCATCCAAAATATCAGAATGAAGGTAACTCCTCGCGTTAAACCGCAGGGCTACTTCTGCCCCGGAAAGGGCGTTTGTCACCGCTGTGTTTAAACGCAAACCCCGAGGGGTCCGAAGCCAACGTCGGGCGCGCACATTCCTCTGCCTGCAGGGAAGGGTTTCCCGCAGCCGCGTTCTCCCGAGCAGCCCCCGGGCTTCGGGGCTCGCCCCGGGGGCACGGATACCTCTCTCGGCTGCGCGCAGGGCCGTGACCGGTCTGGGGGAAACTCCTGGCACCCACCGCGGTGCTCCCTGCAGTTTGCGCTGTGCCGAGGTTTACCGCTGGAGAGCAAAAATCCCCGTCTCCAGTGCGCTGCGCCCCCGGGAGGGGCGACATCGGGGTTTTCGTCACAGAACACCTGAAGCTGTCACCCCGCGCCGCTGTGAGGCGAGCACCGCTCCCCTCGGCCCTCGTTTCCTATAAAGGCCAACGTGATGGGCACTCAGCCCCGGGGGAAGCAGGGATGCGCGGAGCGGCTGCGGGCTGCCGGTGGGGAGAGGGGAGCGGCCGCTCCGTCCCGTCCCTCCCCTCGGCCGGGGCCTCGGAGGCGGATAGCGCATCGGCTGGGGCCAGGGGGAGGCAAGAGGTTAAGTCCTCCTTCAGCGGGTCTGCGTTTGGCGCCGGGAACTTGCTCTTTCCAGGAGGGAAAGCCTTCCCCGACGGGACGGGTGCCCCTGCGAGCGAAGAGCCGGTGGGTGCTCAGCCGGCAGCCCGCGCTCGTCGCTCCGAGGGCAGCCCCACGGCCCAAGCGAGCCCGGCCCCATTGTGCGGCCCCGCACCGATCCCCTCGAGCCGCCGGGTCGAGGAGCTGTCCCCAGGCGAGCATCAGCCCCGCGTAAGGCTGATGCGATGCTCCGCGCCGCATATGTTCCCTCTGCGTGCGCTTTAGTGAGAGGAGGTGGGGTTAAACGCCGCTCGTTCGTGACCCAGAAATGGAAACCCTCTGCAACAACAGGCTGCTGCTGCTGCTGCTGCTGCTCGGGAGTGCGGGACGGTTTTTAAAGTGATTTTACGCGCAGGTGGCTCCAAAATAGCTGCCTTCGCCAAGGAGCTCTCACTACGAAGCTGAGGGTTTTAATCATGACTGTCTCTTGGTTTTTTTTTCCTTGGGTGGCAAACCGATCTTTTCGTCATCTGATTAATTTATCCTGAATGTCTTCCACACGAAATGTTGAATAGTTGCCTTGGCTAGGCTCTTTTTTTCCCCCTCTGTGTCTGCGTGGTGGGTGTGAGGGTGCTTCACATAAAGAGGACTCCAATATAAATCATTGTTCCCTAAAGCTGCCGACTAAAAACCAAAACCAAACAAAACAGGACACTTATCTTCAGCTGTGTGCATTACCGAGAAGCTGATTTTTTGTTTCACAAATACATGTATAAACATTATTCATGGATACTTACTGCTGGTTTGACATGGGGTCACATCCACAGTCAGCACTCCTCAAGTCCACCTCCTTCACTGCAAAACATAGCCTAAAAGACCACCATTATGGGGGAAATAGCAGACAACTGTCACATTACCTAACTTAGGGAAATCATAACAAAGGCTGCCATGAGAAGTGACATAACAGAAGCTGGAAGGGGTTTTCAATTCCACTTACACTTCTTCTGCAGTTTCCCTCTCCTTCCCCGCAATGTCTCACATTCTCGGCTTGTTCTGTGGAAGCTTGATTAAAGTCAGGAAATCTGAGTACCACTCATTCATTTCCCGAGGGGGTATTAAACAGAAGAGGGCAGACACGAATGCTTATTGTCAGATCTGTGAGGAGATACAGACTGTTTTTTGGTTATTAGACGAATACATAAACATGTAGAAAATAAGGAGAGCATTGGTGACAATGTTTTTGCGTGAGTGCAACTAAGGGAAAGTGCTAAAGGAGACGCTCTGTTTGTTATTGTGGAGAAGGACCTATGAAAAGGAAAGAAGTGCATCATGCTTCACTCATTTTTTATGCTATTTACGACACATGGGTTGGAAGGAGCATGTATTTTGTCAGAAAATAATCTATCCAGCTGTTCTGTGTATTTTTATATCCAGTGATGGACTAGTAAGCATATGCAATGTGTTTGTGATGGGCTTTATTCAGTGGGAAGGCAGGGAACAGATCAGCCAGAGCTGACAGATAATTTCATCTCACAAATACGACAAAGTATAATTTTACCTGCAGGTTCTTGGCTGTGCTTTCTTTCATCCCATGTCTGCCTGTCCCTCAGAGCAGCAGCCAGGTCGGGGGCTGAGCTGGAGACATCAGAGCACGCAGCAGCACTGCACGTCTGTTTCATGAAATCTTCGTTTTCCTGTTTTGACAGAAACACACGGAGAGGACATGGTAAATAATGTGATCTCCTGGAAGAGAAAGGCTGCAAAGCACTGTCCTGTCTGCCCCTCACTATGTCCCTACCCAGGCGTGAACTTCGTGACTGGGCCTCCAGGCACATGGAGCAGTGGCAGCATTCATCTTCTCCAAGAAACACGGATGGAAAATTGTATGTGGCTCTCAAGAGACTCTGCACCATGTTTCATGGCCACACAGCACCCACATTGCCCTTTTGGGATGCCCTGCATCTTTGGAAAGGGACACATTGGAAGGCTGGGAAGGACACCCTTCAGCACTAGGAACCCTGGGTGCCACGCTCCATTGTAGTGGGATGTCCTTTTGTAGGGCACTGAGAGGGAGGCTGAGTGGGGCTGCTCTCCAGGTCTGTGGGGCAGGGAGGGTTTGCTCCTCCACACGTCGGTGCTGATGTGGTTTGCTGCAGTGCTGTGAAATGCGGTCAGGCAATACAAAGTCTGTCCTGCTGAGAAAAGAAGACTGGTAGAAGGGCTGGCAAGGTGCTGCAGCGCTCCTGGTCCTGCAGCCCCTGTGCAGCTAGGTACAGAGCAAGCAAAGTTGTCCTCTATGCCCGGAGTGCAGCATAGCAGTGATATTTATAACAGCTGTGGTAAGTCTTCTGCGCAGTCCCTACTATTTATTTCCTGCAACATTGCAGCACACAGAAGCACAAATCACCAGCATGAAGTGGCAAATCACAGGTATCGGAGCAGAGTAAGAAAAAGGCAACCAGGCAGGTAGAGGATGGTGAGACAGAGATGCCTGCTTGATGTGAGAAGCAGCAGCATGAGTTCTGCTGCTATTTTTGTTGCTTTAGTGTGTCGAGTGAAGCAATGGCAGGCTTCTCTGCTGCGTAGCGGCTTCTCTCTGTGCTGTCTCCCAGCTGCTGTGCAAGGTAGGCATGATGCAGCTGTAGGTGGCTGCAATCAAAAGGCATGTGCTGGTGCTGGCAGTCTCGTTTCCCTCTTTGTAGCTGTGGTGTTGGAACAGTGAAATAAGGGCTTTCCCATTTGCAATTTCACATGCTCAGTGGGCTCTGCAATGTCTGGCCGGCTTTTTTGAGAAAGGTGTAAGGTCAGAGAGCCTCTATAGAAAGCCTGTGGAGCTCAAGCTTCAGCTTTCCACCATGTCTGCTTACACAGTGAAGGGAGAAGTAAGGGAAATGTAGCGAGGGTTATGTATGCAAATTCTGCTTCCTTACCTAACCCCTCACCCCACATTCCTACGTACAAATAATATCTCAATTCCAGAGTCTTTCTGACATATCTAGAAAGGTATCTAATTCCCCCAGTGAAGCCAAGAGTTTGGAAACACCGCTGTCCTTGCAGTGACACATGGATTGTCCTTCTCCACTTGGTAGCTCCTCAGGCACCTTCAGCATCTCAGCTATAAAGCCAGAAACAGAGCAGTGCACGGTCTGGTGGGCCTGGGCCTGGGCTTTCGGGGCTACTACGTCAGTGTGGGGACAAACACTGAACTTGAATCCCCCTGATACTCAGAACTGCATTTATGATATTCTCAATGATTTGCTCGTTGTGGAAAGTTTCAGTTACATTTCACTGAATGAAGCCATTTCCTGATGAAGGGTGGCGATGCAGGGATGTTCAGCTATGGCTCTGCAAACAGCCTCTCAGCTCAGGCTGCCACAGCTGGGGGAGATGTCTGAAGGGGTAGATGGAGACGGAGAGAGTGCACAGCATGAGGAGAACCCCTATGGTGTGCACACAGCCAAGGCATACTTAACTTTTTGAACAAATAAGTTTTGCCAGACCACACAAAGACGGTCTTCATGTGCTCACGGGTCCTGACAGCTGTTAGCAGCACAGAGGACCAGCCAGGAGTTCGCCCATCTTGCTGAGTCCCCTGCGACTGCTGACAGATGTTCTGCCAGCTTCTGGCACGCTTCTCACAAGGACAGGCTGAGGCTCCTGGTGGACCAGGGAGGCTCTCTCATGGCTGCTGCCAGCTGCTGTCCGTCTGTCTGGTGTCCAGGCATCCTTCCCCCTCGCACTCACCCTCAGCCTTGATGCTCGGGCTTGCAGGAGGGACGAGTTTATACACAGGCATACCCGCACACCGGCTGGGTGCAGGAAACAACCCCCCAAACACCTACCAGGCCCATTTCAAATCATCACTCCCTTCCCCTACGGCCTCCACCACCCTGCCCAGGTGCAGGCCCAGGCCCAAACCCACGCCCAGCACGGGCCCGGTGCCGCCGGGCAGGTTGGGGGCCTCCCCGCGCTGCCCCGCCGGGCGGAACCCGCGTGTGGGGGAACGCTCCGCAGCACCGCGTGTTGCCGCCCGGCGGCGGCGGCGCGGGCACGGGGCGGCAGCGGCCGCCTCCTTCCTGGTGCCGGCGCGGGGGCGGCGGCGCGGCGCGGCCGGGGCAGCGGAGGGCCCGGGCGCCTCCCACGGCTCCTCATGGCCGGGAACTTCTGGCAGAGCTCGCACTAGTGGGTGCCGCGGCCGAGGACCGGGCGGGGGGCTGCGCGGCGCCGCGTTTTGGCCGTTCGTTGCCCGGCTCGGGGGTGCGGGGCCGTTGGGGGCCTGCGGTGCGGGCGGGAGCCCGGAGCCGGGCCCGGCTGTTGGGGCGCGGTGGTGGGCCCGGCCTGCGGCTGTGAGCGGCCTCGGCTGGAGGTGGTGGAAGTGGCTTGGCTGGGTGGCAGTCTGCGAGGGCGGCGTTTGGGCTGCTGGGTGGTGTTGGAGCGGCTGTCGGTACGTGTGCGTGTGTCCCGGGCGCTCGGTGCCAGCCACGGGGCAGCTGGAGACGGCGGGTGGGATATATTTATCTTCAGCTGTGGCACGTTGAGGGTTGGGCTGTGTCAGAATACTGCATTCTGAGTACGTTGGGCTTTAAATGGATGCCTGGGGTGGACTAAGTATAGCATAAAGCTTTCAAGTAATCAGCAGTGCACAGCTTCTGTCCGGTTGGTTTGATTCTCTACAGCCAAAGGCCGATCTCAGTTCCTGTTGGTGTTTTTGCAGATGCATAACTTGTAAACCCCTAGAGAATATTCGCTTGAGGAGATTGCCCGTGACTTGGCTAAAGGTCACTGGGCCTTATCCCCCAGCTGTAGTCTGTTGGTGCAGGAGGCAGTGTAGCATTGATAAAGAGTTACTGAAGTTATTTTCCTTCCCTTCAGTTTACAATGGATTTTGGATAAACAAGATCTACTGAAGGAGCGCCAAAAAGACTTGAAATTTCTGTCTGAAGAAGAATATTGGAAGCTACAGATATTTTTTACTAATGGTAAAATTGTTTTACTTTTATTAGTGCCATATAATTGTGTAGTGTCTGCTGTGTCCAGATATAGGTGGCTTAGACGATGTAGTTTTCTTTACTACGTTGTACATACTTTCACAATGTGTTTTAACAAAGAGCTGGAATGCCTACAGCATTTGTTGTTCAATTAACTGTATTAGCTCAGGAGAAATTACATATAACCTGGCTGCATATGTAATGTGTTAACCTGTGGTAGGGCAAAACACAGTACACTTCTGATTTTCAGGAGGTTCTATAAAATAAAAAAAGAAAACTAAGAGGAGCAGCAAGGAGAAGCTGCTAAGCTAGCATATTAAAGGCTCATTGACGACCAGTAATAGTCAAACTGTGATCTGTGAGCTTCTGGTGGGTTATGTGGTAAGTGTTTTAGCCAATGTGTGCAGTCCTGTTAAAAAACAAAGCTTAGAATCTTGTTATTTGTGTTATACTCTTTGAAACTTGCACAGTGGCCCATGTGGCTGATTCCCCAGCAGTGGGTGGCTCTCAAATTGCACAGTGTTGTCTGCAGCCTGTTCTTGTAAAGAGTTTGGGGCTTGTCTATGAAGTTATCTAAGACATGATCCTGCAAAGCATTTAATCTTATGAATAGCTGCATTGGAGTTTATCAGGTTACACAGACACTTAAACTCTTTCCTATGCAATTATCTGACGTTTAAGAAAGAAAAAAAAAAAACTCTGTGGGAGAAGATATTGCAAAGCACTAGTTTGCTTGCAGACAGCTTTTTGAGCTGTATTTGTGTTAATTTTCACTAGCATTATTTACGGAATGTGCCCTTTTTTATGTTCTACTTCAGTGTTTTTCCCGAGTAAACACTTACAAATTGTGTAGGTCACTCTGAATGTGGTACCTCCTATTTACTTCCACAGAAACTATGACAGATACAAAGAGCACAATAACCATATTTGATAGAGCAAATTCTGAGCTACAAAACATTATTTTTCAACAGTCACCGCTATTAGCTATGCATTTTCATGATCAACTAAAGCTGGATTGTCACGCCTGTAAAAATCTGCACCAGCAGAGATGACCCACTGTTTCACAGCTGATAGGATGGCATTGTTGCTAGGGAAAATGTTGCCCATGCAGTCCATCTTTCATCAGTTTGAACAGGTGGAAATCAGAAGCTACGAAATGCAGACTATACAGTGATAGTTGTAGGATAGTCCAGCCAAGACTGGCAGTGTGCTCCACAAAACTGGTATGGGACCTAGCATTATTATGTTGCAAGAGAAAGATTGATTTCTTTGTCCTGGCTATGGAAGTTTGAGCCTTCAGCTTAGTTAGCATCACAACATAGCAGTCAAAGGTGATGGTTTCATTGGGTGCCAGGAAATCTATGAGGATCACCCCTTTTCTATCCCAAAAGAGAGTGCACATCTCTTTACCCATTGGCACTGCGTCTTGAACTTTGATGGGAAATTCTTATGTCACTATGTGGTAACTGTTGAGTCATGGCCTGAACCACTGATTGAGCACATGGGGAAAGGACCAGCTCAGCCCTGGGAGCACAGGTGAAGACAATTCACCTGTGTGACCGGAAGGGGTGGGGCCTGGCTACACCTCTCTCTTAGACCTCATTTAAGGGCTGACTGCCACTGTGGGAGGACCTCTGGCTGGAGATTCCTCCTTTGTGGAGTTTCCCTTGTGAGCCTAGATCTTCAGGGATGGGTGAGCACTTTTCCTTGTTCTTTGTAACACCTCTCCATCATGTTGATCTTTTTGATTGTTACAGTCACCACTCCATGGACTTTCATACTGACTGTGGCTTGTAGTGGTAACACCACATCTTGTCACCAGTAATGATGCAATCCAAGAAGTGGTAGCCCTCGGCCTCATATTGATTCAGTAGGTCCTAACAAACTTGTGTATGGTGCTCTTTCTGCTCTTTTGTGAGCATCTGTGGGGCCTGCCTGGTGCAAACTTTGTGATATTGCAATGTTGCCACCATTGCTTCCAGTGCCTCGAAGCCAATATTCAGCTTTGTACACCATTCCCTTTGTAATCTGTCAATTCATGTAGGTGAGCTGATAGAGATGCTTTTTGTTTTGTGGTGTGACAGCTGTACAAGGCTATCTGGAAAGTGGCTCATCATAGAATGACTTGGGTTGGAAGGGACTTCAGGTATCATCTAGTTCCCAACCCCCTGCTAGATCAAGCAGTAGATTTTCACGTCATTGTCATCACTATTGAAATGCACCAGCCAGTGCCTCACTGTGCTCGCATCCACTATTTGTTCTCCATAAATGTCAGCAAGTGTCAGTGAATGTCAGTGGGTGCGTTATTTTTTTCATGGAGGAATTCAGTTCCACACCTTTGCTTCGTACACACCTCCATGTCAGATGCCATTGTGTCAGACTGCCCCTCTGCTGCCATCTGTCACATGGCAACAACATGTAACGGAATATTGTCGGGAAGGTTCAACCTCTGGTATCATACCACCAATATCTACCTTTGATATCTCAGGCCAACATAATAAAATAGAAGAAGCAGCCCTCATAGGTAAATTACTTCCGGAGTAGCCCTCATAGAAAAGTTAAATTGTTTGTGGTTCTCAGAATCTTTTTCCTTGGCACTCCTCACCTCCTCTAAAGAAAGGGTTCCTGACCCATGGTAGCTGGAAGAAGGCTTTGCTGCTGTCTACCCTGTGCATGCATGCATGTATGAGCATGGCATGCTCTGGAGGGGATGGTGATACTAGGCTGTCACCCCTTCTGTGGCTAAGAAGGATATTTTCATGGAGAGGAATGTCCGGGATTGTAGCGTGCTGATGGGAACTCATATAGCAGTTGCCATATTTGAGCCCTCAGTGTGTGTTGAGTTTCTTTACCTGCCTCTGAACTGGGGACCTTATTTTAGATATATTGAGCCTCTCCCATGTTCTGCACTGTCTCGCTATGGCTATGAGTCTTGGCTGTGGCATGTTGTATCTGCCTCAGGAGATGGTTGTTTCCCAAAACAACCTGAAAATTACCCAAAGGGGTAATTTTGTGCTGCCTCCCGATTTGAAAACAGTTGCTGTAGATCAGTAACTGATTGTGTAGCCATTAGAGCTGTAGAGAGGGAAAACTATCATCTTCTAAGCCAATTCAAACATGAGAAATTAATGTTGACTTCTTTCTTTGGATCACAGAGTTTTAATTGAGTTTTTGGATGAAAAGCCTATTAATTGATTTATCTTTCTGGTTTGGTGCAGAAGCTGTAATGTTTGCATTACAGGCTACTCGACTTTTGGATTGAAACCAACATTTTTTTACTTAAAAACCAAACAAATAAAAACCCTGAAACTACTTATTTGGTAAACATAAGGGAATACATAATCCGATAGCTTCCTTAATTTTTTTTTTTCAAAAATTTATTACAAGAACTGGAATTTTTCCTGGCATACAGAAGCTTCCATTTCATTAAATCTCTCTAGGCTTTTGTCCATTTTTTTCCCTAAGCCTCACTTGATTTTTCTCTGACAGCAGATGGCCTAACTGCTCCTGAAAATCCCATGGGAGCAAGAAACATATTTGGAGAATTCTGTTTAGCTTAATGTGTGGATTTTTCTGATGCCCTAGTAGTAGGACAGCTTTGTAGCCCCGTGGTCAAATCAAAGTGAAAAATCCTTTAAGACCTCCCAGGATACACTGATAAATATTAAAATATTTGTACAGGCATTCCATAGCGGACTTAACCTCCTTTCTGCGGCGTTGCTTGTGAGTCTTACTGTCAGTGGCAAGCCAGTCTCGGTTTGGTATTCTTTATTTTTAGGAGAAGAGTGATGTGACAATGAAAGGGACTTAACCTAAGTGGCTTTGAGTAGTTATGGTGGGTAACAAATTAATTTTTGTGTTTAAAACAAACAAACCAACTCAAACTATGTTGCCAATAGTCAGTGTTGGTCAGGGCTGTTCTTCTCCTACATTGGTCCATTTTCCAGCCAGCAATGCCCTCGGTATTTGCGTGTTTTAAATTGCTGCAGTGCTCATGAAATGAGAGCACAGTGCATACCTGGGTATTCCCAAGGAGGAAACAATGGGGTAGTAGCATGGGGGGGAGAAAAAAAGACTTTTAGGAGTTTTTGTATGCTTAAGGGGAGACTAACTGTAGTGTTTATTAATAATGGAGTTGTTGCTTTTTCCATCACTGGTTGCTTCTTGGGTAGATGCTTGCATATACACTTGTATACTTGTATATTACTTGTACTTAAGTGTACATCCAGTGATCTTTTTTGGACGTTTCTGGTGAGGGAGGAAAACAAGAGACTTCACACAGCCAAGCCTTTCTCAGAGTAATGGCTGTGAAAAAGTACGGGAAAAATAACAAGTAACAACCTTATGTTTGTCTGTGTTTCTCTCTGTCATTCTCTGTATCCAGCCCCAGCTCTTAATCCCAGCTTGATGCATCTAATTTGCTTGGCACCTTTCCTTTGCCTGGGAGGCCAAACAAGAGCTACCTGCACAGATGACACCAGGGTTGTTTCTTGGCCAACTGGCAGAGGACCACTGTGATGGAGCAGCTGACTGCATCCTCTGGTCTCCCACCCCCTCTCCCTAGACTAAATATGTCATTTCTTTAACACCTGCTGCCTCTGCCAAATTTAATGACCATGTTTGTGTTGGCAGCTTTAGTTGTTTGAAAAACACATCCATTTTGCATGGCCCTGAAAAGCCATAGACTTACGTTTCAAGTATTTGGATTTCCTTTGCTATAAAATGAAATATTCAGTATCTTACCCTTTTAGATTTGCACTGCCATCTACTTCAAGTTCATGCTCGCTTTGTATATGATGAAGTCCAGTTATTTCTCCTTTTTTAAAGGTGTCCCCAGGCTTCACAATGCAGTAGTACTTCTTCACCCTCAGGTCTGTAGGTTTGCAGCAACATGTTGTCTCACCCGAGCAGCGTATCAGAACGCAAGGAGAAGGGTGGGTTGCTGCTCCTTAGAATCCTCCGTACTAGCCATGTTTTGAAATCCTTTGCTATTTGGTGTCAAGTTTTTGTAAAAACACAACTCAAGCTTTTTTTTTCTTTTAAGTTATCCAGGCTTTAGGTGAACATCTTAAATTAAGACAACAAGTTATTGCCACTGCTACAGTCTACTTCAAGAGATTCTATGCCAGGTAGGACTGTTTATTATGATGATACAGGAATAAAACGTGTCAGGCACATTTTGGTAGCCCTTTTAAATTTTGTATTAAAAAATAGTGCCACTTTTGTTTTCTGGATGGTGTAAAGCTTTTGTGCTAGTAAAAGTTAACTTAAGTTTTGGTTTTCAAAAGGAAGTGTGGTGCTCTTAATAGATTAATCGTTCTACGTGTGTGAAACAACATATTATAATTTTGTTATAACATTTCAGATATTCCCTAAAAAGTATAGATCCAGTATTAATGGCTCCTACGTGTGTGTTTTTGGCATCCAAAGTAGAGGTATGAAGTATTACAATTTTTTAATGTGAAATTATGTGATGTATGAGAGTGAAAAAACGTTCAGGACTTTCAAATTTTTTTGTCATTCTTCATGCTGTGGGGGTTAAACCTTCTGGGTATTTTTTTGTATGGATTTCTATTGCAATTTAAGGAAAGGAGACAGAAGGCCTTCAAACATTTTATTTAATATTTGATCTTTCACATTTTTGTCTGAATTACTAACTCTGAAGAGCCTCTGGAAATTGGAAAGATTACTTTAAATGTCTGTTTTGCTGTCAGTGTTTACATATTTACGTACAGTGTATCTTAAATTGTGCAGTTTTTGCTTGAGTCTCCTTTCTCGTGTGCTTTTTCCTTCTTATGCTTACTCAAATTTTAAAACAAATTTGATTTTTTTCCTAATTATCTTTTTCCTTTTCTTATAGTGAGGGATCCTCAGAGTTTACCACACTTTCATTACTTGAATTAAAAGCATGTTGTAGCTCATGTGCTGTGTTTGAGGAGGAACTGGCCCATTAGGGATAGTGGTGAGAAGGCCTGAGTCCTCCACCAGTGGAGGTGAAGGTCCACTTTGGAGATGGCTGAAAGTTAGCATCAGCTAGGCTCTGTTCCTAGTTTTCTAAGTAATGGGAGAAATTTTTCAGCAGTTTGAGGAGGACCTGCATAATGGGGGGGAAAAAAAAATCATATGGACAAATCTGTGCTATATTAGCACTCATGAATTTTACAGGAGGAACCCAAATACTTAGAAGCAGTCCCACGGAACTGATGTTTATATGTGATGCTGTTATCTATACAAAAGCTCTGATACTTTCCAATGTTTGGAAGAGATAAAGGAAAGGAGAAAGACACAGAACATTGGAGAGAGTTTTTTTTTTTTTTTACCAGCATGTTGATTAAGCCTTTGGTCAAGTCTACTCACATAAGGAAAATCTGTCCACTTACGCTCTGTATTGGAGCAAGTATTAGAAGGCAGCACAGCCTTCCTGATGCTAAGGCTTCTGCATCTTCAGAATGCAGATGTAGCAGTAGTGATTGTGGTATATGCATCTCCAAAAGGAAGTTCTAAGTAGAAATTTTTGACTTGCTGGCTGCCTCAGTAGAGAACCGAAGGCTTCATGGAAACATAATTAGGAAAGTTAGTTAATGACAGCTTTATAAATGTGGTTTTCTGTCCAATTAGGATAAAACCAGCGCACCTTATTGAAGCTCTTTTGACTGTTTTGTGTGTAGGTTGTTGGCAAACTAATCTTCAGGTATTGTGGCTGTAATACCTTTCATATATGTTTACTATTCTTCTTCATAACTCAAACAACAAAGTAATAAATGGAAAAAGCTTTTTACTTAGATCATGTAACTTACTTTGTTTACCCTTAAAAAAAAAAAAAAGGGGGTGGGGAAAAAATGAAATACTGCATAAAGAAGCCCATTTTAGTAAGAGGCTGTTTTAATTTGATAATAGTGTGGATAAGCAGTATTTCTGGTGGTTCACCTCATTTAACCCTCTTTTTCTTCAGGAGTTTGGTGTTGTTTCAAATACAAGGTTGATTTCTGCTGCTACTTCTGTATGTAAGTATTAGTGATTTTCATTATACCTTAGTTAGGTATCTCTGTAGGGAGGTTAGACTTCTTTTTATGATAGCTATTTTTATTAAGTCATGGGTGGTTACATGTTGACTGCTTGGAGCCAGTTAAAGGCATTTAGCATAAATAACTTCTGTTTTTAAATATGGAAACAGAAGGCTCTATCCTTTATTAGTTCTTGTTAATTTTGATTGAAGCTTGTAAGAAGCATAAATAAAAATAAAAATTAAATACCGAGGCTAATACATAGTCTAGAGTAGTAAATAGACTTCTGAGCTGCTCAAAGATAGAACTGGAAACTTAGAGCTTTATTTGTTTATTCTGTTGGGTATGATTCCATGGAAGTACCTGTTGGTAGAATTTTTGGTAGGCCTCATGCCTCTTAAGTTTTTTAATTCTTTTTTTTTTTCCCATCATAAAATTAAATTTCACATGATATTTATTTCTAAATATATGTTTTATAACCTACATATTGTTCACAAATTAAGATGCAACAAAATCACACTGTAATTACTTTATTTTCTCTCTTTCCCTCTTGCCTTGTATTTCCCACTTCCTGTAAATTTCATGTCAACCATCAAGGTTTTAAAGCAATGGCTTCCTTAACTAGATGCTATAATTTGACCCAGAAGGTCCAGCTGCTCTCAAAAGGCAGTTCCTCATTATGCTCTTCAAAATGTAGGTCAGTGCTTTCAAAATCGCTCTTAGCTGCTGAGGGGACAGGTGACTGGCTGCATCTGTAGCCTCCACATGCAGTAACTATATCAATCCATGGGGCTGGCTGTATGACAATTCCACCACCAGAAACTGAAACACGTCTTCAGTGCCAGCCTGACCAAGACCAGTACTAGATTTAGCAGTAAGTGTTGCTATTTTTATAGCAGAAGCATCTCTGAGCACAGATCTGTGTGGCTATTTTGATGCATGAATGAGAAACTTAGATGGATTTTAGTTGATTGTACTTAGTCTTCTACCGTTGAGCTGTGTTGTTTCTGAAAATTCCAGGGCTTAGAGTCCTGTAGAAGATTACCCTCATGGTTCTTCCTTCAGACCTAGGATTCCTGTGTGTCCTGATAGGCACTCAGCACTTCTTAGAAGTGGGGGATAAAAAAGCAACAGGCTTTTTCCTTGCATTTCTGTGCTTTTATTCTACCTCCTCTTCCTGTTCTACATCTGCTTCTTCAGTACACATCTGTTTTTTTGGAACAGAAAAGGATTAAAAAGATGAGAATAGTCAAAGGAAGGTAGCAAAAGGGAAAATAGCATAGTTGTGGTTGATTTGCTTTTTGTTAAGTAAAAACATTGGAACTAGTAGCACATGCTTCCTCTGCAAGGAAGATATCTCAGATTTCTTGCAAGCTCTTCAAAAGCTTTTCCCTCTGTTTACACAGCTGACTGAGAGGACAATTTCATATGGTTGTCTCCAGCTTGCTGTATTGGAAAAAAAAGTTTCTATTTTTTCCCACTCAAAGCAGTTTACTTTTCACTATTTATCTCTTTAACTTGCATGCTACTTGAGACGTCTGTCTCATTCATTCTTCTGTTATCTTGAAATAATTACAATTTCCAACCAGTGGATTAGTCTTATTGCCCCTGCAGCAACTTTTCTAGTAAAGTTCACCACAGATCTACATGTTGAAGCTTTCCATCCAGAGGACTGATGTTGTCTTTCAGAGTGACTGGCATATGAAAGTAGCATTGATTCATAGTTTATTGTCTGTCATTAACATAAGCAGTACTGTTCATTCCCAGGACATTAAATGTTACTTGCTTTTCTGTCAAGGACAGAGACTTAAAGTAGGTTTTATGTTTCACTTGTTGAAATCTCAAATCTACATCTTCAAGTGTATTTAATTTTCTCTGCTTGATAGTCGTGAGTTTACTCTGTTTTTGCTACTTAACATAATTCTTAATAGTGCACTGCATACCTGTTCTTGTAAAATACGTAAGTTAACTTAAGTATGTAAATAATCTAAATCGGGGATCATCATAAGCTCGAAGACTGAGGATATAGATATTATTTGGGCATTGCCTTGAAGGCAAGAGCTTCTTGAATTGTGTCATATGCCTAAATAGCTGCTTTTGAGTGGGAAAACTCAAGGAGAAAAACACCCTTGAACAGTGATAGTCCAGTGCCTAAGGCATTTATCTGCAGTGTGTTTAATTGGCTTTTTGATTTGAATTTGAGCCTGTTTTCTGCATATGAACATCTTTCTGTTAGGTGTGTACAAGATCTCTCGGCTGGGCTCTCCTTCCTTTTCCACACCCCATGTTGCTTTCCTAAGACCTTGTCACATGGTTTACAAGCTTGTTTGTTGAAGGATCAAACAAGTCCCACAGGACAGTTCCATTTGGATTTAGTCTTGGAGGTGAGATCCTAAGGTGATCTCCAGATTGCAGTGACATTGGTGGGCAGGCAGCTCTGTGAATAGTAACTTGATGGAAGTTAACTCATACATCTGGTAGTGGCTGATGAGAAGGTTTAATTGTGCCCCAAACATTAGACGTGTCTATGTCTATGAAAACGTGCGTTTGAGATTATTTCTCTTGCCCTTGCAGAACCTCAAATCTCATGACTTAATTTTTTTTCAAAACTATGTTTTTATATTGCAAACAGTTGTGTTTCCAGGTGGATTTCAAGGGCTCTATGCAGGTGGATTAATGGAATGGGAAAGACATTAAAGTGCATCATTTTTAACATGTTTTGTCTTTACTGTAGTGAAAACTAGGTTTTCATATGCCTTCCCGAAGGAGTTTCCTTATAGGATGAACCATGTAAGTATGCTGTACAAACTGTAACTTGATCAAAATGAATTAAAAGACCAATAATTCTTAGGAACTCCTGTCCTTTTAAATTCCGAGAAGGAAATATTTTCACACTGATGCATGGAGTTGCTTGTAATTAATTTTGGATAGATTATCAAGAAAGATACTCTAATAAATTCTGTATGAAACTTCCTTTCTTTAAGTTGCTGAAAGGAGTGCCATGAAGTGACCTAGTATTTAAAATATTGTAGCAAAAAGCAAAAGCAGTCCAGTCTTTTACTCTTATCACTAACACTTCACTGCCTCTATGGCAAAGGAGTGGTTTGAACGGAATATTTCATATGAAATTAAATATGAAAATGCATGAAAAGGCCAGTTGGCGTGTTAGTAGCCTGCTGAAGAGTCTCTAATTCTACAAAAGGACTTCTTGTATTGCTGTTAAGTATTTATAAACTGTGAACAGATTTCTGCTGCCAGGTGTTAAAGCAAGTCAGACAACTACAGCCAATAAAATAGTCATTCACAGTAAACCTGATATGAAACATTCAAATGCATTGTGATTATGACTGGGATTCAATTACAATGGCAATGCATAATCATAATTTCATTTTGCTTGCTTTTGTATATCCAACACTCCTGAATATATTTCATATGAAACTACAGGTGCTGAGAATTCCTTTGCATTCATGATGTTAAGCCAGATGCCAGTTAGTTCTTTCTGCTGTCTGAAACATGCTGCTGTTTAATTGTGATTTCACTTCTTTGCAGATACTAGAATGTGAATTCTATCTCTTAGAATTAATGGTAGGTGAGTTTACTTGTTTTCACTGACACCTTGGTTTACTCTTTATTTAAAATGTTTTTATTTTTTTACTATGGAATGTGCATTATGCTGTCATCCTTTTTTTTCTTCCTCCTGCTCGAATTGTAGAATGGTGCTCATGCAAGTCTAACATTTATAGCGTTCTGATGAAAATGTAATTGCTCAACAGAAATAATGCAGATTGTAGTAGTGGGGATAGGAGTATGTCTTGTCTACTATTGGGAAGAGTAAAGCATAAATTCTGTTTCCAGAACTGCTTTTTATATAAAAGAGCTAATTGTATGGTACAAAGTCCTGGAACAGAGACCGGGATGTTGGTGTGAGTATTTGCCTAGATGAATGGCAAGTCAAGAGCGTAGAGTTGTATTCCTGTTGTGCCCTCTTCTTGCTTGGAAAAGAAAAAATGGAGTTATGCGGCAGTCCAGCTCCAGCTGAAGGTGTAGGCGGTTGCCACTCAGGCTGCTCTATAACTTGTTAATCAGGGTAACCTGTTAGCAAGTCAGACGTGGGTTTGAATGCTGTGAGCAAGAAACTGAATGTAGGTCCTCGTGCTTTCTGAGGTGGTGCTGTACCTATTAGAGTGGTGCGTGGAAGGAGTACAACATGACGTTTTCTTGCAGGCACTTTAAAGGAAAAGAGCTATACCTGCTTTTATTAAGGGTTACTATCCCATTGCTCTGTTTTGTGGGAAAGGTGAAAGGATAAGCCCAGACCTAGGAGGCTCAGGTAAAGTAGCACCAAGTTTCCACAGTTGGATTTGAATGCAGCTTTTCACTGTAATGTACATACAGTTGGCTGCTTTTAGTGAGGGTTATTCCTTCTTGCATACACCAACCTGGGCCCGGAAAGGAGGAATTCAAAGACCTGGAAAATTTTTTTCCGCTTTCCAAACTAGTGTCAATTATTTTGGCATGCTTTCCATGTATGGTATTTAGCGACAGACTGCTTTCTGGCAGTGTTTTGTATTTCCAAGTGGGAATTACGGGTTTGTAAGCAAATGAGGTTTCACTGCGCTGCAGATGTGGCTTTCTGCGTCTCTTGGGGAAAAGACATTGACAGACTGGCATCCATGCTGTATAATGGTATTCTAGAGAGAGCAGTGCCCTCATTATGGCAGGGTTAGGTGTCATAATGCTGCTTTAAAAGTACAGTAATTGATTTGTAAATCAAATGTTTTTAATGTGAACTGGCAACACATTCTGCATTGTAATCTAAGTTTTATCCTGTTGACATTTTTCCTAGGACTGCTGTTTGATAGTGTATCATCCTTATAGACCTTTGCTCCAATATGTGCAAGATATGGGCCAAGAAGACATGCTGCTACCTCTTGCTTGGTAATGAAGACAGCGGTTGATTTTAGTGCTTCCTTTCAGCAAGAAAGCGAGTGTTTAACAGTTATGCCTCAGAGATGGCTAAGCAGGCTAAATAATACAAGGGGTATACTAGTTAACCTATGCACATATATGTCACTGGCTTAAATTATTGTTTTGAACCCTGTAATGGTTTTTACTTTGAAATGCTCTGTATTTATTTTTAGAACAGGTCCAGTAGCACAACTTTTATACTATTAAATGGTGACTTTGTGTAGACTTAGCTATTTTTTGGTAAAAGCAGTATGTAGTTTTGTTCTTAGGTTGGTTAAACAGAACTCCTTAAACACTTAAATTGTTTCTCAAATACAGACAATAAAAATACTGCCTTTATTTTTGCTCTAACTTGCTTATTTGTGGAACAGGGATAATTATTTTATGGTAGAGGTGAAAACACTCTGCAGAATCACACTGATGTTGTAATACAGTGTTTCCAAACAGACTTCTGCTGTGACTACAAGGAAAACAATGGAAGTCTTTAATAGACTTTTACAGAGGAAGAGATCTCAATTTCTCTATTTTGCCCTGCAGACTCACTGTTCCTACCATTTGGGTAACTGACAAAATGTTTATAAACTGGCAGCAGTTTATGAATCATGTAGTCTAAAGGAGGTATTCTGCTCTCTTTGTTTTGCGCAGGAGGATAGTGAATGACACATATAGAACTGATCTTTGTCTGCTGTACCCTCCTTTCATGATAGCTCTAGGTAAGTAACACAAGGAATGTCTCTGTCACCTTTAAATAGATGCCTTCTGTACTTTGTCCCATCAACAAGCATTCCTTAGAGCGCTCTCATAAGCTTCTCCAGTTTGTATTTCATACAGTACTGACAGTATAACCTTGCAACTTAGAAAGTCTTGAAGAAAAATCAGATAATTAATCCCCAGATTTCTCTGTTGAAAACTGGCTGAGATTGTTTGCAGGGGAAGTGAAGATCTCTGAACTCTATAGAAAAGTGCCTGACTTACAAAAATAGTGTGTTTCTAAATGTATTAAGAGTGAATCATTGTTGAGTATCACCTGATCTTTGCAGCTTGCCTACACGTGGCCTGTGTTGTCCAGCAGAAGGATGCAAGGCAATGGTTTGCTGAGCTATCTGTTGATATGGAAAAGGTACTCTCTTTTTATCTCCTGCCCTCTGCTATGGACTGTCTAGAAATGTTAGCCGTGGTTAAAACCTGTTTTGCATGTGTGTGATACTGAACTTCATTCAGCAATCACATTATGGACTATTGAAATTAGGTAGGAGAGAGGAAATGTCAGGTCAATTGGGTATCACCCTGCACTGAACCTCTGCGTAAGGATAGAGCATTGCTGGTGTTTTACAGACTGAAATAGAAAACCAGTATCTTGTGTATTTTTTTTTTGCTAGAAGAAAAATAATTGCCCATATTTATCATTCAAGATTGAACAGTATTCAAATTTCTAAATTTTAATGCACATAATTTTCTGATTTGCCTTTCAGCATGGTGCCCATGTATTGTCCTTTTCTTCCTTTCATTGTGTGTATAAAACATGGACACTTTCAGGATGACAGGGACTATGACTTTATTCAGTGTTAAGCAAGGGTATTCCAAGATCATTCGGATGAATTCCCTGACCCTGCAAATTGCACGTCAAATAATCCACTTCATAAATTTATCAGATTTTAAAGTGCAGTTGTTTTCAGACCGATAATATTCTTCAACTTAACTACTTCCTTTTAAGTGTTTAGTTGACTTCCTGAATGCATACTCAGTATGTGCTTATTCTCATTTCCCTTATCACACTGTGTCACTCTGCACGTATTTTTCAGTCTAAGTTTACCTTTTTTGATCCTGAGTGTTCAAGATGGAATGGCAAATTTCAGATAAGGTTTATGATTGCTCTCTGTGCCCTTGGTTATTGCCCTTCATCCCACTGGTGGTATGCTGGCTTTGGATTTGTATTCCAGAGTTTGCCTTGTATTTAAGCACAGTGTGAATGCTATGATGAATCAAATCTGTGAACTACATTGTCCGGCATGCAAAAGCAGAGTGGTAATAGATTGGCAGCACAGGAGAAACAACCTGTGTTTGACATGTAAGGTTATTGTCAGCTTGATGTTGAACATGTCTGAATGTTTAAACATCTCTGTTCTCAAACCAGTGATTACCGTCTAAGCTTGATTTTTTAATTAGTTTTTAGATTATTATTATTGTTATTTTTAACTTTTAACACCGTGGAACTTCATACCTAACATAACCTCTGTTTCAAGGGTATGTGTTGTTCTAGAATTTGATCAAAATCCATAAACTGGAAAGAAGTCTACTTCATTAATTTAGTAAGTGGTGAAACAAATAATGAAGCAAACATGGTTTGATTTTTTTGGGTGGTCCTGTGTGAAGCTGGAGTTGGACTTGATCCTTGTGGGTCCCTTCCAACTGATGTTGTTCTGTGTTTATCCACCTTCTATGTAGAGTATTGCACTAGAAAATTAACAGGAAATTAATATAGCCTCCAAACGGGTAGAGAATATTTATACTTCTGGAAATAGAATTTGAAAATTCGACAGTTCTTATTATAAAGTCTTGAGACACTTCTTGGATCTTGATTTTATTTTATTTTATTTTATTGGAAGTAAAGAATTCAGAGCAGTGTTGGTTTCATTTGTTTTTAACACTGTGCCCCTGGTCGGTAATCAGTTTCTTCTTTTGTAATCCATGATCATTTAGCTACAAACATGTTGCCAGGTGTCCTTGTTTTCCCAATAGCTTAAAGTATAAGCAGCCATTAGGCTTTAGGAGGAGAAATGGTTGATACAGTGGGAGGGAAATGGAGTGGGAGAGAGAATGGTTCTGTTCAGGCTTCAGTTCAACAGTTAAGTGAAAAAACTCTTTAGAGAAATGGTTGATTGCCAGACTGGATAATATAGGAGACAGCTCAGTTTCTAATATGAAAATTGTGCTTCTTAATTTGAGTTTGAGGAATGGTTAATTAACTGTATACTGCAAATGATGATATAAATACAAACGTCGCTATTGTGATTGACCTAAAATCTACTTTCTTTCAAATCAGATTTTAGAAATAATCAGGGTTATTCTGAAGCTGTATGAGCAGTGGAAGAACTTTGATGAGAGGAAAGAGATGGCTACTATTCTTAGCAAAATGCCTAAACCAAAACCACCTCCAAACAGGTACTGTACCTTCATTACTTACTGCACCTTTCATATGGAAAAAATAAAGTATTATCTTATGTATGATGATATGTTTGAGGTATAGTGTATGTGTCTGCGCTGCAGGCTTTTCTTTAAGTACCCAGTCTGACTGTTCAGGAAGAGAATATTTGTTCTTTCATGGAAAGCATTAATGTAATTAGAATCTGATCAATATAGTTTAAAAAGAGCGGTGTGAGGCCCGATGACAGAGCCTGATTCTTTAGAACAGTGCCTGTTTGATGTCACGTTTAATTACTGTGATTAAATATCAGTATTCGGAATCTGCGCATGCAAATTCCTATGCACGAGCTTCTGTTATGGGAGCTTTGAAATGTTGATGTCAGGAGTAAATTCAGGATGGAGCTGCATTGGAATATTTTGAAATTACCGTTCAAATACGTGAATCAATGTTTTTCATTTGCAAAAGACAGGAATGCAGTGTGATACCGCTGTTTTGAGACTTGTTTGTTTTTCTTCCGAACAGTGAAGGAGAACAGGGTCCAAATGGTAGCCAGAACTCTAGTTATAGCCAATCTTAAGACATTCCAAAGAATTTCTTTACGGACCACTTTGACTCAAGACATCCTGGGATCTTTCCTGTGTTCATGAAATGGACGGAATTTTTTTAATAACATCTTTGACAAAGAACTTAAAGAGTAAATAGCTTGTTTGTGTCAAGCATTTTGGAAGTTTTTTCTTTAAAACTGCATCATTTTCTCTGAGGCTGGAGCAAACGTACTAAGATTTCTCAGTGTAAGGAATCAAATGTTAAACCAAACTGCAAAAGGGTAACGCTATCCACTCAAAACAAATAGTTCATTACTGGTTTGGTTTGCTTTGGGAAAATTGTGGCTTGCCATTAAAAGTGATTTTTTTTTTTTTTAAAGAGTAATCTTGAAGCCTAAGTGTAACTATATTAATGACCTGTGTTGTCTTCATTTTGTTTGTGACTGAAGGAGGATAGTGCACTGTGTGTTAAACCTATTAATTACCTAGAGTTTTGGTGATTTATTTTTTTCTAATGCATCTGGATTTTCTAACAAGTGAAACGGTCCTTCAGGAGCAAAGCATAGAAGAATCTGCAAAGAATGGTGTTAGAGTTTTCATGAAAACTGCAGGGAAGAAATTCAGTTCATTTTCGGGGGTTAGAAAAATGCTCGTTTTACTCAGTAGATGTACTTGGATGTTTTTGCCTTGAAGCCTAGAAGCCCAACTTACCAGAAAAGTGCAATATGTATAGTGATTCTGCAGTTTTCCTAAGCATTTCAAACATTTGGAATTTAAAAAACAAAACACCAACAATGATTTTTTTTTGCATGTACTGTGTAGTACAATTGGAGTATTTCACAAATACAAATTGGTATTCTTTTGTTTTTTTTTCCTTTGTACAAAAGATATACACTGTTAGTCTGCCTTCACTGTTAGTGTGAATTTGTGTGGCTCGTTAAAGAGGTTATTTAAGAGGATCGAGCTTTTGGTGAGCTTCATACTGGCTAATTTTAATTGTGATCTTAGAAGCAACTCTTCAGAATAACTGAAATGGGATTCCTTGGTTGACTGTGTGCTGGAGAAAATGAGATTCCTTCAAATAGAAGGCCATATCCTGTGTTCCTTACTCAGGCAGATATCCCACTGAAGTCAGGAATTGGCCTAAATCAAATGTAATGATTTTTAGTTAACTTTTTTTTTTCTAAATAATTTCTGTACAACTTCATTTTGAATAAGAATGCTGACTTGCCCAAGTATAAAAATTCAACAATAAACTCAAGTGAAGTACCGTTGTTGTCCTGCTTCTCCTTTCCTCAAACAACACACCTCACTGGTTCAAAATACTGGGGAGAGTTCTACAAAAGCTTTTGTGATGTCTTCACTCAAAAAACCAACCCATTAAAGAAGTGAGCTCTGTTTTTTGTAGATAATATCCCTCTGCAATCTGCACCTCATTCACTGAAACAGAAGTGTGTTTGTGTGCAGCCAGTTAGGCTACTTGCATTTAGTACTGTTCAAGTCATTTTTGTAAAAGATGAGGATAGTAAAATCCAAACTACTTTAATAAGATAGAAAAAACACATGGTGGCCT
This sequence comes from Gallus gallus, assembly GCF_016699485.2. Taxonomy (NCBI): domain Eukaryota; kingdom Metazoa; phylum Chordata; class Aves; order Galliformes; family Phasianidae; genus Gallus; species Gallus gallus. The sequence goes on from NC_052534.1 coordinate 71,111,352, forward strand.
TTGCTACTTCTGTTGCCATTCAAATATACCTTTTATAGACACTTAATTGATGAAGTTGGTTTCGATATTTGTCTTTGGTGCTCGAAGCTTAAAATGTTCTGTTTGTAATGTGTACTTGGCAAGTAAGAATAAATGCAAATTGACTGCTGTATGGAGTCCTTAAATCTGAGCTGTTCTTTAGTTAAACATCAGTCCTTTCGCATCTATCACATATCCCTCAAGCTTTTTTAAAAATGTATTTAATTGGGAATTTTACACAAGTAAGAGTGGGGGGCAGAGTGAAAAGTTTTTTCTCTGCTGAAGAGCCTTTGCAAACTTTTCTTCACACCTTTGTTATGTATATGATCTAAATCTCAGAGCTAAAATATTGGGCACTTCTTGATAACTAGAGGCATCTGAAGTAATTACTGTCACAATGACAATGGTGTTACCATCTCTGATTCCAGTGTAAGCAGTGAAAGGCAATAGAGTGAGGTCAAAGGATCTGAATTCAGTGATGAGAATTATAAAAGCTGTTTAGACAGCTTGAAAACTATTAGACGACAGAAAAAAAGGTTGGTAAATCTATTTCAGTATCTTAGTTGTATGTTTCCATTGTTTTAAATTGCCTTTAAAAGGCGTTCAACAGTTGAAATAAAATCCACTACTAAGCATCAGGAAAGTTATGTTAGGATTTCTTAATGCACTACGTTAATTAATTCTACAAACCTCCTACTCAGTTTCTCATCATCATCCAACAAGGCTGGATTCTGAGAGAGGCTTTCTTCGGGAGCAGAATGCTTCTGCTGTTTGTGCTCTATCCCTGCCTGCCACGTAGTGAAATAACAATGTACTGAAGGACTCCATAGCCTAGGCTGAGTCTTTGACTCAATCTACACCCATTTAACTACTCCACTGTGCAGCTGCTAAAATGCCAACTAGTCTGTGCCAAAGAATGTGCTTTTTTTGTTTTTTCCAATTGGTAACAATTCTGCACTCACTTAGAGGTTTGTGTTTCTTTTAGCTTCTTTCTTCCAAAATTTAATTTCTTAATAGAATTTAGTTTTCTAAACCCAGAGAATATAGGATATCTTGTTATGATTGGTTTGGTCCCCAAACAAAATTTGAAGGTTTTACCATGTGTGGGATGTCCAGTGGTATATTGAAGAGTCAAAGATTCTCAGAATCATTTGAGGATGCCAGCTGGAACTGATACTCTCTTAACAGGCACATGAAAAGCTGGGTGGACGGAAGACACCCAAATTTGTCCTCAACAAATTCCCTTCTAGGGAAACGGCATAAACTGCAGGTGGCAAAATAGTGTTTTGGGAAAGCTGAGTTAGAGTTTAGGTAATGGAAGGGGCCTCTTAACACAGGTGGAGTTCTGGTGTAGAACTACATTCAAGTCTTACGTATGTATGAATGTGCATTAATGAATCCCTGTAACTCTATATTACCAACAGCTTCAGCAGGCTATTCAGAGTCATACAGAGGAAATTTGTAAACAGATGATGCTACGTGAACAAATGTAATTTATCCCCATTTATACACATACCTGCCACAGAGGTGTGACAATTCGTTGCTAATTCTCAGAGCAGAACCAGAAATTTTACTCCCTTTTTCCAGACATCTCACAATCATGGGCTTCTGTAGCTTTCTAGGGGCCAGAGTAGCTTTGCCAGTTCCCTTAAACTGCTAACAGCATTAAAATAGACAAACAAAAAACCCCAATCCTTAGAATTATGACTATGCATGCAAGTTTACAGGTGGGAATGGGATGGGTTTGTTTGGTTTCTTTTTTGACATTTCAGATATACAAATTAATATACAGAGCAGAAAGCAGGGAGTTAGGTAGCTTCCTTAGGCACCTCAGATTTTCCAGCCTAAGATGATTATACCTCCATTATAACAACTTCAAGTAAATATAGGCAAGTTCTCACTTGATACTGAGCTGCTAAGGGAAAAGAACAAGCTGACGGAATGTTATTGCACTTTATGCTCAGAAGCAGACCAGTGTATATAAATGGATATACTTCTAAAATAAGGAATCACACATTTTGAACAGCAAGTCAGTTTCCCATTGTATACTCCTGATAACAAGGGAAAAACTTAAAAATATAGCTGTACGTGAAGAAGAATAAACCTGTGCTTAGGACACTTACACCAATTCCATTAAACTGAGGTTATTCTAAACAAGCTACTTAACACAGTGATTTGGGAAGGATAATTTTATGCATACTATCACCATTTATTTAAACAGTCATAAAGCAAATCATACAAAAATCATACAAAAAGCCAAAAACATTAGAATTCTTGTCACTTTCTTCCAGCAAATAACGTAGTGCAAATTAAAGGCTGAACAAATTTAACATCTTCTGTTCATTTCATAGTCCTTAATTTAAACAAAGCAGTTAATACGCATGGCTAATGAAATGCCCATTTACATGAGGAAATGGGAAAGGTTTTTATTCTGAAAGTGGAACGTGGGTAGTCTGAATGCTAAAATCTACAAAGCATCCTAAGGATGGGGCAGGAGCTGAAGGATGTCATCTTCATTTATTTTTTCTCTGGAGTTTCATGTTTTGCCCAGTCCTCAAAGCCACCAGCATAGTGTTGAACTCTGAAAGTATGCAGAAGATACATATCGTAAAGGACTCTCCTTTATCAAGGTACGTAAGAAAAGATGGGGAAGAAAAGCCACAGAAAAAAAAAGCGTAAAGAAATCATCTTAAATACACTTGTATGTTATACAATGAACCAGCCAGAAACGAGGGAAGTCAGACACTGCCTGCATCCAAACAGTATATTCCGTAAGTCATTTCTTCCAAATAATGCAATGCTGGAGATCAAACATCAAGCAAGTAGTAGCAGATGGATCAATGAAATAGTTTGCCAATGAACTCACTGTAGTGGGATGTTACATGATATTGTGCCTAATACTTCAGATGTCATGAAATAAAAGCACACAGGTCTTTAGTCTCTTGCAAACATACATCCTATATAGATCTGACATAATCCTGGGGAAAAAACAGTCTTGATTAAAAAAGAAACACCATGCAAACCAATATAGACTCCTTCAGTTAGGCAGTGTGAAAAACAGGTGGTAAAGGTTATTTTGCGCTTATTTAAACAAGAGCAAGAGCATATAATATTCATAAAACAAGAGCATGGTTCCATACTTTTGACTATAACTGGCAGGGATACTCCAGTTCTTGAATCGCTGTTCAGTAAAAACATGGGCAAACAACCAATTCTTGAAGTTTCACCTGCAGCCTTCAAGTCAGCGAGATGCCTTCTGTCGAGACCCTAACATTTCTACCAGCCAAATGCTACCCTTTCTTTCACTCTGTCAATCTTGTCTTTTTCACCAGTCCCTTCACTACTTTGTAAACAAGGCACTGCTTTACTGAAAGCAAAGCCATATTTTATCAGTGGTGAACTGTAGAGGTGGAACAGCAATTTCACAAAGGATATGGTATCATAAACTATCTAAGATTTTACTTCTACCAAAATAAGAACTATTCTACCTTTCCAGTCATCCTGCATGTGAAGATTAGTGTTTATGATGCTGTACAAGCAGCATCTCAGCAAGGACTAAGTGGAAAGTCCTTCCAACACCAATGTGGTCCTGCAGCACATGGAATCACCTTCAGCATAAAAGCAGAGTTGCTGGGGGTTGTTTTACAGGACATCTCAGTTTGCTGTAACACCAAGCATCATCTTTCAAGGTTCAGTGGGGACATGAGGAGGCACTTCTTTTTGGCAGTTCTCTACCTCTAAGATTAATCTCTTCATTCATGTCCCACATCAAAATTATTACTCACATGCATTGGAAACTGAGAGAGATTTCTACTTTACTTACTGGGAGAGGTTGTAGTAACTTCATCCTTATGCATGATTTCATGCTTACCTGCTGAAACCCAGGGACGCAGCAAAACTGAGTGCTTGTCTACTTCTTGTTCCTGCAAAGCAGGAGAAAACCACGTGGTCTGACTTGGCAGGCATCTTCTGATTGTACTGCTCCTTAAAGTCTGCTGGATTCATCTGCAGAGCTTCCACTAACTCATTCACTGGGAAATACAAAAATAAAACAATATAGAAAGTCTCATTTATTCTCTCTCTGTCCACCAGTAGACATACATTCTAATGTTTCAAATTCCTCTGGGAAGATCTCGGCTCCCCTGCTCAAGAAGGACGGGGATTTTCTAGACAGAGTCCAGTGGAGGGCCACAAGATGATTATAGGCCTGGACCACCTCCCTTATGAGGAAAGGCTGAGAGACCTGGGAGCGTTCAGCCTGGATAAGACTGAGAAGCGATCATATCAATGCTTATAAATATCTTAAGGGCAGGAGTCAAGTAGATGGGACCAGGCTCTTTTCAGTGGTGCCCATAACACAGGAAGTTCCATACAAACATGAGGAAAAACTTCCTAACTGTGAGGGTGACAGGGCACTGGCGCAGGCTGCCCAGAGCAGTTGTGGAGCCTGCTTCTCTGGAGAAAATCAAGACCCATCTGAACCCTCCTCCCTGTGCCACCTACTGTAGGGAACCTGCTTTAGTGAGAGTCGGACTAGATGATCTCCAGGTCTCTTCCAAACCCCGGGGTTCTGTGCTCACCAGCCGAACTGCACCAACAAACATTTCCAGGTAACAGTGCGAGTATCTTACGTGGTATGTTGACAGATGCCGGGATTTTCCCATCTCTCTCAATCTCCCACCTCTCTCGAACATCGATGTGGAGGACGTTGGCTTTCTTCAGGTCCTTGAGCTCCTGGTAGGACACGCTGCTCTCCCTCTCGGAGCAGAGGCTGGGGGAGGGGACATGCAGAGCCCTCGGCTCTGTAAGAGCAGCACAGCCCGTGAGCCCACGCCGAGCTCCCCCCGGCTACCGGCAGCAACAAATCGTGAAACACTCCCTCAGGCTCCGCACCTCGGGTGACCCCGGGCCCGGCCAGCCGCCCCCGCCGCCCCGGTCCCGGACCCCGCGTGCCGCGCCCTGCCTCACCGGGTGCCGCCCCCCGCCGCCCCCAGAGGCTGCTGCCCGCCGCCCGCAGAGCCAGCACCGCCCGGCACCGGCACCAGCCGCAGGCCGCCATCCGCCCGAAGATGGCGGCGACGCCGGCCCGCCCTGCCCTGCCCGCTCCCTGGGGCCCGCCCCGCCGGCGGCCACCGCTTTGGAGTGAAGGCATGAGGGACCCCTTCTCCTTCCGCGTGCCTTCGTACGTGTAGCGTGGTGCCCGTCCTCAGAGGCAGGCGTGCTGATCTTCCTCCTTCCTAAAAGAGGACTGTGTTCTGAGGGCTACAGTCTTCGCTAAAGAGAGTTTTCTTTCTCCAAACGAGAACAAAGTGTTTCTCAGAGCCGGAGAGTGTGACAGATCGAAGCTGGCACAAGAGCTGGTTCCCCAGCCGCCCTTCTGCCGCCTCCCATATGGCCCTGTGACGGGCATTCACAAACGTCTCTTTGGAGCAGTATAGCTATACGTGAGTTAAAGCTTTATGCGCTTTCCGTTTTTAACAGGATACAGGGGGATGGAATGTTTCCTCTTTCAAGTCCTGTTTTAAGTGTGTACTTCACCTGTTGTATAATAGCGACCCAACTTTCTCTCAGTGTGTTGCAGTTTGAACTGTAGGTACAATGGTGATGCATCAGAACGGTTTGCGCATGAAACACATATCCACATCAGGTTGTATTTGTATGAATTAGTCTGTATGGCTTTAATGTGACCCAGGATCACACACACACACACACACAGAACACACTGGCCTGTGTGCAGAAGCTGGAACAACCCAGAAGCTGGCTTTTGCAGGGCTCAGTTTGAAGTCAGAGCGGGTCAAGGCAGGCACAGTCCCATGGTTACTGAAGGGATGGGAGAGGAAACAGCAGTAGCCCACCCAATGCTCTGTGCTGTGGTACATGAACCACCATTTCTAATAACTCTTTTCCATCTTTTCTTCAGAAGTGGCGTATTTATTGTCCTCTCACCTTCATGGTGCTGCCATTAGCACACACCCACCAAACTTACCCACCTTCCCACACTCCTTAGCACCATAATCCTGCTTCACTGTGTGCTCTTGGCTTTCCCTCTCTGCTTTCTCTTTACTTTTCTCTCTGGCTCTGATGGCAGGTGCTGTTCACGTTTCATCCTTCCTCACCCTTGGCTTTTCATTTTCCCTCACTATGTGACGTCTATGACAAGTCTTCCTACCGCACAGCTGTAACTTACCCCTGTTTACCCTGGGATAGGCATAAAGCCTTCTGACCTCACTGCACAGAACTCAGTCTGTGCTTCTCTAACCGTCCCCTCAGCCTGTGTGCTAACACAGCCGCTGCAGGTTCTCCGTCCTTGTTTTCGAAGAGCCGCACAGCACACCCCTTCCCCCGGTGTCTCTAGAGCCCCATTCCCCGCACGCTGCCCGCCCCAGTCCGGCTCCTGTCCCGCTCACCCAGCGCCGGGCCCGGCCCCTCTGGCGCAGGAGGCGGCCGGGCCGGGCCCGGGGGCGGGCCGCGCCGGGCGGAGCGGAGCGGAGCGGCGGGGCCGTGGCTGCGGCCCAGCTTCCTCCGCCGCTTCCTGCCGTTGTCGTGCCTGCGCGCCCGCCGCTCGGTGAGTGCGGGCCGCGGGGTGGCGGGGAGGCCGCCGGCCGAGTTCAGGAGGGCCGTGCCCGCGAGTGGCTCTTCCTGCCGAGCGGGTGGCGCGGGGCCACGGCGCGGCCGCGGGTGCGGACCAGGGCCGGCCGGGACCGATCCGCTCCGCCATGGCGGCGGCCGGCGCCGAGACCGCGGCCTGGGGGGAGGAACGCGGCCCGGGGTGGGAAAATCGCGGCCCGGGGGTCGGGGCGTCGGGTCTGCGCCGCGGGGCCGTGCCGAGGGCGGCCGGGCGGAGATCCCCGCTCCCGGGGTTCCGGGCTGCGCTGCCCGGCGCCGCTCTCATGTGGCGACGGAGCGCGGCTGGTGTGGGCTCGTGGTGCCTCGCCAGCTGCCAGCTGCTGGTGTCCGCCAGCCGTCAGCGGCCCGAACGCGCTGAGCGTGCAGCGAGGTGAAAATAGCAGCATCGGGCCGTCCTGCCGACCTGCGGCGAGCTCCTCGGCGAGATGCCTGCTCGGTGAGAGGGAACCAGCCGCCGCGCAGTTGGTTGGGCTTAAGCATAAGCTGCGGTCACTTCGCATTAGGCGAGTGAGCGGGCGTGCTCCGCAAACGCGGCTGTGACACAGCGCTGCGGTCGCGTATCGCGATGCCGTCAGGCGGGCTGTGCGCGGCACTGACAGCGCGGCATATGCCGGCCCGGGGGTGGCCGGGAGCCGCCGGTGCGTACCGCCCCGAGCCGGGCCGGGCCGCCTGGGCCGAGGCACGGGGCGGTGGGTGTTCGGGGCCGGGCGGCAGCCTGGCCGTGCTCTTCATTCGTCGAGGTTGTGGGGCTGCAGACTCGTAGCAGCGGCTCTGTGGAGCATATTTGGGTTCGTATTTCGATTTTTTTGATGCGTGGATGTTCGCAGAACTTCAGTCCTTTGTTGTCTGTAGGCTTTACTTCAGGACATCACCCTGTTCTTGCTGCGGGAGTGTTGCCACTCGAACAGGATGTGTGTGTGGCTGCATATTAAGCACAGGAGCACGAGCATAAACGTGAGCAAAGTAGGAGCGGATGGCATTCACTTCAGGTGTACTGTGGCATGTTGTCTGTAGGTGCAAGTGAATTCTGTTAGGCAGACCTTTAGTACATGAAGACTCAGGCTTAAACATTTCTCCGTCCCCATTTTCTAGCATTTTAAATGGAAGTGCAGTAGTGGCACGCACACACACCAGCCTGGTGCAGAGCATGCCTTGTAAAACTGCTCTGCAGCATACTACTGTTGTAAATGCTTTGTCAGATTTCTTCATGAAATATTGAAGAACGTGCGCTCTGTAGTTTTGTTTCTGCCTGATTCGCAGGAATGCAGCTGGCATCTCACGGTTCTGCCGTGGTACATCAAGGACAAGTCGTTCTACTTCAGGTGTGTTAGCAAAACAAACTGGGGCAATTTGTATGTAGGAGGGAAGTAGAGTGAAATGCTTTGCTCTACGCAGTGAGACTTTGACTTTCAAAGAGCTCAGACTAGTTCTTCGTAGCCCTTTATGCTGTCTGTTCTACCACGTCAATTAGCTCACTCCCACAACTTCCAAAGTAGATGGAAAGCTTTGCGTGGTCTTCATCTCTGTGGGACCTGTTCCAGCTCAGCCCTTTAGGTGAGGAGGCTGCACGGCTCCGTGACACCAAGGCCTCTCAGCTTGCAGCGTGGGCTTAAGTCTGCTCTCTCAGGCAGTGTACTACAGCCACGATTCCTTTCTATGATGTGACTTCTAAAAAAATTACTCTTTAAATTTTTTTAGGACTCCACAGGCGTTTCATCTCACTTCACCCTTTATTGGTATTGCCCTTCATTTCTTCTTTATGACATCGTGAACCACTTTTTGTGCCTTTTGTCTCACGGCTGTGCCATGATGCCGTGAGCTCCCTGCTGGTCCTCGGGCTGTTTCGGCTGTTACTCCTCATGTGTTTGTGAGACGGCACTGCTCATGTTGCTGCTCACACCACGTGGCTGCTGGGGCTGTCAGTGCTGCCAGCACACTGTTGCTTCACAGGGGAAGTTCTCTCTGGCAGGCCAGCATAATGACTTAGAAGCTGTGGCTCTTGCTATGATATTTATGTACTTTTATTTCTCAGTACTATTCATGGATCTGTAGGAAAATCCATGTTAGGCCCTGAACGTGTCAGCCCAGATGCTTTTCCCTCTTGGTGTGTTCATTATGAGGCTGGATATTGGCAGGAATCCCTGAATTTTTTTTTTCTGTCACACACTAGCAAAACTTTTGGTATAAAGTGCTAGCAAACATATGTCATCAAAGAACTGTTCCTTTTACCCACTCAGTCCCTTTATTTACTTGAGTCATAAACCCAGTTTTGGGCTCTTTCTGTTCCTGTTCCAGAGCACATCTCATTTCTCTCCATCATTAGAAGCAGGTTTTTTGTTTGTGGCAGTTAGGTTTCAGTGACGCATATGTGGAGTATTGTGTAGGAGGCAGACATGAACATTGACAGACTATGTTTGGCATGGACAGCTGATTAGAAAAGATCAGTAAAAATAAGAAATGCTATGGGATTTTCACTCTCTCTTGGGAAGTTGTATCCAGTGGTCAGAAGGCTCTGTCTATCTGATGTGCAAAAAGTACATCTGTGTCTCACTCTGTGAGGACTGCAATCTGGTGTCAGGACTGGCATTTGAGCTCCAGTGATGGTGTAGGATGTGTGATGTGCCTTTGGGCTAGGAATCTGGGAGATGACACTTTGAGAATTTCAGATGACGTTTTCCAGGGGAAGAAGTGTTGCTGCCACTACCAGTCAGCAGTTCTGGTCCTATTACTGCTCCAGCAGGCAGCGAGGGCTCGTTTGCTGCGAAGGTTTTGGTGGCTGTCAGAACGCACGGCGTCCTGGCGGCTGATTGATGGCACTGCCCAGTTGCTGACCGTGATGGATGCGGTTCTCGCTGCGATTGGGTGACATTTGATCTAGCAGTGAGTGAGCCAAAATGCCACAGGTAATGCTCTGAACAGACATCCAAAATAGATCAACTTGTAGCTTGCATCAAAACATGTCGCAAATCTGCTCGCAGGGAATGTGGAATTACTGTCCTGGACAAGTCAGTCATTTTACAGTTACAAGGAAGCTTGTAAAGTGCCATTGCAAATGTGCTACAGAGCAGCTTGACCTTTTGGCTTAATCTGCACATCTTTCCTGATCAGCGGCCGTGTGCTTTGGTGATAGGCTGCTGCTGGCAACTGTGCAATGCTGTTGAGAGTCACGAAAGCCCTCTGCTGTTTTTGGGAACACTATATTTAGTGCCTTTCCAGTCTGATACGGTGCTTTTTTGTGTTAGCAACATGAAATGATATAATTTTAATTGGTAAGTTTGAATACAAATGGTGAAGCAGTTGGCATTTAGGATACGTGAGATGAATTGAGGTAAACACGTTTGTACCAGCTCATCTGAATTCAGGTGCTCACTGTTGCGGTAGTTCACTGTACTGGTTTCACAGTTAATGGCCAGTTCTTCTGGGAGAGCCTTTTCCATATCCAAAATCGTACCTGGAAACCATCTGGAGACTCTTGGTTATCTTAGGTAAGCTGATGGTTATTAAGTCATTTTTATCTTACCGTTTGCATTCCAGTAATGCAAGTGTTATTCTCCCAGGTAATCATGAAATAGGAGAAATGTTGTGATAGGCGTTATACAGATAAGAACACATAAATACAGCACTTGCCTGGAGGAGCTGGCACACTAATTGTAAGGTGGGAAAAGACGTGGATCTTGACAGATGGAATGGAACATCGGTATGGGAGCCGGCAGTGTGGCAGGCTATTGCTGACTTGCTGGCGTGCTTCGGTTTCTTACAAATGCCATAGTGAAGGTACAGCATAACAAAACACACTACGAATGCAACGAGTGAGTTACAGGAGTTGTGGGAGGAGTTGCTGCTAAGTATGGTGTGCAAGGTAAGATGGGAGTAAGTTTTAAGGAATATCAACAATGAAGTTTGTATCTCCACCTCTGTTACATAAAGATCTTGTGGAGAGGAGTGACTTGTTTGTTTATTTTTTCCCAAAAGAGAGGTGAAACACTAGCCTGATAGCCTCTATTGCTCCTAGCTCTACTGAGTTTCAGTAAAACATAACGTTTAAAAAATAAATTTTATTTTAGGAATTATATCCAACTCTTTGAAGTTCCTAAATATATACTTCATTGAAAGGGCTATGTTAAATATAGACTATTTCAGGCATACCTTACATTAAAAATAATCTAGGCATACCTGAGTTTAAGTCAACAAATGTAGCACTGTTACCTTCTGTTACTTGTTGGCACTTTATCAAATCTGAAGCTTTTAAAATTAGGCAGGCAGTTTGTTCTGCTGCTTTTGAAGTGTTTTGATCTTTCTAGAAAGGTGGAAATTAGCAGTTAGAGAGAGAAGCTTTTGATCTTCATCAGTAGGCAGACTGCCATTACGAGTCATTTTAAAAGTAAAAAGTAAACCAAGAATAGCAAGCAATGATGATTACACTTCAAACTCTTGTATGCTGAGCTCAAAGAGTCTGAACAAGTTTGGCAAGAACTTGTTCCTAGGTTTGTATGGAAGGATTATTTAAATGGAAGAGATTTGACTCTTTCTGTATTTATTTTTTATTTTCCCATGAAACTGAATTATTTCTATGTACGGAGGCTGGGTTGGAAAGAGACAAATCATGTGGATATTGCCAAGATTTTAATCCTTGGTGTATCTAGTTCATTTTGTGTTTACTTCCCCTCTACCTGCCTGTCTTGAATAGATTGTGCCTGTGATCAAGAGAAACATAGACAGTTTCTTTCTTGCTTTCTTCTAAGCTCTATTTTACGTTTTTTTTTAGGGGTTCTGTTTTTGTTCAAGGTTTTCACTCCTATTAATTATCTGTCTTTTGTTTCACATACACGGAAACATTTCTGAGGAATAATTTCTGAAGCACCTTACAATTCTTTTATCTCTCAACTAAATATAATAATCAGATCCTTGCATAATCGCTTTGGTCTGAAGTTGTTGGTAGTGATTTAAATTGTTACATTCAGTTTTTTTCTTGTAATGTCTTTAGTCCCCAGATGTGCTGGAAGAGGTCAGGCAGTGCTGTGTACGTCCTGTGCTGCTTGCATGTCAGACACTTGCTGCATGGCTCCCTTTTCTTACCTCTTCGTCCCACTCCTGTGCTTTTCAGAAATCAGACGCAAGCCCTGTGTGGCCAAGTCCTGATATTCTGTGGCTTTTCCAAGAGCTCCAGAGTCAGTAAACATTGCCTGATGGATGCCTCTCTGTGTGTGCTTGTGAGAACTGACTAATCTTGTTCCCTTTTGTTCTGCCTGCTCTTACTCAATGAAGGCAGAAGAGTCTCGAGGTTGGTTGGTGGATTGCCAAAATGTGCATTGTCAGTGCTTGGGTATTATGTCAGCATTCGTTTCTGATGCTGCATTGATTATATTCTGTTAGAAGTGCCTCCTTTCCAATTATTCTAGGTTTGATGCTCTTCCTTCCCCACATGTCCCGGAAGACCTGCTGAGAGCGGGTTCTGGCACTGGGCTGCTCCTGTCCTGCTCCATATGGTGTCCTCTGCCATGTTGGCCACAAGGGTTCAGAGGTGGAAGAGACGTGCTTGCATTTCAGCTAGTCAGGTGCATAACTGTTCTTTCATGAAGATATCTGGGGTTGAAGTGGACCAGTGTGAGCATGACCGTCATTTGAGTGAAATCTGTGGTTTGGGCAGTCTGAGGTAATCAGTCCAAACGGTTAAAAGAAATTCTCATGCTGAAACGAAGCAGTGGATCATTACATCAATGTTGAATAACCTAAACTCAATTGTGTTCCTTTAGGGAGGACGTTCTGTTGTCTTCACTATTGACTCTTTACATAGTGTAGTGTAAAATCATCAGTTTTCTGGCAGCAGCTCTATCATTCTTACTGTCTGATGAGCATCACAATGAACCTTGTGCTTGGTTAAGCCACAGTGCAACAAGTGATGGTGTGCAGTTTCACGTGAAGCTTGTTTGAATATTATGGAATGATAGAATCACCAAGGTTGGAAAACACCTGCAGAATCGCCCAGTCCAGCCATTCACCCATCAGCAATGGTTCTCACTAAACCATGTCCCTCAACACAACGTCCAGACGTTCCTTGAATGTGTAGGCGATGACAAGGTAGAAATGCACACTTGAAGTTGCTTGGTTTTAAAACACCTTTCTCTGTTCTGTGATATATGTGTAGATGTATATCAGGGATTTTAAATTTTCTCAAAGGTAAGTAGTCAAGAGCTGATACTAGTCAGACTAATTCCTTACTGCGTGAGCACAAACTGCAAACCCGCCAAGTCAGCAACGTGCATTTAGTAGCACTGCTTACTTGAATGGCTAAGCATTTGAAGCTTTGTATTGTTAGGTACAGAAAATTTAGAAATCTATAATTTAAGGTCTTGATGGCATAAACTAATCGCCATTATGTATTATGACCTATACAAGAAAAAAAAGAAAAAGAAAGTGTGTTTTAAAAGGTTGAAGAGATGTGAAGTTACCTGTGCAAGGAAGCAGAGAACGGGTTATTCTTACTCCACAGAATCCCAATTCTTCCAAAATACGTCTGTAGTTGATAGTGAGATGTTTCTGCAGGAACCTGCCAGTAGTGTTACATGCAGAAGTGTCTGTCCAGGTTTGTAGGAAGTCTGAAGCAGTAGCTCTAAGGCATACATTGCCTGCTTCACCCCAATGAGGGCTGCTTGCGTTCTAACAGTGGTGTGTTCCAGTGGCTTTCAGTCTTGCAGAAGTACAGAGAAGATTTAAAAGCTTAGATAGGCACTGGCAAACGTATCTACTTGATCTATAATGAGAATATATCTTTTGCTATCCCGAAGTGTAAACTGTTGCACAGGTTTATTACACGTCAGTGTGGTAGCACAGCTAAAAAATGTTTGGTACTGGTGGGCCAGGTGACTTTATTAACATGTATGTGATACCACAGCAAGATGTCATTTCTTTTCCAAGCAGAATGGCTCACAGATTTGCTGTGTTTGAGTATTTGACTGTTTCCCATGGATATGCTTTTGTATCTCACAACATAAACTTATTTGTTTTTATGAAGCACATTGTTGAAAGACATCTTACAAATGAAACCACAGAAGCTGTGTGATGCACTGCTGTACTGATTCAGTGAATAAAGATTTGGATTTTGATCAAGTAGCCAATGCACTGAAATCTCCAATAAATTTATTAGTTTTTAAAGTTTAGTGTAAAATATTTATCATTCAGTTCTTTATCTCTTAGGACTCTGTTATTAATTTCCTATGAGAGTGTTCATCTGTGTGGATTCCCTGATGTTTAACAAGGGAGTCAGCTCACATGGCAGTTGGTCCACACTTACAGTTGATGACAGTTTCATAAGAATTGGAAGACATTTGTCTTTTATTAAACCATTTGAAATTGCTCAAAATGTTTTCAGGAACATGCACAGATAAATGATGACAGAAGCCTTTCTTACAGGAAATGTGTTATGGAAGAGATGTGTTAAGGAAGGAAGCTTTTCTGATAAGATGTGGCTGGGACTCTGCAGTAGTTTAAAATGGCAAAAATAAATAAATCTCAGTATCTCAGATATTTAACATTGCTGCCTGGAAGCGCACGTCCCCTGCAGCTACAGATATGCAATTTATAACATTGTGTAATATAACTGATCTTGCAGCATTCCTTAGGGTTCATTCCTGACATATTCGTATTTTTTTATTACAAAACAGGTGACATTAGTCAAAGTCTAAAACTATGTTTCTGAGGTTTGAATATATGATGTGCTCGCATGCTTATAGAGTTTAAACAATAAGTAATCCCTTTTTATCCTTCCCAGTAAGTAACAGATGCGGGTGAAAGATCCATCAAGAGCTAACCCTGAGAAAACGAAGAGAAGCAAAAGGCCTAACAGGCCACAGGATGAAGACTCTTCGGACGATATTGCAGGTAAATACATTAAGTGATGTTTTGCCCTAAGGTTGAGGGCTAACAATTTCCATGTTGACTGATGAAAACCACAACTCATTGGTACCAGGAAGCACTTGTATTGTTTGAATTCACAACAGTGCACCTTCAATCAAGTCTTTACTTTATGGTTGTTACACTGCATGACTGTCCTGAAGGGTTGGTCTTCCATGACAACCATTTCAGAACACAGGGACAGTCTTTTCCTGTGCATGGAAGATCAGATGCATGGCAGGGGGATGTGTGGCTGAGCAGGGAGCTTCTGACTGAGCTGGGAGGCAAAGAGGAAGCACACAGAGAGTAGAAGCAGGTTTGAATTGCAATCTGAGGGGCTTTGATTGTGTAGGGATGGGATAGGGTAAGCCTACCTTGGTTAGAGTTGAATCTGATGCAGGAAGTGATGGTTGAGAGGGCCTTCTTTCGATATTGTGACATCAAAAGGAAGGCTAAGGTGAGTGTGAATGTGCAGCTTGAGGGTGCAGGGGACCTAGGGACAAGGGACATGGGAAAAAGCCGAGGAACTTAACCCTTTCTTTGCCTATCTTCATGTGTAACGTCTGCACTCAGTCTTCCCTGCTCCTTGAGCCTAGTGGCAGCTCTGGATTGAAGTATTATCTGGAATAAAAGACATTTGAGAGCTGTTAAACAAACTGGACATACATGAGTTCATGGGATCAGGTGGAATGCATCTGAAGGTGCTGAGAGAGTTGCGTGATGTTCTTGTGAGGCTGCACTCTTGTCATCTTCATCAATGTCTTGACAGCAAACTGGGGAGAAGAGTTGATATAATGGAGGGTAGGTCATCTATTGAGATGATTGAGTCTTAGACCTGCTGGAGAAATGAGCTGACAGAAATTTCATGGAATTCAACAAAAGCAAGTGGAGAGTCCTGCACCTGGGCCAAAATAATTGCATGTGATTACAGTGTGGGAATCTTTACTGATGCTGAATTGTTAAAGATTGTACTCCTTTAACGTACATATGATCTCCTTCCTAACTGTTATTTTCAATTGCTCAAAGTGTCATTTTCTTTAGGCTTAACCTGCCAGCATGTGAGCCAAGCAGTGGATGTACATCATGTGAAGAGAGCAGTAGCTCAGAGCATTTGGTCAATATGTTCAGAGTGTCTGAAGGAAAGGCGGATGAGTGATGGTGAGCCTGTGGCACCTTCAGACATATGGCTGTGTCTCAAGTGTGGCTCTCAGGTAAGCACGTGTTCTGAACGCAGGGGTGAACAGGTCCTGATTTCCTAAAGGACATTACAGATATAGATCCTGTTGGCATGGCATCTGGTTACTTTCAGTGAAACAGTGTTACTGAAGTGCTTAGTTGCGGGAATCCATGCTTCAGCTTCCTTAATAGAATGGGATATGGCCTTGTGTTCTTTGCTGTTTTTTGACAGTGTTTTGGGGTAGCTTTATTTAGGTGCAATTCTGCATTACAGGTGGTAGTTTCACCTCTTCTCTGTACTTCATCTGCATGCTTTTGCCACATATGGAAAATTAGCTCCAGGAACTGTACAATCGCAAAATGTATCAGTTGGGCTGGCTCATCTGGCAGAAGATACTGCAGATACAAATGAATGAAGAAGTGAACTGGCAAATTGCTGAAACAGTTCATACTACAGGCACTCAATTGCTAGATTTGAACCCAAGGAGAAGGAGCTGAGCAGAAGTGAGAATGCTGCTTTGTGTTATAAGTAGCTAATAGTTTGGATCAGTTACAATGTCACATTGTGGCCTGAGAACTTGAAATGGAAGGTCCTGGCCCCAAGATCTTGTGTAGGTTTCTGACCTGTGACTGAAGTAAAGGCTGATCCCGAAGAATGGAGTTTACAAGCAACGTCATGCTTAGTTCAGCAGATAGTTGCCTAGAAAGAGCATTCCACAAGTTTGTTAAACAATCTACAGATCTTTCTGTATAATAAGGACAAATGCCAGCTTCTACCAGGTTTATCTGAACAGATTTAATTTTGCAAAGAAGCATGCTATTACTAGGCTTTGGAAGATAGTTAAGTAGATCTGAGGAGGAATTGTAGATTATCTCTGAAAATTTGTAGCTAAGGGGATCTTTTAAAGGAGTTAAATCAATGTGCTTTTTCATGTTTATGCAGTCAATGGCTTCTAAAATTCATATCTTATTCAGAGACCAGTATTCCTCCTTACGTTCCAGTCTGTAGGTACTTAAAAAACTGCAGATGCTTTCTCTTGAATTTGCTGCACATAATTGTTTTATTCTGAGTAGCTTTTTAGTGGAAAAAAAAAACCCAACAACAACACAACAATTTATATGCCTTTTGCATTTGCTGTTTGGAATGCATGAGCAATGTTGAGCAGTGAAGGTTACCTTGATACTCCATGAACCAAATGAGCTACACAGTTGTTCACTCTTTTTTTTTTTTTCCCTAAACCTTTGTAAGTGGCATAATTGGCTTTATATTGACAATACTCATTCAGAAGATAGGAGTTCTTTCTCTTAATTCAAAACAAGTTTAATAATTTTCCTAAGTAGAAAATATGAGATACTATTTTTGTGTTGTAATGAGTTTTCTTGTATTAGAAAAAAGAAAATATGCTTTTTTTTTTTTTCTTTTTTGCAAAAATGTTAATTGATGTCTTTGTCATACTGGATTATTTTGAATGTTAAACCCTCTCAGTTGTTGAGAATGAATATTTTTAGGCATTATAGCTTTCTCTTGGTTTTGAAAAGTAAAGTCTTTATAGTTTATTTAACAACTAATATACTCTTTTCTCACTTCTCTTTTGTTCTCACTGTATTAATGTTTTCATTTTTAGGGATGTAGTAAGAACTCAGAAGGACAGCATTCTCTAAAACACTTCCAAACAGCACGCACGGAACCTCATTGCATTGTTATCAGTCTCAGTACATGGATCATTTGGTAAGAATGAGTAGGAAGGTGTTCATTTATGCTTGTGTATAAGGGTTACTCCTAACTAAAAGTCTTTTCATTATAAATAATACTTCTGGAAGATAGAATAAGCTGTTTATGTAGATCATTGAAGAGTAAAGAGGTGGGTTTTCTGTACAGAAAATTGGTTTGTTCTCAGGTATGTAGAGAGGTCACAAATCAAGTAAAATAAAAAGCATTTTTGGTAAGCTTCCTTCCTGCCTGTCCCATGAGAACTATTTTTTCTTTTTGTCTTCTTCTTTGTCCAAACAAAGGTTTCTTCCTGACAGGTGATATTTGGTCACATCATCCACCTTTTTCTTGTATGTCAGTTGTTTTTAAGTAGACAAAACGTCCATTGAGTTGGGCTGAGCTATGATTATTGCAGTGGGCACTGTACTTCATTGCCACGGAAGAAGATTACAGCATACTGGCATAGCAGTTTGTGAGTCCATTGTGTTGTGTAGAGAGTTGATTGATTTTGGGAGTTTGCGTTTCCCCCTCGTTTCTATCCAGCTACTTGCAGGGCTTTTAACTGACATTAATTAAATCTGATAATTTTGAAGAGAATTAGGGCTGATCTAAAGAAGAGCATGTATGGGATGAAGGGATTTAATTTTACTCCTCTTTTTAGCATGAAGATTTGAGACTTAGAGCTTAAGTAATTTGTGTAAGATGTTTTTAAAGGTCAGTTAAAACTTGGAGGTGAATACAGATATCCTGAATTCCAGTGCATTTCCTCTTCTGTTTAGGTGTTATGAATGTGATGAAGAGCTGTCAACACATTGCAACAAAAAGGCTTTGGCTCAGATAGTTGACTTCCTTCAGAAGCATGGTTCCAGAGCTGAACCAAGTAAGTGTACACAAATAACTTCATCATGGACATCTGTAATGTACTGTCTCTAAAAATGAATATTTCAAATTTTGAATCATATTAAACATTTAATTCAAAATGTATGTATGAGTATGAGAGTATAATACAGTTTTTAACTGCACAACTATTTGGGCAAGTAATGCTTATCATAATGGTTTTTATAAACAATTGAATTTCTTTTATCTAGCACGGTTAATTTTTTCAAGTATTTTGGGCACTGTAGGATGGTTTTCCCAAGCTTTATCTTTAATGAGGAAGTACCAGTTTGTTGTAGAGAAATTATTATACCTTAAGTAAACTGCCATATGAATTAATGCACAAAAGCTACGTGGAGGAATTAATGAATTGAGTTTTAATAGTGTGGATGTGTAACATCTCAATTTTTTTTTCTGATTCTGATTTGTCTTCTGTAGTAAATTAAATTTGTGTAAGGGGGTCTTACAGTACTCTGTTGTTGAGTGTAATGCTTTCTGTTCTTTGATGTAGTTGGATTGTGATATAATGCTTACTTCTGTTAATAGAAAATTATGTTAGATTGTTTTCTTTAGGAGCTTTCTATATTTATCAATATATATGGTTGTAGATAGAACTTTGTATGTGTGGCCCTCAACTCTGCTCGTGATAATCCCCATTATTCATCCCTACTGTAACACACACTGGAGCATTTCTGGCTTTTGACTTATGAGAGACATCAGATTCCAGGTTGTCTTCAAGATTAACTAAGCCTATGAAACAGTTGGCTGCAGATTTTAGCAGAGATTGGCAGTCAACTGGTTGGAAGTAAGATTGGAAAAGAGTGCCTTACTGGATTGGACTATATTCTTCTAGCTGCATGTGCTCAAATCCTGCTAGTTCTAATAGGTGATAGGTAATTCTTGAGGGGGTAAAAAATCTAGGTGTCAGTCAGAAATTCATATTTTCTATTTTATCTGGTCACAAGTTCTACATTGAGCAATTTATTTGTAATAAATTTATGGATTGTTCCTTTTTGCATCATTTTGCCTGGAATGATGAAAATGCAGTGTGTGATTTCAATTTCATTCGTAGCTACGAAGTTTCAAGCTTTCATGTGGACATAAATTGGCATTGCAGCTTTCTTGCAGATTAAAATGGAGTGTTTGTTTCGGTTAATTTAATGGAAACAATTCCATTCTAGCTTAGGGTAAGACTTTTGGAAGTGATATAGGATTCTTTGTGCTTCGTGTTTTGGAATATTAATTTATGAAACTTGAAGACATCTAAAGCTTTCCAAGTTGGGGGCTTAGAAAATTACTTTTCTGTGAAATGTCTTAAATTAAGCAAACACAATTCCAAACTAGTTCAGAAAAACCAGGGTTGTCTTAACAATCAGGGGATTTTTAGTAGAGCAGGGCAGAATGTATTTCCTCTCTATGTGTATTTGTGTTTCATTTTGATACTCTGTTTTGTAGAAACATGTATTTCAGTTAAATATCTGCCGGATGCAAGAGGAAGGAATAGATTTAAAGGAAATAGATTTAAAGGAATCTGTTAAAGGAATAGATTTTTTTTTTCCATTTTTTTTTTCTGTTTGATTTAAGCCATTTTTTTTCCAGTTTCCTGAATCAGGGATTGAAATTAAAAGCTATCCATTGTCTAGCTTCAGTCTTTGGTTACATACGTTGTGACAGGATTGTACGGAGTCCTCCTTGCTTGCTGTAATGCCTTGAAACACAAGGGGCTGTGGCAGTGACTGCCCTGTAGCTCTAGTACTTAGTATGACTGGTGTGGTCAGGCTGGCTTTTACTGTGAGCACAAGGCAGTGAGCGATGTAGTGCAGTTCATGAGTCTGCATTCTCAGTGCCTCACACCATGCCTGTGAGGTTTTTGTGTCGGTGCTGCCTCTGAAGCAAGGTCCCACTGCTTGTTCCTACTCCTTTCCCAGTCTCCTTCACTGGCCCAAGCCTAAGGCGGCACAGGGAATTGGTGCAGAAAGCTGTGAGGGGCAGGATTTCTGCTGGCTTTGTTCTGGCCAGGGTCAGTTCCCCAGTGTGTCCCACTGCACACTCCTGCAGCAAGAGACTGCTCCATGTGTGGGGATGACTCCCGGAGGGCAGTCATGTTGCCTGCACTGTTCCAGACAGGGACTGAGGCACACCTGCAGTAATCTGATGCAGAAACAGGAAAATATGTGCTCTGAGCTGGGACGTTTGCAGCCCTCAGTCAGGAAGTGGCTGTGCCAAGCTGTTCAGTTTGAGCTCCGGTAGTATTGGCCCAAAGGTACTTTGCTGGGCTTCCTCAGAAGCCAAAAGAGGAAGAAGCTGTTTGATTGGCGTAGTTGGTTGCTTTGGTCCCAGCTATCTACTGGAAGATGCTAGGAAACATTGATGCATGGATGAATAAGTAATAGGTGTGTAAGCAGAAATTTTCTAGCAGATCGATGTTCTAGTTTCACTTCCATAAATTCAACAGCATTCTTTTACATCAGGTAGTTACACTGAAGTGCTAAGTGCTTGCACTAGAGAAATGTAGCTTAAGAGTTGTTTTTTTTTTTAAAGCTAGGATACATTCAAATATGTATTTTAATAGAATCAGAAATCAAAGCATAATTTGTGCTGTTCAGAAAACAATGGACACAACATACAACAGTGAAAATTAACTCTACCATTCATGACTTACCTTTTATTTTGTTTTAGGTTTAGCATTTCATTTCATGTTACAGTGATATTTTCAGTGTAAGTTGTCCTTTAAATTCTTAGTTGGTTTAGATTAAAAAATATATATATAGTATATTAGTCAATAATGAAGTACTGATGCTAAACCTGGAAATACAGACTATTGTCAGTTTTACAGTGCTTGTTTCCCACAACTTATTTTTCCATTTCTTTAAAATTAATCTTATGTTTCATCCCGTTGCTTTTCTGTTTCTGCCTTCAATTAAAAAAGCCTAATTGAACATATTTACTTGCTTTCATACCCCAGTGTTGCACTGTAATAAAAACACATCTTATATCTGGATTTCTTTATATGCTAATGACTGGTTGGCTTGGTGCTTCATTACAATTCAAGTAGCATTGTGTAGAAAATTCTACAGAAATGCAGTATAAGTGTAGATATAAGTAGCAGATGAAGGCTGTTAGGGTTTTCTCTTTTTTTTTTTTTTAATTCTTGAGAGCATGGGAGTCATTTAAAGATAAAATAATCAGCTTCAGTGTGTAAGGGAGGGTTATATAGATTTCTTAATTAATGCAGCCTGGAAAATAAACAAAAGCAAAATGCTTGTCATTCGGTACTAATGTGGTGGAATAGTGTGGCAGCAGGATCCCTGCTTTTCACTCAGCCTCTCATAAAGATTCGACTTCACTTCAGCTGTAAAAATGTGCAAATTACATTACTACTACATGACTGACTTTTGTAATTACATTAAGCGATTGAGATAAATCCCAGTGCTGGGTTCCCAAAAGAATGCTTGCAGCTGTGTGATTTTCGCATCTGATCCTATGGTTTGTTGTACCCAGCCATGCCTGCTATTTTTTTTTTTTCCTTTTTTCTTTTTTTTTTTTTTCCTCCCCCTCTCTGTAGAGGAGTTTGTTTGGTTAAGAGGTCATGTTGGGCACAAGATGGAAGAATAAAGCAAGATTGCTTTCTAGGGTGTACCACCCAGAAATTTGTTTTGTGGAAAAGGTTAGCGGGCCATGATGATTTTCACAGAAAGGCAGGTGCAGTATTGTCAGTGTGGCACACTTGTGAGCTTCACATGGACATAATGCACATGTAGTACACAGAAACCATGCTGAGACATTGCTAGCTGGGTGCCTGCTCATTTGCTGGAGGAAATAAATTGTTCTGAGGTTTTAAAAATGCTTATTTTCCTTTATAAAAGCCAAACTAGACATTGGTAAAGACACAGGATTGCATACTGAATTTCTTTATAAAGCAGTTAATTAAATTTGTTTGTGCAGCAATAGAATGAGAAGGAAGAATGTCTGTTCTCAAACTCTGTAGTTAATTTTGTAATGTGGAAGGTAAAGCAGAGGAGTAAGATTTTGCTGGTAAGTTCAGCTGCCCGGCTTTTGCCAACAGATGAAAGCTGAAAGCTGGATATTTGCTTTAGTGGGTATAACTGATGGAAAAATTAAAAATGTGTACAACTTTACAGTATGAGTACTGGGTGTTCACATACCTGGAGAGACGAAGGGTATGAAAGATCTAAATGTAACTAGCAAAATAATGCAGAATATGTAGTTCTGTGACTATCCAAATTTGAAGTATACCTCAACAAAAAGACATTTCTGTTATATTTCCTAAATTCTTCACATTTACTTAACTTATTATAATAAAAAAAAGTTTTACACATTGTCATTTTTAGCCGTAGGTTTTTCCCTTTCTTGTCTGCACACTTGCTTACTTGTGAGGTGTAGCACCAGCCATCTGAGCATGGAGCATCAGCTCCGATGGCTGAGTAGGTGACTCTTTCACTCTATGCGTGTGAGTTTTTTAGTTCATAACAACCTGACAGAATCATGGAAGTAAGGTTGGTGGGACAGTAACTCCACAAGAGAAATCAATCCTTTAAAACACGAATCTAGTGACCGTTTGTGGTGAGCACAATGCTGTTTTTCTAAGGGTTGGATTCTCATTGTTGTACATTTTTATTTAAAAATAAAATTTTTAAATAAAAGAGAAGTGCCAGACAATTTTGTAGCATTTTGTAATGCAGCATGAGGAGAACTTGGTAAAAGAAAGGAAATCTATTAACCTTGCTTTTGCTATGAAGACCTTCAACTGAAGTACTGCAGTTCTATTCAGTGAAAAAGGCTTGACCTTGGAATAAAAGTGCGTATTCCTGGAACCCTCATTTTTAATTAAAAAAAAAAAACAAACAAAAAAACCAACAACACAGCAACAGTTATATTGAAAAGATGAGCAAAAATGCTTACTTCCCCAGCTGAAAGAAAAATTGGATGTCATTTACATTTTTGCTTGCATACCATCTGCACCCCCAGGCACATTTCACTTTCCGCAAGCGAGGTATAAAAGTCCACATACACTGCAAATGTTTGCAGTGCTGGAGAACAGATATAGGACCACTGATAGGTTTTCTGAATGTCTTTTACAAGTGGTTGAGCCAGTGCTATGTTGCTTTTGCACCTGGGCTGGTGACTTGTCATTCATGAGCTGAATTGTTCTGTGTATCAGGGTAGGGCTTGAGCTCTGTCACGTACCTGTAAGGTCAGTGCTGTGCAATTGTGATGTTCCCTTTTCTCAGATTCTACAAGGTGAGATACAGATGAGCAGAGGGAGCTAGAAAATCTGAAGAAAACAGTGGCACGATATTAATTGTCTGCTGTGCTGTAGGAGAGGAGCAGCCCCTGATGGCTGCCTGGGGCCAATGCCCACCCTCTCTGAGAAAGGCAAAGAGGCTGAGGGGACCTGTGTCAACTCTGAAGATGTAATAGCGAATTGCATACAGAAATGAGGTGATGAATTCCATTACATGCGCACTTTTCACCCACCTTGCTCTTGGTAAGGCTGGCAGGAGTTCCTCTGTAGCAGTTACTGCTGCCTGTGGATGGGTGGATGGCAGTTCTTCCTTTCACAAAATGCAGTTCAGCCAGGAGTTGTAGGTCCTCGTGTACAGCGGTAGATTTTTTTTTGATAGAGTCCTTATCTTAAAATTCTTTTATCTATACTGGCTTAAAAAATCATTTTTCATATCCCAGAGCACTTCTGTGTAAACATTACAGAATTGCAAGATTAGGTCAGGAAGAATCTGAAACAGTTCAGTGCAAATTCACTTTAAAAAATTACGTATTGGTCTTTTGATTAATAGCAGGCTTGTAGCCGTGGGTTAACATTGCAGAAGGACCCTCCAGCCCCAAGCTGTAGAAGTACTAGCTATCGCAGGCATCACCAGCATCTTCTATTAAGACTGGCCAACTCATCACATGTCAACTAAACATTCAGCTTTAGGCCTGTCTGTCATCTATCCTCAAACCGGGGACACTGAACAGAGTTCAATTAAAAACCGCTGTCCTTCCTCTGGCTCTTCTTATGTCCCTAAAAATGTCTGTATGGAGTGATGTATGGAGCGTATGGAGGGGGCTGGAGCACCTCCCCTGTGAGGACAGGCTGAGGGAGCTGGGCTTATTCAGCCTGGAGAAGAGAAGGCTGCGGGGTGACCTTATTGCAGCCTTTCAGTACCTGAAGGGAGCCTATAAACAGGAAGGGAGTAAACTCTTTGAAAGGGTAGATAACAGCAGGACAAGGGGGAACGGTTTTAAGTTGAAAGAGGGAAGATTTAGGTTGGATGTTAGGGGGAAGTTCTTTACCAGGAGAGTGGTGAGGTGCTGGAACAGGCTGCCCAGAGAGGTTGTGGATGCCCCGTCCTTGGAGGTGTTCAAGGCCAGGTTGGATGGGGCCCTGGGCAACCTGGTCTAGTAAATGGGGAGGTTGGTGGCCCTGCCTGGCAGGGGGGTTGGAGATTCATGATCCTTGAGGTCCATTCCAACCCAGGCCATTCTGTGATTCTGTGAGTTAGATGGCAGGTAGTGATCATAATGGCAAAACACTGATTTTTTTT
Source organism: Gallus gallus (assembly GCF_016699485.2). Lineage (NCBI taxonomy): Eukaryota > Metazoa > Chordata > Aves > Galliformes > Phasianidae > Gallus > Gallus gallus. Next base: position 71,136,216 of record NC_052534.1, read on the forward strand.
CCCCAGATACAAAAAAACTAGTGAAATACTGTGTGGAATTAGCTTGTAAAATGTACTGAAAAATCAAGAGACGGTAATTAAAGCCTTCTTAATGAAAGGAGATCCCTAGATTTCTGTAACAACCTACAGGCCTTTTCTTAATTTATTGCTCCTTCTCACCCCTGTGCTAATTATCCAGCTTTGTGACATCGTATGGCTGGTTCTCATGCACTGTGCTTTGCAATTGCATTTTCTCTCAGCCCTTATCACAAAACTGGATGCTGTTGCTTTGTTTTTCCCCCTTAAATAATTTATATGTGAGGTTCAGCAAATGGAGCCTTGCTACTTGTGTGAAGTTTCCATTTAACCATGAAGTGAAATGCTTTTATCGAGTTTGCCCTGCAGATATGGTCCGCTGTGGCAGTGCTGTCCATATTTGGTGGCTGTGCAAGGAGAGCCAGGTGGTGCTGCAAAGCGTAGCACAGTGAAGCGTGGACAGATCTAGGTTTGACATTTGTCATCCTGTACTGCTAAAGGGAAGAGAAAAATCTGCTTTTCCATATGCTTATGCTTTAATTTTTGCCTGCAGTTTTGTCCAGATGGCCTTGTGAACATTGTTTACTTTAAGATGCTGTCCCAGATGTTTTTGAATGCCGATGGATAAATGCAACAACTGTGGTATACTAATACACAAATTATTTACACAATTTTGGCTTTTTTTTTTTTTCTTTTTAACCATCTCTTCTCTCCAGCACTTCTCTGTGTGCACACTTTTCCAAAAGAAAGAAGTCTCCGATAATATTATCAAATTTCTGAAAGCAAAGAGTGCCTTCAAGCTGCCTATACGTGGGGCTCCCTTTCTCCCGCTCAGATTCTTTTGGAGCTCTCTGTGGGTGAAGGAGCATCAGACACTGCAGCATAACCCGCTGCAATGCGAATTAGAAGATGTTACTGCAAGTAGCCCACGAAGCAGTGACTGTTTTCTGTGTGTGAGCAGCTCTCAAGCCGTTTCTTGTTTACTGCATTCAAAAACACATTGCTTTTTCAAGGAGAATTTAGTCTCTTTCTTTACCCTTCTCTTCATTTTCCACACTGGTGGAATGGAGAATATTTTAAAGCTGTGTAAGCAGTGTTACTAGGAACATTTAAAAATATCTTTAAACAGCAAAGCACCTCCTGCTGCATTTTGACAAACTCAGATGCAATTCAGAGAAATAATTATGCCTTGATGGCGCTGCAGGGTGCAGACAGACTGCATCGGAGGCTTGTTGCAGATAAAATATTTTAATGACTTGCTCTTTATTTAATTATATTTTTTCATCTTGTAAGCAAGAAACTATGCACGAACCTACATTAAAGAACCTTTTGGCATGAGCATTTCATTAACGTAAATAGGCTGGTTAGTTATTTCCCAAGAACACTTTAATGAGACTTCGATGTGAAACTCATTAGAACAAATATATGAATTCATATGTCAAGGCATAGATTGCAGCATCACAGTTCTTGGCATCTATTAAATCCATAACTCGTTTACATTGACATGCATTGTTAATCAATATTTAAGACACTGCAGATGTCAGTAATGTTCATATTTAGTCTTGCAACCATGACAATATGAAAGTTGCTAGTAGAATTCCAGGCTAAATATTGTTATCTCAAGTCTTTCCATTACCTCTAGGCTACAAGTTAATGACTGCCTAACTTTGCTGCCCCGATCTATTTAAATAATAAGAGAAATAGGAAAACGCACGGATGTTATGCTGGTAGCATATTCCACTGCAGTTTTATCAAATTCTTGTGGTTTAAAATTAAAATAACGTATGAATTTGGGTTTCACTAGCAACTCCTCAGGCTGTTACAAAGGGAGGTGGGTGAGGGAGCAAATGTAGCGTTTGAGAAAACTGATAACAACTCAAATTGAGCTGCCTTGGCCGAGTTGTACCGGACAATCTCAGGAAAGCACAAAAATTGGTAATGATGTGCAGTATTCAGGTGGTAACTAATGGTTGCTTCTCCAAATAATGCACCAAAAAACAGCCCCTGTGTGGTGTTTCCAGTGTGTCCGAAGAACATACATTAAACTTCCTGTTGTTAATAAACTAACAGAACCTATTTTATGTCTTTATTTTTTACATACTGTAGAAGCTAAGGGCTTAGAAGATGTTCTAATTATTGTGAAAGGCATTTGTTGGATATTTGTAGTTGTGGGAATTTTCTTTCCCAGGGTTTTAACTGTCCATGTCTCATGTTTTTGAAAGACTTTGTAAAGTGGCTTAGAGTACCACTGGAGTGTCTTTCAGCTTATGTCAAAAATAATAAGCATAATCCAAAGAAGGACTGAGTTATTTTAACTATCCAATTATCAAGTAATGCTAATCCATAGTTTAATTACAGGTTCATCAAAAATCATACGACTCCGTGATGAAAGCAGTGAAACAAGTGAAATTCTGAAAGGGAAAAGTTCTGGTAATGGTACATCAGTTCCAGTTAAAGGAATAAATAATTTAGGAAATACGTGCTTTTTTAATGCTGTCATGCAGGTAAGATGGAATGCTCATACAGTTTTCTCTTTATAGACTTCTGAAATGTTAATCTTTATGAACCGTGGGCTTTGTGAAAGGTTCTGAAGGTTACCACTTTCTGCATTCAGGAGGTCCTTTTCAAATTCTTTTCACTCCTTTCTATCTAAGCAATATTTCCTTATATTAAAAAAAAAAAAAAAGAGTTCCTGGATCAGTAGCATTTTTCAAACTATTGAGACAAATGAAAATGTCGTGTGTTACACACTGCATATGTGTGTGGGTTGTACTCCAGCATATGGTTTTATTTGTAGTTCAGCATTAGGCAGTCATGAGTAATGCACGGTATTTAACGCGCTGGTGGGGGTGAAAAATGGTACTTCGTGCATATTTTTATTGATTATAGGTTTTTTTTTTCCTGACCAGAATGAACTATCTGAGTAAACTTTTATTGATTTGGATGTATAACGAATCCAACATCCTTAAAATAGCAGCAGCTTCACTAGCTTTTATATTGGAACATCTTAATGCCTGCTGGCTGGACAGAGATACGTGTGTGTATCTGCAGTCTGGAGTAAGCAAATGAAATTAAATTGCTGCAGAGGTGTTCTGAACTGGCCCACTTCACTTAACATTTATGATGGTGGCTATAAAAAGTAGATCTTTAAGAGTATGATTGCTACAGATTGTTCTCTGAGCAGACATAGGGCACTGAGTAAACCTAAGTCATCTGCAGCAAACATTAACCAACATAAAGGAAAAAAAAAAGCTGTGGCACTATGAGGAAGGCAGCAGATTTTAACAGAAACAAATGCTTTTTCCTACTAGTGTCCTCACCATCAAAGATGCAAAAGCAAAATAAACAAATAAACAACAATGTTGTTCAACAATAACAATGTTATTAATAGAAAAATACCTGGGAATTGCAGAAACAGAATTAGATACACGTTTAGAAACAGTCTGAGATTAATCTTGTAAGGGTGATACCTGTTTTTTCTACTGATTTAAGCCTCAGTTGCACTTTATTAAATATGTCTGGTTTTGTCTAACCCTGAATTTAAGATTTATAACTAAAGAGAGCTGTGTAGTAAAAAGATCGGTGTGTTTTCTTGGATTTGTTTATTTTTTTCTTTAAGAATTTGGCACAGACTCACATACTAAATGAACTGATGTACGAGATGAAGGAAAAAGGAACCAAGTTAAAAATCTGTCATACTTCAGACTCCCAGTTGGTAAGTATGCAGTGAGAAACACAGATTTGGGCAAATGTGGGAAGAAGCTGGAGCAAGGAAATCACATCTCTGTTAAAGACAAGCTCTTACTTTCCTGTTTCTTTTTGTCTTAGAATTATAGACAAGATTGGGCGTTGCCAGGGTGGTGTGGCTGTCTTTCAGTAGTTCAGCCAGTTTATGATGTCTGTGAACTCATTCCTGGTACAAAACCAATTGTTCTGCCCTGAAAGAAGGGGCATAGTCACTTCCTTTCATATTTTCTAATACTGAAGTAGCAAATAATGCTTGATCCTAAGAAAGAGTGACTTATCTTTATTTCCCATTTTGTTTTTCAGTATGTGTGTATAATACAGAATAGAGTATTTCTGGCTCTATAAAGCACTGATGAAATATTTTATTCTGGTCTGCCTCAGCACTATGTTGATGAGGCTTCTAAAATGTACTACACGCTTCCCAGATGGAGAATTAAACTGAAAGTAACAAAATTCTAGTAAGACTAAACGTCTTGTCCTCAAGTTCATTGGAGGCACATGGGAAAGAAACTATTGTCATTATGATCAACGTGCTGTTGTTCCTTGTCGTTTGTTAGAGATGATTGTTTTCATAATATATTGTTGGCAGGTGGGTAAGGATAATGCCCCTTTCCCTCTGTGGTAGTTGAAGCAAGCAGTTTGCAGAGTTTTCACAGACTCTTTTGTCTTTCTTTCTGCTGGTTACTGGGAGCTTTCTGGTGGTGGTAAGGATTGAGAGGTGGGAATCTTCCAGATACTGCTGAAATTACAAACATTTCTGTATATTGTTCTCAGCGGTGCTCATAGCTTCTCCAGGCAAGAGCAGTGTGAAATTCATTGCACTGTTATCTATGTTACCGCTAATGGCAGTTCTGAACAGCAACATGTTTCACCAAGTTATTCCCCAGCCACAACTGAAGTCTGGAGCTTGTTTGTGCCTGGAGGCTTAGATAAGCAGTGGTATGTTGGTTGATGTGTGATGTGAACCTTATACAGCCATAAGGTTGAAAGATTTATTTTCTCTTTAATGACAATGCTTACAAAGTAAGTAAGCTCTGTGGAGCACAGAATGTATTTTGTGGTCTGCGTATGTCAGCAGAGGATGAGAGGACTCCAGTAGCCTAACTGATTGTAATGGAGAAACTCCTAGCTTTGTGCTTGGTAAAGGGTATTTCTCAAGTTTTGATAGCGTGTATAAGTTTGTGTGTATCTGTAGAGCTTATGTTTGGTTCAGTTCTGTTTTTAGAAGAGGCACCCTCTCTAGTTGTTTGTCTGGAAATTGTAATCCGTTTTAGTGAGGATCGGGAGGCCAGTAAACACTGTGACCAAGGATGAACCCAGGGGCATGTGAAGGAGAGCTGATGGCCTGCAGCTTTTGGAATGCAAGTAGCCCCAGAGCAGCTCAGGAGCATCTTCTGCTCTAAGATATGGCTGCTAGTCAGTTCCCTGCAGCCCTGGGACCCGCTGGGAGGTGTGAGTCTTAACCAGGATAAGATGATGCCATGTCCTGTAGGTTACCCCCAAAATGTCTGGTCTACACTGGTCTGCTGTCAGCCTCTGCTTGTGAGTCTGAGCCTTCCTGCTGCTCGGTTCCTGGGGGAGCAGGGTGGGTTTCTGTGGCTGCTGGATGTGTGAAAATTTCAGTAGGCAGCTCTCAGCTCAGTGCACAGGGAAGAAGAGTAAAAGAGGTAAACCAAGGGGCATATATTGCAAACTTCCACTTGGCATTTATATTCTGAAAAACAGATTGAATAAATTAGATTTCATTATGTTTGTTACTAATTAGTTTCAGAGAAAAAATGGGAGAAAGGTCCCTTATGGATAGCTTTGATGACCCATAGCCTGGCAAAAAGACCTCACTGCTTAAAAACTCATCACTCTTTCCATAATCACTCCTATATTTCACTTAGTTCTGGGAATAATGGACATGCCTGTTTAAAACAATTACTGGTTAACAGCCAGTTTGTTTGCTGAGAATTTCTCAGTATTGTTACCATTACGGTTTAGTTAATAAGTTTGCTCTTTCACTGTTTAGGTCCTTAGGTCACATCAGGATTTTTTAAAAAGAATCAAACTGTCTAAGACTAAAAGTTACTTTGTTCTTTGTGATAAATGTATTAACCTGAAATAAGACTTGTGTGTCACTCATTTTGAAATCTGATGCATATTCTACTTTTACTTTGAAGGATCCTTTGGTGGTAAACCTCTCCAGCCCAGGACCCTTGACTTCAGCGATGTTCTTGTTCCTTCACAGCATGAGAGAGGCTGGAAGAGGTCCTCTTTCTCCCAAAGTACTGTTCAGCCAGCTTTGTCAGAAGTATGTATTGCCAGTATCTTGTCAATATCTCTTTTTTTTTTTCCCTAAATTTACTATGATATGTTTCTAAGTGTACCATGTCTGTTGTGCTTTCCAGTACATCCTTAGCTTTTTACTGAGTGGTCCAGAGAATGTCATCTTTGTGTTTTAAAGTTGCAGGATTCCTCATTGCACTCCAGGGTGTAGTTGCTTTTAATGAAATATATGCCTCAGCCCTTAACTGCTGACATGCAATGGGCTTTCACTGGGGTTTAAAGAAGCAGAAGAGGACTTGCTAAAACGAAAACTAATACCATTATCTTTCAGGTTTTGTTGAAGGCTGTACATTAGGTTAAAGTTGTGCTAGTACTGTGAGAAGTTCAGATGCTTTGGAAAAAAAAAATGAACTTTTAAATGGGAAACCTCTGCTATGATGTCTGTCCTTGGCATCATTTCAAAATTAAAAAGGTTCTAACAAGTAAAGATGTAAAGCAGTACTGAAATGGCTTATGACTCCGGATTGCAAAGAGCTTAGAAGCCCTAAAGAAGCCCCCGTTTCTTGGTGTGGAAAATGCTTACTGTGGTGCTTTGTAGGTATCTTGAGTTATGATGCAAACGGTCTCGCTTTTTAAAACACCTGTGGAGGACCTATTGAAAAGCTTTTGCAAATACTTTAATATTGACTTTACAAGCAAAATAAGCTGTAAAAACAGAGTAAATGGAGGATGTTATGGCTGAGTCTCACATTTAAAAAATGTAGAAGTTAATACGTGTTGTTTGTTACAATATTGTTAATTAGCACGAGAAACACTCCATGAGTGTTGTGCAGCAGGAGATTTAGAAGTGTTCCAACTTATTACTGCAGAGTTCCAGGGTAACATAGCTGTGCAAACATGGGTTTAAAATATGCGATAAAGAAACATCAGCTTTTAGGCTGGAATGGAGGCCATTTAATTCAGAAACAGGAATCACATCATACACTTAATTTATCCTCATTAATATTATATATATTTTTTAATTGTACTTGACTTATTTTTGGTTCTTTTGAGCTGTAAAAGGAAGTGTATGTAAAATGTCCTTATAGTGACTTTGAATCAAATAATAGTGTTCTCTGCTTAGCATCATCTGCTTGAAAGAAAAATATACAAGGAAGTTGAGATGTGTTCTTTGCTCTCCTGTTTTGAGGATGACTCAAAAATGTAATTAGAAGTACAAAAGTTGGTAAAGGAATGGAAGGGAAATTGTTAAATAGGAATAGTAGCTTTTTCTCTGTACTCAGAGTAGAAAAGAAAGGACAATATTAAACATGTTTTGAAGCCCGAGTCAGCAGACTCATTACAAAGTAATAACAATGCAGGGCACTTCAGATGACGTTGCACTTTTGAAATCACAGCTGTTCTATATTTGCCCTCTGTGTTTATATTTGTGTAGTCATCAGGTGATGAAGCAGTATTAAATTTTAGATATCTATTTTTTCTTTTTATTTGATTATATTTTGGTCTTTAAGATGAGCATACACGAACTGTGTGGTAAAAGTTCAATGTTTTTTATGTGAGCAGCAGACTTGCTGTTTAGATATCTATGTGTCAGCTTCTGCCAACTCATATTTTTATCCCTACTTACTTTTGTTAGCCTTGCAGAACAAACCTAACTAAAATGAGTCCTTTTCTGACTCATGTATGGGTAATAAAGGCCACATCCTGTTAGCACAAAGTTAAGTGTTCAGGGACTGTAAGTGCCTGCACAGTCAGGATAGAAGGTTTTGATCTCTTGATTCTTTTGTTGTTGATGGTGGGCAAGAAAGAAGAAAGGGAGAGTTGCAGCAAATTCAGCAATCTGCACTGGTAGTAGTAGAAGGGGGAATCTTTGCAAAATGAATGCATTTACTGTCTGTAACTAAAACAAGATGCATGCAGTGTTCTGTCATGCCATTTTTATGAAGTCTTTTTTCATTTTTTGAAGTTTGGCTTTCCACTCCTTAGCAAAGCTGAAGTGAAAGAGATAGGACAGCAAAATGGTAGGAGTCCCAGCTAGGAGGAAATCTGCATTGCTGCAGCATTCTCCTCAAGGTGCTTTTTGAATCCTGCCAAGACATTGTGTTAACAAAGCAATCTTAAAGACCTGCATTAGCACAAACTCTTTTTACTTAACAAGCAACTGTGCGAGCAGCAGTGTTGTCCTCCTGTGTGGATTCTCTGCTATTTAGAAAGATTCAACTTGCTAAAGGGACACATTATTCATAGTTTCCCTTACATTCCTAACTAGACTCTTACTTTCATAAACTTTAAAGAAATTTGTGTAATTGTCATCAGTTTTGCTTGAATTTGTCTATTAGCCTCAAAAGTTATGAAGATCAGGTAAGGGGAGCATATGCATGCATGTTCTCACGTGGATCCCCAGCGATGCAAGTTAGAAAATCAACTGTGTGGGTGAATGGATTGTCCTTCACTTCCTGCTCCTGACAGAATCCTTGAAAATTCTCGTTAGAAATCTTACTTCTGTTGTTATTTAAATGTAACCCATTTGTTGTACAAAACTAAGGACAGGGAATATAGCCTGGTCTAGTGGTTGGCAACCCTGCACATAGCAGGAGGGTTCAAACTAGATGATCATTGTGGTCCTTTTCAACCCAGGCCATTCTATGATTCCTTTTGGTCTAGAATTTAGTTTGGACTCTGAATTTTATCTCCACTCTGATCACCTACAGTTCTTATATGGTGACTACGAGGTGAAATAATTTGAAGAGTTCAGTAACAAGCAAGATTTTTACCTGATTTTTACCTTCTCTCTAAAAAATACCATCATTTGTACTTCTGCAGATCTAGATAAAAGGTTCATGTGTTTCATTTCAACTGAGATTTTAAAAAATTCTGTCAATTGTATTTCCAGCAACTTTCCGTTTTCAGTTAGAATGACCTGTATCTGTACATCCTTAAAATAGGAGCAGGAGTTACCTTTTGCATCTTAGAGCTAAAAGCTTCCAGGAAGGTAAAAGCTCAAACAACATCTCTGCTAAAGAGACAAGAAGACGAATGTGAAAAGAGAATAACTGCACAGAAAAAATATATTCATACTTCAGAGAGAGTTGTCAGAGAAAGACATGTCAGCTAATGTCAAGGGTGAAGGGCACAAGTGAAGGACTTCTAATGCTATTGTTTTAGTTCTGTATATTGCACATAGAATATTTCTGAGTCCAATTGCAGCTTGGTTTCAGTTTTTTAATTTCTTTCCCCATCAAATATCTCACTGTCACAGTCTCACTACACAGAATATGACTGCAACTTTCTTCAGTAAAGAGCTTAAGAAACACATTAGAAAGAGTCTAAGATGCACTTGTCTATGATACTAGGAGTCAGTGACCAAGGAATTGTCTTTCCAGCCTTGTATTTGTCTTTACAATGACATTCATTTGGGAAGTTGCTTATTGTGTACAAAACAGGGAGACACACTGAGTGATTGTGCAGAGTTTAGACTTTTGAGTGAGACAGTGATTTCCCAATAACATTTTTATCATGTGTTGCAGAAGACTGATCCTTCAAAAATGATTGCTTTTCCATGGTAGCACAATCAGGATATTTGTATTTATATATAAATTATATATATCTAGCTATATCTAGCTATCTAGATACCTCAGGTAAAGCATTACTGTGCTTGGAAGCTTGGAGAAGAAAAGTGTATTTTAAGCTTTTTCAAACATATCTCTATTTATATGTATTGAATAAATTTGTTCTGATGGGTTTGGATTTTTTTTTCTACAACCCTAGCAGAATAATGACATATTTTCATGTTGGATCAATTGACATGAGATAGAATCATAGAATCCTTAGAGTTGGAAGGGACCTTTGAAGGCCATCTAGTCCAACTCCCCTGCAATGAACAGGAACACTACAGCTAGATCAGGTTGCTCAGGGCCTGAGCCATCCTCTCACTGAGAGTCTCAAGGGATGAGTCATCAACCACATCTCTGGGTAACCTGTGCCTGTGCCTCACCGCCCTCACTGTAAAATACTTTTTCCTTATATCTAACCTAAATCTACTCTCTTTAAGCTTGAAACCATTTCCCCTTGTTCTATCACAACCTACTAAAGAATATGTCCCCTTCTTTTCTGTAGCTCCCCTTTAGATATAGAAGAGAGATAGAAGAGACGTAGAAGCTGTGTAGTTTAACACCTGACACTTGCCCTCATTTGCAGTTCAATTCCTGAAAAACTTCTGAATTTGATATGCAGAGTCGCTTTTTTGGGGGGGGGGGGGGGGGGGACTTGTCCTTGTAGGATTTCAAGAGTTTGTCTGCTTCAGATGTTTCAGGATGAGTTTGAATGCCAGCACTTGAGTTGGACATCCTTACTCAAATCATTTGAGATGTGCTCAGCAGAAAAAGAGCAAAGAATCAGGGAAGGAAGGAAGAGCATAAAGGAACAGGTGAAGGCACTTAGAAATGAGGCTAGGTATGGACAGGGAGCTTGTAAAGAAAGGGAGCAGATGCTGCCTTGTTCAGTTGACAGCTCTGTAATGACACTGAGTGGAATCCTACAGCCCATAAGTGGGAACACACTGCAAGTGGATGTATGTTTTCTGCTCAAAAGAAGAGAACTGGGGACATAATCCTTTCAGCTGCAAGCTGCATCTTTAAGAGTCTAGGGAGATCGCAGAGTGAAGTTCATCATCTTGTGTATGAAAGGGTATTTATGGTGCATTTTTTTTTAAATAACAAAGGGAAAAAAATGATACTGAGTGTTAATTTTGTCAAGTGGTGGGGTAGCCAGGTTGAAGAAGAGGGGAAGAAGAAAAGAAATGGATGGGTCTTTCTATAGCAACTGTTTAGCGTCTGGTACTAATTCTTCCACTGTTAATTCTGTTAGTGTTGCAGCTGTCAGATGTTTTGCTAGGACAGATTGCGAACATAGCTACAGGGCCCTTCTGTTTGTTTTCCACTATTCTGAATATTAGGATTGCAGACTTCTGACTTATCTGGAGACTTAGTGACTAATGCAACATTTACGTATTAAGAGGACATAAATTTTATTTCCCCTATTTGTTATCAATTGGTACTTTTGTTGGTGGATGAAAGCATAGATTTGTGTAGCAAGTAAATCTTGCAGTATATAAATTTATAGTCCAAGAAGGAGTTGCATAATCTTAGAAAAGCTGCTTCAAAGAAAATAGTTATTTATGGTACGGTGGTATTATATTGCTGCATTAACACTGGGGAAAAATACTTTCTTAACAGAGATTTTATTGGTGATGACCAATAATCCACAGAGGTTTAGTTTTTAGTTACTTGTTTTTGCTAATGAGTATTAATCGTTCCTTCTCATGCACAGAAGATGGAACTCACGGTAGAGGTTTATGTGGAGCTGACAGAGCTGAGATCATAGGCATTTAGGACTATTGATTAGTTTTGGAGAGAAGCCTATAAGACATTTGGAGCACTCCACATCTGTCACTTCTGAGCAGAAATGCTCAGAAGAAACAGGTAATTTTGTACCAGATTTAAGAAGTGAAGAAAACGAGACTTATTAGCTAGAAACCTTTTTGGTGCTTTTCTTTTAATACTGTTGTAGAGAAAAATCTCTCTTAAAAAAAGGTGCCCAACTTCCTCATTTTGCCCATTTGACTTTTGCCCTTTAGAGGTAGTAGCAGCAGAACACCAGGTTGGTGTTTTCTTGACCAGTAGTGAAGAATGACTTTGGGTCCCAGTTGTACCATCGTGTTCCCTGCTGATAGCGCTGCCTCACGTTCTGGGTCTCTCTGACAGAGGAGTCTGCATTGCATCCTGCAGCAGAATTTGAGTTTGTACAGTTCAGTACAGTTTGTTGGTTTCCACAGTTTCTGAACACATTAACAAGAGAACGTGGATGAGGTTTATGACTGCAGCATAGGCTAATTGCATAAGTAAGTCGTGTGCATTGGCAGGATTCATCTGCTTTTGCTCCTCAGTTTTGGGTTTGCTTCTTCCATTCAGGAGCAAGAGCTGTACAGCATTTTGAACAGCAGAAGTGTTTCCATCTTGTGAGGTCTTGATGAACTAAGAGAGCACTGTAGATATAGTAAAGAAGGAAAATAGTAATTTAGTTAGGTCTGCCAGAGGTGTGTCTGCAGCTGGAGCACCTACATTAACCAGAACAGAACATTACAAGATAAGGCCCTGCCAGAGCTTTAGGGAGAGGTGACAAAGATAGCAACACTTCATGTGAAGAGGGACTTAAATATCAGGAGATCAAACAGAAGAGGAAATTAACAAACGTTACCGCAAGAGAACACAATAAATGATAGAAGATAAATTAGCTATACTTATTTAACTGCCCTCATAAGACTTCAAGGAGCTGCATGAAACTGGAAGGCAACAGATTTAGAGCCAGAGGGGAAAAAAAAAAAGGTCTGTGGGTTTTTTGTTTATTTGTTTTTTTGGTTTTTAGGTGTTTTTTAAATCATTTTTTGACATTCTATATAACTAACCTGTACAATTTGCTATCATGAAACGCTATTGAAAATATCAGTAATTAGAGGAAGAAAGAAGGGAATGTCCATATCAAGAGAACATTTCTCTCAGGTCTTACAACTTTATGCATGGACCTCATGTATGAAGGCATTTACTTGGCTACCAGCTGGTAGACAAGAAGAAATTTCCACAGAAAAGGAAAAGAAATTTCCATTACTTGGTAAAAGGAGCTGTATTTTCTCTCTGATGGTCAAGTGGGAAATGGATCTGTTCTGGCATGTCAGCTATTACCTCAAAGGCATTCAAAGGTATTCAAAGGCACCTCTAAGAAGTGCTTTTTGCTCATGTATCAGAGTTCTTGGTACACTGTAGTAAGGGAATGATACCGCATTTCCTTTGAGGGGGAGGTAAGGCAGAAAAAAATGAAGCAAGTCATGCAGCACATCAGAATGAGAGCTAAATCCTGTCTGTTCATGCCATCAAGAGGAGGCAGGTATGTCCCTTGGTTTTTATTTGGGTTACATGTGCCAAGCCTGTGTTTTTTTTTCCTGTGCAGCTCCTGGTGGTAGCAGAATGTTTGCAACTCTGTGTCAGATCTGAGATAAGAATAACATAATTTCCCTTAACAAATAGAAGATAGGAATTAAAAGTAGAAATAATTAGAGGACTTTATTTTTCTTGGTATGTTATGGTGCAGATTTTCTTATTAAAAACATAGGAAGTGAGATCATCATGAAAAATATTTTGGTAAGTGATAAGCAATTATAACTTGTCTCCAGATGAGTAGTGAGAGGATAGATAAGTAGCATGTATGTGAATGTCACAGTTGTCCTTCAGCACTTATGGCCATTAGCAGGAGTTCAACCTGTTCTGTCATTATACTGCTGACACTGTACAACAGGTTGTATCGCATTGGCACTGGCTTCCATATGTCAGCACATCTGTGAGCGGTCAGCTCAACCAACCATCTTAAAGTCCCCCACTTTTGCCAAGGATCTTGCTTGAAGCATATTTTCAAGGAGACAAAAGTGCACATCTTTTAGTTGTCAGACTTCTATGTATCAACATGGATTAATTCCTTTTTCCTCCCAAATAGTAGTTTAGAAATGTAGGAATTTTCCAGTAAATGCCTCCCTTACCCCTCTTGATGTTGTTTTCTTTTTATTTTGTGGCTCCCTCCAGAAAACAAGTTTACTAGCCTGAAATGTTACTCCACGGAACATCAGATATTTAGAATTACGTGTGTTATGTAGAATTCAACATACGTGAATGACCGATTAGCCATATATCAGTACTAACAATGACATCACTTTTCAGTCAAAATAAAGGACTCATACCTTGCACGGCTTCTTCACAGTCACTTCCCCTGACATTTAAAGTGGTCACTTACATCCTCATCATCCTGCCCCCATTAAAATCCAGGCATGTAGATATACGTGAGGCTGGATGAGGATTTAGGACAAGCACAGAGGTGTGTAAATAATCTTGCCTATTACAGATGCACTGTGTGCTAATAAAATGAACGATTAACTAGTGCTGCTCCACTGAAAACAGCTATAGCTGGATTCATTTTTTCCCTTTCATTTACACTAATAAAACTGAATGGAATATACAGATAGACTATTTTGCCTTCAGATATCATTGAGGAAAATATTTTTTCATCAGAAATGAGTATTATTTGGTGTTGTTTTTTTTTTTTTTTTTTTACTTTGCATTGAAAAATTAACTTTGTGATGTGTTCCTACAACAATTAAAAGCACCAACAAAAGCCCTCCTGTAGGTATGATGGGGTTTTTCACTGCTTCTTTGTCAAGTAGTTGTATATTTTTCTTCCTTTCCTATGTGTTGTAGTCCTATTAGTACAAAGATCTAGTTTGTGTCAGTGCAAGAATTCATTCTGTCACTGTATACAGGAGCTATTAATATGGATATGTTGGAGGAGATATGCTGAATATGCCTTTTAATTCTCATTGTGTCAGGAGAAGAAGACATTTCTCATAAACAAAAGAAATAACAGTACAGTGGATAACCAGGCTTGTCAGACTTGAATTGATCTCTACATATGGATTTTTAAACAAAGATTTCCTTGATTCCTGGCTATGTAATGAAAGAAGCAATGAGAAAACTGTTGTCAATTGAAAAGTCAATTGAAAAGTTAAAATGTGTGCATGTTCCTTTCAATATGTGTGCAAGGTAATATCTCATTTAATTTTGTAATGTAAATTGAGTGCTTTATTGGATCCAGTATAAAGGTTTAGTGCTTTTTGGAATCTGTTTGGCTTTAATAATCAAATTAATTGGAAATAAAACATCTGATGTGAATAGAAGCAAAAAGCAGTGTTTTAATAGTATTAATCCAAAGTGTTTCATTTCTTAGGAGTACTTCAAGTTTGAACTTACTGATATTTTTGAAAAATTGGGAATTAAATGTTTAGGTTGACCTGCACATGCAAAAAAATATAGCATTAAAAATAAAGCTAGGAAAGTATACCTGCTTTGCTGCGTCCAGTTTTTGTTGTAAACCTCTTCATAAAGCTGTGTCATTAACTCATTTTAACTATGAGTATTATCAGCCTTGTATCAAAAAGCAGATACAAATGCAGATATGATTTTTGCAAACGTGAACGTGTTGTTTTGCATGTACAAAGCCAGATTTATTGCATTTAATTTTAGGCACTGACCTTAGATTCCTAGCCACCTTAGCTCCTTCTCCATTTACTTCCTACTGTGCTTACGGAGGGCGACTCAGGACTTGGACCCTTTTATCACTGTACTGCATGGACTCAGTCTGCTGCACTCCTAACATGACATCTTGCCCAGACTTAAGTTTCACTACTGTAGACACATTGCAAGTCTGATGCAGTTTCTTGTGGTAGCCTTTAATTTCTACTATCCACGAGCAGGAATTTCCAAAGCCAACCCGAATATCTGTATTGTGTAAGTAGGAAAGAAGCCTCATCTGCAGGAATCCTAGAACAGCTAAAGAGCACGGCTGGGCAAGAGAGATTACTGTGTGTTGAGAAAATGCAGATAGATATTTACAGCTCAGTGCACCCGTTAGTCAGAGCATGCAATCTGGGGCTGAACATGAAAACTGGCTCGAGATGCGTTTCATAAAATTGAATAACCGAGCAAGTGGTTGGTTTTTCTGTCCCCTCTGCCAGTTTGATAAAATTCCTGCTTGAGCTCTGCACAGCCAGTTGTCTCCTGTGCTACATTTTGGAAGATTTTTAGCACATGGCTCAGCCTACACATCTTCTTGCTGTGCAGCAAGAGACGCAGCTGCCATTTGGTGGCATTACTGGAAATAAAATAGAAAAAAACCCACCCACTTCCAAATCCTGTTTTAGATGAATCAATCCAAGACTGTAATTAAAAATCTGAGGAATATCAAGTTTGGAAGGACAGGTGTGGTTTGGCCAGTAAATTATTGTTAATGCAAATAACAGATTGTTTGTGATAGGGAATATTTGCACAATCTCCTGAGGGATTGCAAGAAGCTGGAGATCCAAATTGCTGTGAGAAACTATTGTTGTCTCAGTACAGGTAACATCTAAAGTGTCTATCCACATACTCCTAAGTGTATTTTATAATGTTGATGTAATTGATACCTGCAAATTGTGATACTTAGAGTGTATTTAAATACTGTGAGCAGTACAGAAGGAATCAGCAGTTTTGAATGCTGGTGATTTAGGCTGCTGAATGCCCGTGTCACAAACAGGCTCAACATCAGCCCGGTGTAAGTGTTAGTAGAGTCTGAAACAGATGCTTTTTCTCCTTTGCTTTATGAGAGCCATGTGGATGCTGCTGGTGGTCTTTTTTTACTGGAATTGCCTTTGCTGTGGGGTCTTGAGTTTCCATGTGTCCAGCATAGTGAAGTGTAACAGTAAATTACAGGCAAGTGCCAGTGTTCCTTCTGCGTCCTTGGGCTGACTGGCAAGCTGGCTGGCCTCTGTCGGTGCTGGTGCCAGGCACCATCAAGGAGGACAAGCTGCTCCAAGGGCAGGGGAGGCTGAGGGGACAAGGGCAGCACCAGATGTATGTTTCCTGGGGCATGTAGATCCTTTCTGTCAAGACTTTTAGTTTCCAGAGATGAAACATATTGAAGTGCGCTCACCTTTTTTTAAGATGATTTGTTTCTCTGTCTAATCTGAGTATTGTTCTAGAAGGTGGGCTTGTGATCTGGACATTTCAGACAGTCAGTATTCTCAATCCAAAAGGTAGTGATGTTACTATTTATGGAAAAGCAGTATCTTCATCAATTGCAGCTCTAATGCATTTTAGCTAGCGGGGATCTCCAAAACAAATCTTCACTTTGTCTGACTACAGTGTAGGAAGGAGGGCTGTTGCACAGTTATACAAGGAGTGCTGTCATGCACCCCACAGACAAGATCACAGGACAGCTGGAGACTTGGAGCCCTGCAGCTTTCTGCTGTGAGCCCCTGCAAATGCTCAGCCTGAGAGGCTGCTTGCTGCTGTGGTGGGGGGTGGCCACGAGGAGCTGCCCTGTATGAACCAATTCTGGTGGGCTCAGGGCTAGCACATGTGCCATCCATGCTTACAGGTGCAGCATGGAAGTGGGCTTTAAGGGGTTTTACCAAGGGTTGTGAGGTTCTAGAGGAATGTATCCCACCTTCTAAACTTGACTAATGGAAGGATAAAGAGCTTTGTATCATGATTTTCACTTTAATGCTAGCTATTCAGATTAATAAAGGGAACTGTGGGTGATAGGAAATACAGCAGTGTTAATAAATGACAGTAACAGTTTAGATTCTTCATGATCTCCCATGGTTTGTGCATATAACTTTTTGGTGCACTCAGGAATTGCAAAAGAGCTAAGATTTGTGATGCTTTTGTATTCAGTATGCAGTGGGAGAAAAATCCTGGATACACTTGGTTGTTCTGATGGTTGCTTAAGGAGGGTTCCTTTGAATTCACATAGGCTGGTGCAATTTGAACCTCCATCATCTCAGGTGTTAGTTTTTTTCTGCTCTCAAAACCAGTTGGGTATACAATTCCTTAAGCAGCTCTGGGGAAAATTATCAGGTGTGTACTCTGGTTTATTACCTGCTTTGGCAGACCTGATAATTTCTGGTACATGGATTCAAATGTATTGCGTCAATCAAAACCTTTGAAGAGATTGTCCCATCAGTTTCAGGCTTTTTCCATTTTAGGTCTGAAGCTATGCTTTATTTGCTCCTAGTCACGCTGTACATTTTAATGTAAGTTTCAGATATTAAGTATTGCAGTTTATTAGATTATAGAACAGAAGTCTGAACGTGGCTGTGGTGTGATTACTAGCTCGTGATTCATGATGTTAAAAGGTCCTTGTGAAAACTTACGTGAAGCAAATATAAGAGAAACTCTTACCTGATGGTACAAGAGCAGCTAACTCTTACGCAGGGAGCGTTGAGTCATTTCAGTAAGCTACAGATTAGTAGAGTGGCTGGCTGTGGAGCTCTTCTGAAGAGGTGGCTATAGATACTTTTGTTTAAGAAGTTAAGATTTATTCTTATTTGGATTCTGACCTGTGCATTTTGCTTGTCTGTGCGCAACCTTGTAACTTCCCTTAGATTTCAAGATAATCTTTTTCCAATTTAGATTATCAGGCTGCTTCTGTTTTACTCTACACAGACTTTATGCACATCTGCTGTGAGATGTGAGAAGCATGAGGTAGCTGGAGTGTCCCATTAGGTCCAGTAAGGATTGCACCTGCAGCATCCAACAAGAACCTAACGTAGATATTGTCTCTCAGTGTAACTGTAAATTCCTTACTGCTTCTTTTGCAGGGCTCCTCGATTTAAGGGATTCCAGCAGCAGGACAGCCAAGAGCTTCTGCACTATTTGCTGGATGCAATGAGGATTGAAGAAACAAAGGTAACACCTTTGTGTGTGTTTTTAAAGAAGTCAAGAAATACTTGACTGTATTGTAAACTAATCATCATTCTTCAGTATTCTTCGTGTTTCCATTGTTCTTCATGTTTTAAAGATGCCCTTTATAGAGAAGGTGAGGCTATTTTTGTTATCTTGAGAGAAATAATGACTTTTTAGGAAGGTGATGTAATCGTGTTCATGTTGGTGTCTTAAAATTGCTGATTGAGATGAAAGTTTTGATGAGCAAATAGAAAGAGTATGGCAAGTAGATCACAGTAACTTTGGGAGTGTGAATTTTTTGCATTTATTAAGAAAAAAAAACGAACAAAAAAGCCCCTTCTGAGGATTCAGGAAAAATGCCTGTCAGGATAAAGCTTTGCGACAGAAATGAGCAGCTCCGAAAAGTGAGTCAGCCCACAACTTTCATTGAAGCCTATTTCACTGAAAAAAAACAGAACAAAAATAAAACCTTGCAAAGTTTCTTTTGTCTTAAGAAAGTGTGAAGAACTACTTATTTTATAAACAACATGCTATGTTCTGCATAGTTCTGCATAGCATATAGCATACGTCTACATCTGAGTATGCTAAGTATTTAACTTGTTCTATTAAATGAAAAATGTTCCCCCTGTATCTTTTTTTCATGTTTCTTTCCCTTCATTGTTTCTGCCTCTTGCGTTGTTGAATACAAGAAAGTGGTTGTTTTTTTTTTTTTTGCTTGCTTGAGCTATTTTGACTGTATCTGATTTCATCTGCCTGACTTAGTCTTGGAGCCTTCCTTTCAGATGATATTGTGGTAAATAACCTTTTCTGAGCCTAGTCAAAAGAAGGTCCTTAAACAATGTACTGACCAGCGTGCTTCTCTTCCGTCTCATTTGATAACACAGGGAATGTAATGATCCTAAGCTGAATTCTTCTGGAAACAAAATATAAAGCTGTAACAGAGCCCAGTTTGTGACACCAGAGTAACACTGAATGAGCCCTGACATCAGTGTACTTAATAATAAGCAGAACTGAACTACAGGGAGAAAGAGCTGACCCTTGACATTGTCACGGTTACAGGGTGGTGTGTCGGTATAGGCACACCACAGAAGCAGGTGACTGCTGCTCCTTTTTCTATTCAGTAAGAGCAGTAGCTTTGCTTTTACAGTAGAGGGAAACTCTAGTCGCTGTTTGTTGATTTTCATGTAAGAAAAGTTGGAAAGTATATTTGCTTCACAATCGCAGATTTGCCAGAAGCAAAACCATTGCAGCCACTAAGCTGCTTCTCTAGTCACTGCTCTTTCCCCTGCCATCAGTCTCTTGGCCCATCAGTGAATGTGCCATCATTACAATAACCTGTGTTTTCAGTTGTCTGTTGAGTCATCTGTTAAAGCTGGACAGCTATTGAAGCTACCATAAAAGGGTCAGGGGACACGTTGCGAATTTAAATGACATTTTAGGCAGCAGAGTATGTCTGCTACCCCCAGCACTGGGCACATAAGGGCTGGTCCCACCCTTCCTGCAATTACACCCCCTGTTTGCCCATAATGGTGCATTATAGCAAACACTGACTGCATCACCTCGGGCTGCTCACCACGGGTCGTGACTAGTGAAAGCTCTGCCTTCTTTTTCCCTTTTTTTCATCTTGTATTTGGAGTCTGTAGACTGTGTGACAGAGCGGGTCAGGGCACGTTCTGCTCTCTGCCAGGAGGGAGCGGCATTGTCAGCCCTGGGAACTCTGCAGCTGCCATCTGCCCGCTGCCCAGCCCCACGGCCTCAGCCCGCTGCTGGGGAAGGCCTGCAGCATGCTGCCTGCCACCAGAGCCAGAAGTGTGTCCAGCAACTGCCTCTTCTCCTGGGCACTGCTTGTAACGCTGTGCTCCAACAGAGGCATGTGTAGGTGGCAGCCCCACTCCCGGCACGGCAGGAGGTGCTCTGTGCTCCACCTGCCAGAGGCCTAGCTGAACGCTGCAGGCCGGCCGGTGCCCCTGCTGCGTGCCTTGCGCTGACTGCCAGAGCTCTGAGGAGAGATGCGTATAGCACAGAGCATGACATGAGTTATAACCACTTATGTAGCTCCCACAAGTCACATTCCACTTTTGCCTTTTATCTGTATTTTCCTGCCTCACGAAACAGCCTTCTCAGACTAGTGTTGAACTTTTTCCTGTCCCCATTAGTGTGCGTGTGTACACAAGCGGATTTTTAAGATAAAAGGTTGTCGATATGACGATAAAAATGACATCCTGGCCAGCGTACCCAGCAATGTGGGATGGAGATTGTTTCACACCAGGGCCTGAAGTAGCTGAACCCTGCTGCTAATTGATTAATGTCTGCTGCCATTGTCGGCAGCACCCTGCCCATTCAAAGACTGTGTTTTTCTTTGACCTAAATAGATGGTTCAACGCGCTAATCCCAACAAAAGGGTCGCTTATGGCCCTAGACCCATTTATGGCGTTCAACTTTGTGAATTATCTATTGATTAGCCCTTTTAGTATATTGTTGGCTTTAAGATGAACAAAGCTGAGCTTGGGGCAGCGGGAGTTAATTCACAAGCCAGGTCACATACTCATAAGGTAGGAGTATGACTTAGCCTGATGGGTGCCTGAACTGGAAACCAGACCTCTGGGGCTGCCTGCCATCGTCACGCTGCTGTAATCGATGGCTTGAAAGTGCACTTTGCTGTCTGCAAACACAAGTTATTTGTTAGCTTTTTTCCTGCTGGTGCACAGGTTTTGTGTTACTCGTGGAACGGTTGGTATCGCCATTTGTTCCTAGAAGGGTGCTTTGCTCTAGCTGTGACTTCGATACCATGTTTCATCGTAAATGTCACTTGCACCTTGACGTGGGAGGCTGTCAGTGGAGTTTCTGGATTGGAAAGCAAGTACATTTGCCAGGAGAGGAAAACCAGGGTCAGGCATGCTGTGGTGTTCTCTGGCGGTGCAGTCAGTACAGTCCTCTCCTTCCCTCTTCACAGCTCATCACAGGATGGGCAGAGGCATATTTTGTGTCAGCAGGTGCCAGCAGTGTACACATCCAAATAGTTCAGAAAAATACCTCTTTAGCCCAGTTACAAATTGAGAAATATGAGGGAGGACTCCCCTATTTCAGGCTGCAACTACCACTCACGTGCAAGAGTATATTTCTTTCTGATTGATCTTTATAAAATGTAACTTTGGGGGATTTTTTTAGAGCAGTGTTGCTGAAGTTTATATGGATTCATAGAAAGTTTTGTATATCTTTGAAGATTTTCTGACATATCTTTGAAATGAACAGTGTCGGAAAATAAAGTAATAAAACGGTTGAATGGAATCTGAGAAGTCTGGCAATTGAAAGGCTCTTAGCTGCCCTTAGCTGCCTTCAAGTATTTTGTATCCCAGTCAATAGACCACTTTTCTGGTACTATGGTGTTTTTCCCTAGTAGTATGTTCCCCTGTAGTACTGTTTTCTTCCTTAACTATGAAGAAATGAAAAGCATTTGTTCACTGCAAATCTTACTGTTTGTTGATAGCCTCTACAGCTGCTCCTTTTTGTAGGTAAGAAATTGTGAAATGGTTACATAATGAAGCTAATAAGCTTGTGTAGCTTTGACAGTGTTAATGAATAACAGTAGTAAGTCGTGCTTCTTTTAATCATATATTAATTGTGTTCAAAATGTTTACACTGTAAGTACTTGCTATTTTTTTTTAATTTTATGACTATCTTTTAAATTACAGCGTATACAAACTGGTATCTTAAAAGCATTTAATAATCCAACAACTAAGACAGCAGATGAAGAAACTAGAAGAAAAGTCAAAGGTATGAAACACTTTATTGAATCACTTTTAAAATGTAGAAGTCTTAAAATACCGTTTTCTTCAAAACTGACTATAGCAAACAGCAGTCTCACAGTACTGGCGTGTTAAAATGTTTCGTTACGTATTATTCTAGTGCCACCTAGTGCATATCTAAAGTATAGAGTATAGTTCTTATGTACAGACTACCGCCAGAATAAAAGTTGCCACCGTATCAGTAATGCCTTCTGTAATGATATATAGAATTCAGTTTTGCTTTGTTAAATAGGCTGCTGTTTGTTTGTTACATAGCCACAGTTACTGTATTGCTCAGAGAGGCCTCTTAACGTAAGCAAAAGTTATTTCTATCAGGTGGCTGATACTGTGAGCACTGGAAATACAATTACAAAGCCAAAATGGGAAGCTGTTTCAAAAGAATGCTTGTGTTTTTTTTTAAACAAGTTTAAAATTATGTTTCTTTTGTGTATATTCAAAAAATGTAATATTTTTTGCTTTAATTAAAGTCTAAATAATGATGAAGCTCTTTTGAACGTTGGCCTTCCCAAATCTGCAACAGTTGAGACGTAGAACTGACTTCCTTTTTTCGTTTTTTCTGGGTTTTTTTTTTTTTTTTTGAGTTTTATAGTTTTGAAGGCTGTTTAGAAAAATTGACAGCCTGTCTGCCTCTGTATCGTCTGTATCAAAGCAATACAATACTGCATATATACTACATATTAAACCTGAGATTATACTTAAAGGCTTCTTCTTGAGAGATATTGTATGATTATTTTGTTATAGCAGGTGGGGAAAGTGAGTATGAAGGGAATTGTATCACTGAATAACAGATGTTTTTAAATACTGAAATACAGTATATGATGGCTTAGTTACTGTGTTGTGTTTAAAAACTTTTGAATATGTTTAATAATTATGCTTTCAAAATAAATCTTAGAATTTTGTTGTACTTATAGTGTGGCATTGGATCTGTTATTTTTCACATTTAAAAAAAGGCAATGTTTTTTCAGCATATGGAAGAGAGGGTGTGAAGATGAACTTCATAGATAGGATCTTTGTTGGTGAATTGACTAGCACTGTCATGTGTGAGGAATGTGAAAATGTAGGTATTTTGGAATTTGGTTTGATGTGGAATAGATCACATACTGGTTTGATTACATTGTCTTGAAAGTATAAAATTGTATTGCCAATTTTATACTTGCTTGTTTGTCTGTAAAAGCAAGACTACTGACAGTTTCTCATTTAAAATAACTTACTTACGCTTCCTTAAAGCATTATCCTCTGCAAACCTAAGAAGAGGGATCATTTGAATTCAAAGTGGTCTGAAATACTGGGCTTCATTTTGCATCTAATTTAAGGCTGGAGGTTCCAAATTCTGTAATTCTCTGTGTTATGCTACAATTTTTATTTGATATTCCTAAAATGCTTACCTATCTTAAAATATAAAACCTCCTGCCTAGTCTTCTGGGGTATACCTGAAAATTGGGAAGTACTTGCTTTGAATTAGTATTGAGTGGGGAAATGCTAAAATTACTTTCTTCTCTGTAAGTGTTCTTTAGAATTAACGTAATATCTCTAATGAACAGCATATTCCTTTCATAATTAATATTACTGACATTTCATCATAAATGCTTTCCATTATCCTTATAATTTTCTTTAACTTTGGAAAAGAAAAATCTTACTTGCATGACTTTTTAAAACTTAATATTACATTTGTGTTTGGTTTGGTTTAAAGCATTATATTTAATATTATAGAGATTAAGTAAATCAATCAATCTGAATACTTGAGCACAGTTCTGCAGTGCCAGGTAAACTTCCCTGTGTGTGATGTGCAGATTAAACTTCAATGTGCTTCTAGTATCAATGAAGAACTTCAGCTGTGTACCAAATAGGCATTGTCTGTGTTTTGTGTGTACCATTTATTTTTGTTGGGTTCTTATATTCTGCCTGCACAGGACTCAGGGCTTGGCTAGCGGTAGCTATATGAGGACAAGCTTAGCAGTCGCTTTCCTTTGCTTGCATTGGCAAAGATCTTTCTGACTAGTGCTTGTTGCTGAAAAGTCACTCTCTAGGGGAACTCCAGTTTGAATATTGCTCATCTGTCAGCAAGTCAGCGTAGTTAAAATAGTTCTAACGGGGACTTAAACCATGCTGAGTCCCTCACACAATGGATAAATGTAAGCTTTTTGTTAAGAGGAGCCTCTGGTCCTTATGTCACAGATGGAAGATAGGGTCATAAACATCAGAGAAGGGCGACAATGACAGTAACTGGAGGTATGACTGTGTTCAGTAATTATGTGTACAAACTGATGTTCTTTTTAAAGGCTTTGCTTTTCAGTCTTTCCTGAGGTAAGGTAAATTAGTTTTGCAAGGAATGTGAGAATGACAAGGGAGAGAAGTTAAGAACAGGCTTGGACTGGATGTTGTAGTCGTAAAGTCATATTTCCAGTTTCAGCTTAGAATTTATGTGGTATATAGAAAGAAAAATAATACTGCAGAACAGACAATAAGGTATTTTGCTGAATATAAAAGCACTGCTTTTTCCCATTAATTGGCTTTATTTTAATAATTCCTAGTGTATGTTGCAATATGAACATTTCTAATAAAACTTCTGGTTGCAACCAATAAGCCTGACATCATCTTCCCTGTGAGTGCCAGGTTACAACTTGCCACCTAACTGCCATTAACCAGTTCTTGCTGCTGAACAATATACAAGATCAGTGCCTGCACTGAAATGTCCAGGTTCAGGAAGTGCTAAAAAAATTAGGTTTTCTTCAGAATTCTGCTGGATTTGCTGTTTCTGCTGTCCAGAAAGTTGTGTTCCATCTAGAAGACCCACATGAGTTGAAAATCTGTCTGGAGCTCAGAGAAGCTGAGCACCACAGTGCTTCTAGGTGTGGCTTGTGCCTAGGAATGGCCTTGCCTATGTGTCTGTGTGCTGGAATTCCATGCAGTGTTAGAAAGAAAACGAGAACTATCTTAAAATTCTTAAAGATAGGAAAAAAGCTTGTGGGAAGTTCTTCATTGTAGTTTGATACATCTTGTAACTGATTAGCTTGTTGTGTAGTTTCTGATAATAATTTGGTTTAAAAAGAGGTATGTGCTGAACCTGTGCGTTGCTCTTTGCACTCAATATACTTTTTCTCTTTTTCTTCAAGATTTCAACAGTAAAAGAACCTTTCATTGATCTTTCACTTCCTATAATAGAAGAGAGGGTAAGATACAGAATACATAATAACTGTTGTTTCCACTGGATTGCTTTATGAAGATGTTTCTGTATGTATATATACGGTTTTCATTTCAAACCTAGAAGTGCATGTTTGTCTATAAACACATGTATGCATAGTCTGCTCGTTATGTGATTTTTATGTACGTATTTATATAGGTAGAGAAAAAATCATTTTTGATTAGACCAAACTTAAGACGAATGACTGTTATTTACAGTATATACAGATCTGAGATTAGTAGTACTTCTAGAATATAGATTGATTATAAAACTCTTTAGAAAGGTCCAAAAACATAGATTCTAGCTTACTGGTTTGCAACTAGGGTGCTGAGGCGCAAGGCTGTAATGCACAAGAGGTATGAGTCAGGGTGAAAATGGATAAGCTTTGAAAATTCTTGTTCTGGTGTTTTGTCATAAATAGTTTAGAGAATGTCTTTGTTAGCTTCGGAGGGGCTGTATTCATTGTAGGACATATATTTTGCTTTTTGTGGGACTTGGAATTCTTATGTGGGAGTAGGAGGATGGATTGAGAGTGGTTCTTCCCCGTCCCTTCGTATGTTCACATACATTTAAGGAAGAGTATTTAATGTAAGATTTAGTCCTTCCTTCCTAAAATGTGTTTTTTTCCTAACACCAGTTTGGCTCATAGCAACGTAGGTTACTGTTTTCTAATGTACGGAAAACAAACCCACCTACATTAATCCCTTCCGCGTGTTGTAAAGGAATGAAAAACAGGCATATATCCTTTCCAAAATTCCTGTCTAATTTCTTAGGTTGCAAAACCTGTGCCTTTGGGAAGAACAAATAAAAGTAGAAGTGTGCATGAAGCAGATCTCGGACAGTATAGCTGTTCTTCCATCAGTACACTGAACAATCAGCCCAAAATTGTCAAGAAACACGCTTCAACAAAAGATAAGGTAAGAACTTAAATAATCTAACTAGCCGGTCATTTTGAGTTTGTTCTGAAGTTTCTAGGGCAACGGGAGAAGAAATATTGGTACCTGCAATTGTTTGTTTGTTTGTCTAAATATATATATGTAGTTGACAGAGATTAGTTTAAAAATATTTAGATAACTCTTAGAAATGTGAGAGATTATAGTCATTGAGAACCATTAGATTTTCAATTATGGGGTTGTGTTTGTAAGAAAAAAAAGATCTGCACGTTAATTTCAATTGGTGTTGGTTTAGGTTTTCTGTCCAGCTTTCCTTTTATTGTCCTCTTAATTTGTTTCTGGCTGCAACCCCACGAAGTGTAACACTAGCTAAGAGAGCAGGCAGGTCTGTACTAGAGCCATCTGAGGGATTAGCTGCCAACAGGCACAACGAAAATAGTACCAACACCAGAGATTCTTGGAGGCTGAGAGTGGGATTTCCATGGAGCACTTGGCCTTCAGTAACCCAGGGGGTTTGGTTCAGCCTCTTGGTAGTCCTTCCTGATGGCAGTGAAAGGGTTCTGCAAATACACTAGCTGAACAGAACTGTCTGTTTTTTAAAAAGATTAAAATTAATCTGCAGTAAGTATTGTGCACTTTCATTGTTAATGAAAATTGCGAGGGCTCTCAGTGTTTATTAATTTTTTTTTATTTTTTATTTTTAATAAGCCTTATGTTCCATATAAGATTTTGGACAAATAGAATCTATGATAGAGGAGACATGGAAAATTCCAAAATAGAATGAATAACAAAGTTTATGCTGTTGCATAAAAATGCGATTACTGGATGGCTTTCAAAATTAAGGAAATAAAATACAGTTTGGATTCAACAAACTAGGTAGGCGAGACAATAATATAAAGGAGGAACCAGCTCTGCTTTCAATAAGAATTGATAAGTGATACATGAGATGGCTGTCTAACTAGTGACTCTGTGTTTCCGCATGTTTTTGGACATGTATTTGTCACAACTTTGGTTGTTTTTTGAATGATTTTTATTGTAATAAAGCATTAACATTTCTAATCTAAAACAAGCAGTGTTGAATTCAACTAGCGTTTATTGATATTCTGTGACTGTTGTTAATTGGTCTGTAAGTTTGCTTGTGAAAATCCAAGCGTCCAGTGGGTGGTTGTGCAGGTAAGAGAGTACCTGACCACTGGTTGGTATGTTTTCCTCCTGAAGTGAGGAGCTTCACGGTTTTAAAAGTTATAAGAATTGTTTGTGTAATGCCCCTGAACACTAGCAGTAATTTCTGACTTCTAGCAGTAGTTTCTCTCCCTCTTCTCTATAAAGAAAGTAAACACAGCCCAGACAAGAAGTAGTCCTAGCCAACAATCGTGTTCGGGGGTTTTAATGACTTCTTCATTTGGATTTTACTCTTTTTTGCTAAACATTGCTACTTGTTTTTAAGTATAAGGACTTGAATTATGGAGTGTTCAGTGTGACTTGAAGCCCTACCTGGTAAAGTATTTAGAAATTTATGTGCCTTTTATGTTGACTTCATTTGGACTTAGTTTCAAGATTTAGGGATGAGCATAAGTAACTGTTGAAGATTCCTTGTGAATATATTTAAGGAATAGTCTTAAGATAAAGATCTTATAAGGCTTCAAGTTAGGCACTTAACTGTGGTGCCCAGTATGTTGGTACCTGTGACTCAAAGTGGGATCTGAAACTTCAAGATTTACCTATATAGGTAACAAAGACAGTCCAGAAGTCCCCTCTACTAAATTGGAATATACCAACAGTTTTAAACTGAAAGGGAGTCGAGTCAATTTGGAGTGGTGAGGCAGGCGCTGGCACAGACTGCCCAGAGAAGATGTTGGTGCCCCATCTCTGGAGGCATTCAAGGCTGGGAGGGATGGGGCCCTGGGCAGCCTGATGGTGGTGGTGTCCCTGCCCATAGCAGGGGATTGAAAATGGATGATCTTTAAGATCCCTTCCAACCCGATCAGTTCTGTGATTCAGTGATTCTAAAGATAGTAGGAAATCCTAAACATAAAGTCATGTCTATAATTATATCCTTACTGCTACTTAGGCCCATGACCAAGTGTGCAGAAGGTATTTCTGTCCACTTAGCTTCCCTATTATGGAAGCAAACCATGAAATTTACTTTCTGTTGTTTGTTCTGTCTAGGCAATGGAAGGAAAAATGCTCATTTCTTTAGGAAACAAGCCAAATGAAAGAAAAATTTGTAGATAACTTAGGACTATGGCAGCTTAAAATACTTTTAAATCTATAGTAGTATTTTTTTTTTTGACAGCAAAGCTTTTTCTTCTTGCAATACAAAAAAAAAAAGTCAACTTCAGACAAAGTAAAATATACAAATAAAGAAACACATTTCTGGAGATTATTTATTTAATTCTAAGACAAGTGTCTGCAAGGTGAAATGAATTCTCTTCTATAGGTGCTCATCAGCTAAGGCCTCTAGTGGAAGGCCAGCTTAAACTTGAGAACCTTTTAGAAGCTTAAGTTAGATTAAAGGAATACTGCTTCACATGTGCCATCCACAGCTGTCACTGTGATTGTAGGAGGTATTGATTTCACAGTGAGTATAATGATCATAGTTGACTGGTATGGAGGTTTCTAATCCTATATTAGTTTAAACGGATCTTAAGGAGATCAAGTAGCTTAAGCATGTGAAAGATGGAGAAGATAAAATGCTAGGTTTCATTCGTGTTGAATTTGTCATCTTCTACAAGTTATTTTAGATCACAGGTGTGTTTTCTGTTTCTCCTGTATGCTACTAAAATGCTGTAATTTACAGAATCAGTTGAACCAGGAGAGAAGGCTTGCCAGAAAAGTTTCCTCTAATGAAGAAGAAAGAAGCCCTGTTATCATGCAGGAAAGAACCAAAAAGCCAGAGCTGGAAGATAGCTCCGGTGTGCTGTACTCCAGAGACACAACTGTGGAATCTGCCATGAATGGGAGTCAGACAGAGGGCAGCGAGAAAGAAGCCAGCCGCTCTGAAAGCAGCTTTGATGCAGACAGTGAAGCCTCTGAAAGTGAAAGTGCTTCTAAGCAAACAGCTTTTAGCTCATGCAGCAACGCATCTGCTTTGCATGTCAACCACATCAGTGTTAAAATGCCACACACCAAACCAAGTGACAGTAACGATGAGAAGATTTCCAGTGCCATATCCAAACTCAGTTTCTGTGATACTATAAACAAGGATGAAAAGTCAAGCTGTGGAGATCCAGGTTTATCAAATAATTCCATGTTCTCAGCAGACAAGTCCTCATTGCCCCCAAACCCTCAAAACGCTTTTCAGACGCTTTCCCAGAGCTATATAACCAGCTCCAAGGAGTGTTCTGTCCAGTCCTGCCTTTACCAGTTTACCTCTGTAGAGCTGTTAATGGGGAACAACAAGCTTTTGTGTGAGAGCTGCACAGAAAGGAAACAGAAGTATCAGAAGAAATCCAACTCCTCAGGTAACATGCTAGTATGTGGGCATTTCGTGACCAGGTTGGATGGGGCCCTGGGCAGCCTGGTCATGTACCAGATCTGGAGGTTGGTGGGCTTCCCTGTGGCAGAGGGTTGGAACTTGGTGATCTTCAAGGTCCCTTCCAACCCAAGCCATTCTATGTTTTTGTGATTCACTGTACAAGATTTTCTGTGCAACCTCTGATGTTTCATTTTTCCAGCATGGGCTTCCCCCTTGTGGCTAAACAGAAAATGCAAATATTAGAATGTAACTGTAGATGTAATTTAGCATTTATTCTTCAGTTGAAGTATTTTACTTTAAGCATGTTAATTGATTTTTTCAGGGGAATAAAAGAAGTGCTGGTGACATGTTCTTTTCTTAATCTGTAGCTAACAGCAGAGCTGCTTTTCCCAAGAGCCCCCCATTCAGTTCCCACTGCAGCATGGGCCACAGTTGCCAGTCCTATGCGCTCAACACAACAGATTAGGAGACATCCTGAAATGGATGTCCTCTCTTCAGACCCTTCTCAAAGATAAGGATAAAGTGTGTGCTTTCCATGAAGAATGGAAAAGTAAACTCTAACTTAGTGGCTATGATGTTGGCATGGATGAAGAGACCTGCACTTTGCAGCTTTGCATTTATTCTCCCAGTGATTGTCTGTTCATTTCAGGTGAAATGCTTTCCACAGGAAAGTTGTGGGATTATGGCAGCAAATGCTGTATCCCAGCATGCACACTGACCTAGGTACTGAACGTGCTTCTGGTTTTCGGTCTGATTTGTGTCAGGCAGATCAAAGTAATGCTCAGGCTTGGTAGGTGATTATATTGAAAACAAGAAGAATGAGAAAGTATTTTTCTGTTACTCCACAAAATTTCCCTTGGAAAACATATACGTGTACAAAGTCATTGCAACACAGAGCTGTTCTGTCAGAAATTTAAAAAAAGTAAGTTCTGTGTGATTGTCCTCCTTCTTCTTCACAAATTCTTGTCATATTCATAAATACAGAAAAGAAAATGGAAGGTGTCTACACGAATGCTCGGAAACAGCTACTGATTTCTTCAGTTCCTGCTATTCTTATTCTCCATCTGAAAAGATTCCACCAGGTAAAATGCCCAAACATCTTGTATTCCTCTGCTGTTCTGGTGGATGAGCAACTATTTAAGTGTCATTGTGCATTTTAACGTTTGCTTTTTTTTATGAAGGACTGTTCTGAAACATGCTTGTGGTTTTTTGAATCTCTGATAACCTCGGAGTACATTTAGCTATTCAGATGTATCCAGGGAAACCTTTTATTTGTCTGTCATACTTGCGTGTAGCATGCAAAGTATTAAAGACATAATGGAGAATGTTTCAATAAGTTCCAATCTGATCTTGCTTTGGTTTATTTTAATAACATAATAATACATAGTAGCTTTAAAAAGCTACCTAGTCAGAGTATTTGTCATAGAGTCTTTTTTTTCTTTATTAAAGGCTGGTTTGAGTCTACGGAAAGTAAATAGGCACGTGGATTTCCCACTGATTTTAGACCTAGCACCATTTTGTTCTGCTTCTTGTAAGGTATGCATTTCAATCTCTATTTTTATTGTGCTTCTAACAGTTGCTATTTTCCTGAACACAAGTTACTGGATTGATGATAATGAAGATGATGATGATGATTATTCCTTCCTTTCCCACAGCAATTGTAGACAGTGTTTTCAAGCAGTGTACTCAGAATGTTAGCTGACTGAAATTCCATTCGTATCAACAAATAGTACGAATGTTAACTAACGCTACTTAAGCTGTGCTGCCCTGATGGCTTTAGTGTATCTAACGGCGTTAAGGACAGATACTGCTGCTTCCATGGTAACTGAATTCGGTTAACAGACTCTTGACTATTTTTAATAATGTGTTTCATCACTGGAAATGCTGTAGATGTCTGTCTGTGTTCTTAAAGTAATGCTGTTGAAGGGTAATGAAGAGATTTGTAAAATTTATTGTGAAATAATTCATGGTTGTTTTCTGTGCTTCTGGGAATACAGAACGTTACAGATGGTGCAAGAGTGCTGTACAGCCTTTATGGAATAGTGGAGCACAGTGGGTCAATGAGAGGCGGTCATTATGCTGCTTATGTGAAAGTCAGAACGCCCTCCAAGAAATTACTAGAGCATATTTCCTCCACAAAAAACGTTCTAGGTACGTACAACAGAACTTCCTTCCTCTCTGAGTAAAGCAAAAAGCAACCTCTGGCTGCAGCTTCTTTTCATTAAGGAGATTTTGAACTGTTTTAGCTCAGAATGTTATTTTTAGGGCCCTACAGATAATTCTCTTTTTTTGTGGTACACACAATGCATGACCTGCTTCTATATTCAACCCACACACAGCTGAGTAAACAGCAGAATTTTGGTTCAGTTACTAAACAGAGAAGTGATGGAAAATGCTCTTCTTTTTCCTAGTCAAAGCAGTACATTCGGAGGAATAGCACTGCCTTCTAATTTGTAATTGTGTGGTAGATTTGGTATTTCAAAATATCCTAGTGTAAGAGCTGAATCCACAACAACTTAATTATTTTTACGTACATTTTTACCCATCTTAGCCATTTGTTAAGAATTGGCATTTTTTAATGCTTAAAAATCTGGGATACTGTGATTAAATGTGAGCAGCAAGAAATCTGGTCATGTCGGGCTTCTCGTGCTATTTGGAGAAGAGAATGCCAGTTCTTTTTGATGCTTTGGCCATGCAGAGTGAAATAAGATTCTAGGATAGAACCTGTTAGTGAATGATTTGCAGAGGCAATGTTGAGTTGTCAGAGTATGTTAAATGTTTTTACTGCTTCCCTTCACGAGGGAGCAAGAGCCAAGCACACACTGTGGCTGTCCTGGGTATCATCACTTTGCATTTGAAGCTCATTTCCCAGAAGCACAACATTTTAAAATTCTTTTTGGAACAAGCCTCCCTCAGTCCGAGGCTTCCAATGCAGTAATTACTAGAACTGATAACGTATTGTCAGCGTTGTCAGTTTCACACCGATCAGCTTCTGAAATGTGATTTCTTTATTGCTTTTTGAAACATCCATTGTATTTGTTGAATGATGATGTGAAAGGCAACGAATGTAACTTCCTTTGCTGTTGCATTTCAGGTTTAAAAGAAGCCATGGGAGCATCAGCAGGCCAGTGGGTGTATGTTAGCGACGCCCACGTTCAGGTGGTTCCAGAATCACGAGTACTGAATGCACAAGCATATCTGCTTTTTTATGAAAGATTACTGATATAATACTCAACAGTTTGATTTTAAAAAACTGTAATGGTTATTTAGTTTCTCTTATTTAAAGCTGCAGTAGGAAGAGTACCTGTAAATATTGTGCCTTTATCTTGTAGAGAATTTACCATACGTTGACTCTGAAATTCAGTCAAGCTATTACAAATATCTGAACGGTTCCTTTAAAATATGCACTTTGTCACACACTTTAATTTTACAGTTAGAATGTAAGATGATGTTCTATCCTAGTGAGGTCAGTGGAAACTTTTGTTCTTGATTTTAATGAAGATAAGCTTTCACCCATAGTTCTAGAACAGGTGAGAATAAAAATGCTGATAGTGTTAAGTGCCTGGATTTGCTGCTGTACAGTAACAATATAAAGTACTTGAACTGCTTTTCAATTGAATCTTTATCCTTCCCATCCCTGGGTTGGATGTCTGCTGTTAGGATTTCTGCAAACAAGTACATGTCAAAGCACGTGGCCCGCAGATGTAGTAATTTGGAAAGCAGCGTTTCCAGAACAGAACAACAATAGATGTCTCTGGGTAATGCTGCAGTGCGCTTTCCCAGTATGTTGTTGGAAATAGGTTGGGAAAGTATTAAAATATTGCTTCTACAGTGTGACAGTGTAGATAGTTAACACGTGTTCAGCTGTCTCCAACAAGCGCTGGTATAGCCGTGTACTCCTGTTTTAATGTAAATATATACCGTGGTGTGCATGTATATATTCTCTAAGATAAATATATACGTATATATATATATGCACACCATAAATCCATCAGCATATATGGTCATTTTACCTATTAGGATAGGAAAGAATTGCAGATACTTCTGTATTTAGTAAATTTTCAAATTCATGATTGTGACAGATGTACAGTGTATGACGAGCTTGTGTATGAATACGTGTGGGGTTTAAGTGTAACTGGGTAATTCTGTTACTTTTGGTTCCAAACATTAATTTGTTTATCTGTTCCTGAATACTTTTCTCATGGGAGTAATAAACTATAAATTATTTTTGCACTGTGTGTGTGAGTTGGACAGTAAATGATGACCTGTGCCTTCTGATGCATCCCTGGACTTCCCCGTGCCATCCCTGGAGGGCAGCAGCTTTCCTAGTTGTAGAACCCGCTACTGCAGGCTGGCTTGTGTCCATTATTTTGACTGTCCAGTCTGTGATGTTTCTTCTTTCAGTAATTTCTCATTTCCATCCCAGCTAGATACTGTCTGAAGTCAAAATCTGATAATGATTTTGAAGCTATGTAATTATTTATTCAATAAGTAGTTACTTAAATACAAGTTGCTTCTGTAACTATTACATATCTGGTTGAGCTTGCTCTTTGATGGAGAAAAAACTGCATTTATTTCTGCTTACTGTTTTCATTTCTAGAAATGTTTTGCTGTGAAAAAACTTACTGTTCCTTTTACCATCTCTGCTATGTTTTATCATACTCGCATATCTTTTCTGTTCTCTAGTTCTGTTTCAGAGCTGCATCCCACTTGCATTCACCTCTTTGCCCAAGAAGATAACAGATTTGCTCAGTCAAACCTGCCGAGGTATATTTCATAACCACAGTGTTTTTGCAGGCACTAAGAGCTGACTGTCCAAACAAACAAAGTGAACTTCTGGTCACGCAGATTTTCCAAGGAAAGGTTACTCTGGCTGGGTCAAAATGAGGCTATCCATCTTGGTCAACTCAGTCATTTTTTATCTTTACCAATTAAAATTGTCTCAATTTACCCAAAAGAGAAACTAAGCAGACACGTTTAGCTATCTGTATTCCAACTAAACACACCTTAATCTGTGTCTACACTAACACAGAAAAAAAAACCCCACACAAACAACACAACAAAGTTTAGATTGGAGTTGGTTAAAATGTTCTTCTACCTCTTTGTCTTCCTCCACCCACCTTCCCTCTCTTTGCCTAAAGTTGACCAAAACTCAGAACTATTTCTGAGCAAGAATTGCAGCAACTGGAGACTAAGTTTCACTTCTGTGACTCAGTCTTACTTAGAGACCACAGATGGAGTATATTTGACCCATTGTGAAGCAGAGATTGACTAGATGAGGCCCTGAGCTTTGTGGTCTTGCTGACGTCTGAAAATGTATAGTTACTGAACTGAAATATGTACCTCTAGTAATCTCCTATTTTTTAGCCTAGAACTAATTCCCTAGAGAGCAGAACTAGGAGAGAAGCAGAGCAAGGTTTTCTTAGGCTGTATTTTCCTTTTTAATGCTATTTTTTGGGAAGCTCTCGTTGAGGCAATCTTTACTTCCCTTTAACCAAGTTTAACTGGTGTTTGAACTGATGAAATCTTCCCAAGTGATCAGGATGCCAGGAAGTATGCTGACAGGATGATTTCCTCAGTAACACCTAGAGAGCATTTTCTTTCTGCTAGGATATTTTATAGAACGTGGTGGGAAAGAGACATTAAAGAAATCCAGCACCTTTAACAAAGATGGCCATTGTTCTTGCTGTTGGATGAGGCTTTTTCAGTTGAAGACAAAAGCACTTTTCCCAACAGCTCTAGTCATTTCAGAGTTGGGAACAAATGTGAAAATACTGTAGAAGAAAGCATTCTGTAAAAATAAGTCGGTAGGTTTTAGAATGAAGAATTCATGACTCAAGAGAATGCTAGAGAATAGAAGAGATATGTGAGTTCATGTTTAAGTTTCCATTAGACTATCCTTCAAGACTACACGTGCTGGAATTTGGCTGCGTAGCAAATGATTGTACATAAATTTGCACTCTGAAGACCTGCTACAGTTCTTTCTTAGGAACTGCAGAAGTTCAGAGCTCTCCTGGAAAATGGAGAAGGACATCCTGTATTTATTAAAATGCTAAACATGATTCTAGAGCCTATTTACAAAGCCTAGGAAACAGTTTCCTGAAACGACAGATGTGTGCAGCCTGCTTCCTTATTTGGAATAGCTTGGAAAGATCTTTCTCTTTGTTTCACCCTTCCCTTTGCACCACTGTCTTCATCAGCTTCACTTGTTCTTTATAGTTTGGCGTTTCCATTAGCCCCCGAGTCAATGACTTTTCCTTCATCTATCTCTAGCCATAAAACAGTGCTTCCTACTCCTTCCTACACCTGGATACCTTGAACTAGCAAAACTCCTATTGGAAGAGGTACTCTTAACTGTGATCTTGCCTCTCCCTACTGCTGTACTGGCTCTATCTATAGGCAGCAGCACAGTTATCTGAGATAAGCTGACTCCCAAGCAGCTGACCACTCAAACAACACCGCCTTCAAACCAGTGAGGAAGAAAGCGAGTAAGTGACTGCCCACCCTTCAGTAAGGAAACTTAATTTATGAGGAATATGTGAGTTGCATTTGGAGCAACTGGAGCGCCTACAAAAGTTTCTCCAGTGATGAGGCATCAATACAGATGTTGTCTTTAGCTCTATATGCCATTTATTTGGCTAACGATGGCAAAAAGTGTTGGGGAAAAGAATTACACCGACCTATCTACTACACCGATACGTATACAGACATAATGTCTGTATTAGCCTGTTCTGAGAATGTCCTACAAATACACTTTGAAGGAAAAACAAAGGGTGAGGGGAAAACAAACCAAAAAGCCCCTACACTTCTGTGCCCAAGATACGTACACTGTAATTGTTCTTGTTAAGAACATGAAATCCTTGTAGTCTGCCAAACCTCTTTTCCCTATTCCCATCTGCACCTTTCAGTGTGCATCAACGAAGTGCTCTTGCTTATGGGTTTCAAGTAGTAGCAGGTGAGACCGGTTTATAAATTAATTAAAAGGCCAAGATGTCTTAACCACTATTTGCTTCTCTTTGGACTTCTTTTTTTCATGCTAATACAAACTGAATCATAAAGGGACACAAAATTCATGCAACTACGTTGTTAAAAGAAATGTGTTAGAAAATTCTTATTTGAACTTCCAGGTAACAAACCGAGTAATTTCTTAGGGGATCATTTAAGGTGTACTGAAGACATCTTAAAAGACAAAGCATTGGAATACAATTTCTATGTTAGTAAACATCTGCAAATCAAATTTTAATTAAAAAGTAAATGATAGCATACTTCACAAGACACTTTTACAGCAGGTTTGGTTTGCGCTGCTTTTTACAGGTTTTTAATTCCTCAGTTGTCAGTAGCTGTTTTTTTGCTGAGCCCTGTACAGATGTAAGTGTTTGTACAAAGACTTTCAGAGTCATAGAATGGCCTGGGTTGAAAAGGACCACAGTGATCATCGAGTTTCAACCCCCTGCTATGTGCAGGGTCACCAACCACCAGATGAGGCTGCCCAGAGCCACATCCAGCCTGGCCTTGAATGCCTCCAGGGATGGGGCATCTACAACCTCCTTGGGCAACCTGTTCCAGTGTGTCACCACTGAGAGAACCACTGAGAGAAAAACTACCTCCAAAGAGGGAAGGAAAGCCAGATGAAAGGCCATTCGTCTTCAACAGAATCAGTTCAGTCTCGGTATTTTACAATGGATTATCTTTAATCTGTGTCTATCTACCATGTCGTCAGGTATCACTTTGCCTCTTGTGTTAGCTCTTTTTACCTCTTGCTTTGGTCTATAAACAAACTGCAAAAAAATGATAGGAAAGTGATCGTTCGAGATGATTCGAAATCATTTCTTTCTTTGTGAGGTGAGACTATGAAATGTATTTTCAGACGCAGTCTGTTACTGCAAGCCAGAATGCTTCTTTGTGCAACATTAAGCTTTCAACGTCTGTGACATTTTTGTAATAAACAACTGTAATTGTACTAATTTCAAACGACCTGGTATCAATTCTGTCTGTATAAAGTGTGAGTACTTCTGTATTCACATTCATATAAAACCTGTAGTTTCTGAAGCGTCAAGACTGTTTCTTACATCCGTTGCAGCCTGAGGCACATCTGTGGTACAAAACACGAAGACGCAGTACCGCTTTTAGGGAACAAAAGAGCATTTATTTCGAGTATTTTATGACCTCTGGACATCACCCACTCCAACTCCAGTGCGCAGCTCTGGGCCCCAGCGCTGTATCGGAGGGCGCTGGGCATACTTAACGTTGCAGAACGACGGCTGCCCACCGGCCCGTCACGCAGCAGCACGAAGAAGGCCCGGTCACCCTCCCATCCCCGCGGATCCCACAGGGCTCTCCTATCGGGCGCTCCGCCCACCACCCCGGCTGCCATGGAGAACGCCGAGCGGCAAAAAATAGCGTGCTGCCCTCGCTAAAGATGGCGGCGGCGCGGCGTCTTCCGAGGCACGCCGCTGAAAGAGGGCCGCGCCGTTCCGCCTGTCTGCCCTTAGCAAAGATGGCGGCGAGCGGAGTTCTCGTGCGCCCGGCACGGGTCAGCGCCGTGACGCGTTCTGCTTCCGGGGCAGCACCAGCGGGCGCCATATTGTCTTGTTCGTGAAGACGAGAAGCGAAAAGAGGGGAGAAAGCGGCAGCGGTCACGGCAGCGCCTGCGGCGGGAGGCGGGGGAGCGCGTAAGTAGCGGGGTGGGCAGCGCTCCCCGCGCTCCGGGGCTGGCGGGTGCCGTATCGACCCCCCACCTTCCGCCACGCACCTCTTCCCCGGGCCGTACCGCGCCGAGCAGGGGGCGCGGGAGGGCGCCGAGCGCCGCGGCCGGAGCTTCCCCCGCTCTGAGGGGCCGCGGCCCCGCGTCGCCCCCGAGCGGAACGCGCCCGCCCGCTGAGCCGAGCCCCTCACCCCGCGCCCTCCCCCGCCGCCCGGGCGGCCGCTGCGCATGCGCGGGTGGGAGCGGGGCCGAGGGGCGGCCGCCGCCGGGGAGCCCGGTTAGCCCGTGCTACGCATGCGCGGCCGCCCCTGAGGGTCCCGGGGGCGTCCGGAGCCGGTGTTGGGGCGAGCGGGAGGAGCGGCTCTCCGGGCCTAGGCGCTCGGGAAACATGTCCGTGTGGAGCGCCCCGCGCGTCGTGGCAACCCTCGGGATTGCGCTCCGCTGGAGGGCCCCAGAGAACTCCCGTTAGGGCTACCGGTGCACGCAGCGGCGCTGGTAAGGTGCCTGAGCGCAGCCCCGTGCCTGGGCGGGCGCTGGGCGCTCCCGAGCGGTCCCTAGTGCTGAGCCCGCGGCGGGTGCTCGCACAGGCAGGCCTCGGGCGCCTCTCCGGACTGTACCGCAGCGCCTGGCGGTGGGCCGAGCGGGGTGGGAGGCCGGGCCTCAGGGCCGGCGGGGGCTGCCCTGGCTGGAACGGAGCCGGGCTCTGAGCGAGAGGCGGCCGTCTTCCTTTCTGTTGTAAGAGTCACACTCGTACGTGGCTGCGTGCAAAAGGTCTTCGCTGAACAGTGAGCTGAGTGCCAGCTGCCTTCCTGTGCTGCCGGGACACCACCCCTGCTGTTGTCTCTCACCGCGTACGTTCTCTGGGGGAACGGTCCCTATGCTGTGGGGCTCAGTGGTATTGCAGAGCTTCACAGTCCCCACGGTGCACAGTTTGCCATGTCACTCCCAGTGCTAGAGGAGACTTAACTGTGTTTGGCTGGCACTGTGCAGAGGTAGCACCGGTGCAGCGGTACCCTCCCTGCTTGTCATGTCGGAGGTGTGTGGTGGTCAGAAGCCTGCCTTTGGGAACCAGTAACAGTGGCATTGCATCTGTGGGCAGGGTGTATTGGCTATTGGTGCTTCCACCAGCAACTGATGTGTTCCCTTGAGCTGCAGTTATAATTTGGGATAAAATCCGTTTGTGAGCAGCAGGGAATAGCTCCTTATCTGCTTAGCTTGTGATTTTGTTCATCAGTTGTTGATGCTATTTTTATACAGAATGTACTTAGAGGAGGAAGTTGCAAGTGGACTGTTTTCTTCAGGAGAAAAAAGTGCTGTTGCATGGATACCTGAAAGTCTAGCATCAGGGCTTGTAGTGGAATGTGTGCAAAATTAATCAGGCTTTTCCCCCATCCCAACAGATTTACAACTCAAACCGTTTAAGTTGCTTTGGTGTTTCTGTAGCAGTGTTTTAGCAGTGGTTTTCATGCTTGTGATAATCAAGCACATGTTCATCCTTATGTCTTCAAAACGCAGAGCATAATTAAATGATACCTGAGCTGCCAATATGCGGTCCTTTTCCTTGTTTAAAAGGGTCGACTTCAGCTCAGCGGATATGTGGATTTAAGTTTAAAATAACAGCTTGGAAGCTACACTGCTTGAATGACTCACTGTAGAAGTTCTTGTACAACTTCTGTTTTGCTTTATTTGGCCTTTGTTCAACTAACTTCATTTTAGTGGTGCTGTAAACGTTAGTCAGACATGCTGATGTGTGAAATGGGTCCTGGAAGACTTTGTAGATACCGAGCAAGCTGGTTTCATAATTCCCTTTGTGGTGTTGTGTCTTGGATCCCAGTGACGTCCTCGGAAAGCTTTTGTTCTTTGGACCGAGAAAGAATAGATTCTGAGTTAAAATCAGAGCAGAGCAAATGAATTGACATCCAACATTGTCACACTATGTAACTGTTAATGGGCTGGGAGTGTTATGCACATCTTTAACTGGCCTTCTTGGTAACAGATCTCAGGAGAAGCATTAGCATAGTTTCTGATTCTGAGGAAGAGTAAAGATGTGTAGTATCTGGCTTTAAGTACTTGCACAGCTTAGGGTGATACTGTAGATTATGTCTTTGGCCAGCAAAGAGGGAGATGAGTGGAAGTAACAATCAAGACAGGTATTTTAACTCGATTATTGCAATCTTAGCTCACTGCTTAAATGTTTCATTTATAACTGGCAGTTGAATATAACGTAGTGGCAAATAATTTGTTGTCCCAAACTGATCTGCTTTTTCTCTGAATGATAATACATGTGCTATTATGACCTCATCAACTACCGTGAAAGGGTCTGTTTTGTCCAATGTGGGGAAAAAGGCTCTTGCACTAAGGATCATAGAATCATGGAATGACTTGGGTTGGAAGGGACCTCGAGGATCGTGAAGCTCCAACCCGTGCTGCATGCAGGGCCACCAATCTCCACATGTAATACTGAATCAGGCTGCCCCGGGCCCCGTCCAACCCGGCCTTGAACACCTTCAGGGATGGGGCATCCACAACCTCTCTGGGCAGGACAGTGATCAGGGCATTTGGGCTGCTGTTTTCCAGGACCTTTGCTTCTGAAACCTGCCTATTTTCCTTTAGGTTCCCTCTCCAGAGCCTAAGGCTGCATGAGGGCTGGAATATATATGTATATATTTTCTTTTAACCTAGATATATGCCTGATGATTTGAATATCAAAAAGGACATGTCATCTTTAAGCTCTGCATTCAACAAATGTATAGTGTGGGGATTCTCAAGCATGCAGCATGGCCTGTGGTTCAGCTCCTTTGCTTATTTAGGAAATGCATACTTCTCGGTTAAAATGCAGTGCCAGCTCAGAAGGCCTGTGCGACCAGGTCTTTAGTCACCAGAAGAACTTCTGCAGCTACATATTAGAGCTCAGATGGCAAGTAAAACTTGTCAGGCCATCTCATGTCATGTGTGGACTTGTCATTCAGGGTTGATGAGTAACATTGTCAGAAAGGTGATGCAGCAGCCTCTTTTCTGCATTAGAATGCACTTGATTATTAGGTATGGTTCCATAGGCTCCAGAATCATCTGCCTGCCAGTTTATGTTTTGGATATGTGGTCAAATGGTGTCCGGCGTACGAATTCCTAACCTTGATCTCTTCAACTCATAAAGCAGTGTAAGTTGTCTGCCTCTTTCTGCTGAGGATAGCACGAATCCTACGCTGTCCTCTGATTTCTTGGATTTCAGGTAGTTTTGTGTATTCTTTAATCTTGTTTGTTTGTTTTAAGAAATAGCCCATTTGATGTCATCTTCCAAAGATCCATTTTTCTCGCCAAGATATTTCAATTTGAGGAATGCCCTGGGACAAGGCATTAAGGATCTCCAGATCTCTTTTTCTGCAGAAGCTGTCAATATATGAGGTGTTCTGTGTAGTTTGGATGTTGTGTAATATTTACATGGGAGTAGAGCATATTTTCCCAGTGATGGGAGCCTCTTAGAGGAGGCAAGAAAGAATCTGCTAAGTGTGCTCTTCTGGCCACCTACATTGAGTTATCTTCCTGATGCCCTTCTGGAGTGCAGCTAACTTCATAAGCCCATGTGCTTCACACTTTGGGCTGTCTGCAATTCAGACTATCCATTAGCTCTGTTAAATTTTGTTTAGAGACAGGTCTTCCTTATCGTTCCTTGTAAAAGCTCTCGGTATTTTTCAGTTATACTGTATCCAGCATATTAAGGTACACAGTGAAGACAACCTGTTTGTCAACCTGGAGGTGCTTTGTGTTCTTACATTCATGGAACTGAGCCTCACTCTCCAAGACTGCCGCTTTCCTTTGTTGTGGGGTCCAAGCAAGGATAACTGCAGTGCCCTACAACTGTCAGTTCTGGGTGACAGATTTTATTAAACTTCCAAGGTAGGGAGTTGTCCGAGGGATCTGACTGAGTTTCAGTTCTGTTGATTGCCTTGTTTAAAAAAAAAGAGGCCTCATCTTTCATGTCCGAGGGCGATTGCCTGGAACGCCTCTGGGGCCTTCAGCAAACACTGTGTCACTGGGAAACCATGCTGCGCTTGAAGCAGTGCAATTCCCATCGGTATGAAGGTCTCTAGCTTGTTAAAACATACCTGTGTTCTGTGGGGAGTGCTGGGGAGGGAGGAGTCTCGCAGAGGTAAAAGTGAGCATGAGAGTTATCACTCAAAGCTCTGATTGCTGGTAAGTACCTTCTGCTTGTGTCCGAACACATCACACAGGCTGAAAAATAAACACTGTACAATTACATCAGAGAATACCTTATCTTGTGGACAAATAAGCAGGGTGAAGAAGATGCCATTTTTCCTAAAAGAACAGGTTGACATGTAGGTACTGCTAAAATTCACATTATGATGGAAGAGAGGACTGAAAAGATACCTTCCAAGATACCTGTCTTAAGCTGGCTTTTTTGTTGGATAAAATACAGAAGTGTAATTGACAGCAGCCTTAAATTTTGCTGGGTGCAGTTGGCCCTTGGAGGTTACTGCTGGTAGGGATCGAGGTAAGTCCTATACGTACCACTCTGACAGCTTTTCTTGCTGGAAGAGAGGCTTTCACCAGCAGCACTCAAAGGTGGCACACTTAGTACCAGTACTAAAACATCAGCAAGATCAGCCTGTAGCTTATTAGCTAAAGTTCCAGCCCTAGGATAACTTTCTGAACATGCAACAGGAAATATTTTGGACTGTCTGCTTTTAAAACCTTTATCAAAATGTTGAGATATCGTATTAATGTTCCGTAGTCTTTTAAGTACACATGATTGTAATTAAATGTGAATTGACTGGGGGTGTTTCCGTCATGTGATCGTGTTTCTGTATAAAACAAAAAGAATCCTGAATTGGCTTCTGTTTCTTCATTGGTAAACAGATTCAGGTTCCTGTTCTGTGATCTGACAGCAGGGAACAGTTCTTGGAGCTTCAATAAATGTTCTTTTGTTTATTTGTGTTTGCTGGAGAGAGGGGAAGCAAAGGGCTGTATTCAGTTAAATTGGAGAGTAGAACAGCTGACTAAAGGCATTTTCATCCATCCTCGGAAGGGAGGACAGTATGCACATTTACCTTTGCATGTAGGTAGCTGTAAAACTGATCCATTCTTTGAGCTTGTTTCCTCTTCAAAACTTATTGCATCATTGACATTGGAACCAGAGTGTCTTAGTGGCTTCTAGTTCGATGTACCCCTCTGTTAGTAGGGAGGTGTCTCGCTGGCTTTTGAATCATCTGCTGATTGTCTTCTCCATTTTCAGCAGAAAACAAGGCTTGTGTTTCACTGCAGTTTGGTTGCTCCGCTCTGTGTTTGGTTTGGTATCATTAGTGGGAAATAGACTTAGATCTGTTGCTGTTAGATGAAGGCTTTCTTTCAAGCTGTACTGATTTGAGAATTCTGTAAGAAATGCAACTTTGTTTCTGATTTGTGAGGCAGCATTTTAAGTTAGCTTTGACAGTGCACATTTTAATTAGATGAGAGTGGATGTTGATCCTCTTTTTATTATCCCTTCATTACTGCTGCTTGAGGTGTCCCAGGAGAATAATATTTGGTTCTTGTCGCATATATTTTGCTGAATGGTTTGGGCTGTTTCAAGCCTTTAAGCTATTGACTTGATGGAGGGGGAGACTGTTTGGTTCCCTCCTGCCTCAGTATAAGGGTTTGATACCTTGCAGTAAATGTAAAATTGCTGGGATCAGGTTGTGTTTTCTTAAGTATGTATTGGGAGCTCATTTGGAAGTAGTTTGTGCTCTTTGCAATTTATGGCACTCATGTTTAGGTGTCATTTTTGTTAGCTGACATCTGATTTTTCTCATTGAGAGAGGCTGTCTTAGTCCGGATAGATACTGTTTTTATTTTTGATGTCTTTAAAACCTGTCTAGCAAAGGAAAAGGTAGGAGTGATGTCTGAGGCAATATTGAGTGTCTCTGAGAAAGTTAGAATTATACTCTTCACAGTAAGTATGCAAGCAGTGTACAAAGTAATAGCTCTTTATATAAAATCAGTAACATCAAATAGTCTCTGTGCATGTAACTTTACAGATGTGTGCATATCAGATTTA
This sequence comes from Gallus gallus, assembly GCF_016699485.2. Classification (NCBI taxonomy): domain Eukaryota; kingdom Metazoa; phylum Chordata; class Aves; order Galliformes; family Phasianidae; genus Gallus; species Gallus gallus. Next base: position 71,180,683 of record NC_052534.1, read on the forward strand.
TCTGTCTGTCTTTCAGAATTTGGTAACTTGCAACAAAGAGCTAAAGGCGGTTCATTTGCCTCTGAAACGTAACAGAAGCTGAAGCCGTTAAAGAAATACTTGGCAAAAGATGATAAACCACCTTTAATGCCCATAAGTAAGCAAGAGAAGTTCTCATCATTTTGATTATCTTTTTCTTGTTTACTCTATGCCAGTAAGTGAAAACTTGGGAGAAGTTAAGGAAACCAAACAGGGAGTGAAAAAGCAGGGAAGTCTTCCAGGAACAGCATTAAGTGGAGATATTCTGCTGGTTCTGTTTCTTCAATGGCTGTGAATTGTGCATATTAAAATATATCGCCTGGTTTTAAATGCTAAAGTAATTTTTAAATACGAAAAGAATTTGAACACATCTGCATTTTCTTTTAACTGATGTATTTAAAGATCAGTTTTATTAAATATAAACGTTTTGAGATGCTGATTTTTGGCTCTTCAGTCCAGTTCCTGCCCATCAAAAAACAAAGAAACCCAACAACACAGAGTAAGGAAGATGAGCTGAAAGTAATAGAAATAGGAGAATCAGGAATGTTCTTTGGCCAACTTTCAGGTGATATTTGTGCTTTTGTGTGTGCATGCACGGATGTGTAAGGAAAGTGATGCAGTTGCTCGAACATTTGTGTAGTGCACATTTCTGGTTGGTAGAGAAGCTCTTAAGCTAAATTTGGTAATGAATGCTTACTTGAAAGCCAGCGTGTTTTACAGTTTCCCCTGTATGAGAATGAACACTTCTCCAGGATAGGAGAGCAAGTACAAATGCAGTATAGTATAAAATACTTCAAGATTCAGCTTACAAACTAAAACGAGCAGTTTAGAATATGATTTTAACATCAGTCTACTCTGGTTGACATCACCTGAGTTAACCAAGTACTGAAGTTCTTTGAAGTTGCATGGAGTTGTTGCTGTCTGGGCATTCCATTTTGCATCAGAATAGGAATTGACTCCGTATCTGCCCTGTGCTCTTGGGGTCTTGCTTTGCACTCCCCTACCCAACTTCTCTTCCCAGCATAGCAACAATGGTTCAAGTAATGTCTCTGAGGAAAGCTGAAGATGCTGGGCCACATTAAATTGTGGAGCAAAGGGGAAGATGGTGACAGATAAAACCTGCATGCAGCTTAAGTCATAAAACTGTATAGGGATTGAAAGGGATGTCTGGAGAACATGAAGTCCGATCTCCTTGTGAAAGCAGGCTCCCTTGGTAGGTCAGTAAGACAGTTGCTGTGTTGGTGGCAGGTTGTATAGAGGTGGTAAGGTATTCATATTTGGAGGAATTTGTTAGCTTATGTTCTCTTACACTCCTAACTGGTTTTTCAGTTTGATGAGCTTAAAAGAAAATAGGAGAGAATACAAAACAGCCACTGCTGTGCAGAATTGATGAGAAACTGGTAACTGGTGAGTGTTTTAAAAGGTACCGGTGTTTATTGCAAACTAGTTGTGCCAGCTGGAATGTGTCCAAAATCTACTATGTTTGAGATCTTAGGATCATAGGAAGGCCTGGGTTGAGAAGGACCGCAGTGATCATTGTGTTTCAACCCCCTGCTATGTGCCCCTGTGGTCGCCAGCCACCAGACCAGGCTGCCAAGAGCCACATCCAGCCTGGCTCTGAACGCCTCCAGGGATGGGGCATCCACAACCCCCTTGGGCAACCTGTTCCAGTGCGTCACCACCCTCTGGGTGAAAAACTTCCTCCTAATAGCTAATCTAAACCTCCCCTGTCTCAGTTTAAAACCATTTTCCCTTGTCCTACCACTATCCAAATAGTGGGTAGTGTTATCCAAACAGGATAGGGGTATGTAGCCAGTTCTGTGAAAATAGATTTCATCTGTTCCTATAAAGCAAAAACTCTGTGTAGGTCTCCAATTCAGTTGAAATTGTAGAGATGCTCTTTATAGTAGTATTGCTACACTTCCAAAAGAGAAGTTAATTTAGCAGTTTTAAATTTCAGTATTCCTGTGGTTAAATTACAAACCTCTTTTTTATAAAGTTAAAATTATCGATGACACAATTTAATCTAAATATTTTACCGCATTTATTTTGGTGAAGCTTCACCATCTTTCTCTGAAGTGTTGCATATTCAGGTAAGGAGGTGACACCGAGATTATTTAACTCTTTTGTTGTTGCTGTTACCAGTGGGATTTAACAGCTGGGCACAAACAGTAGGGCCCTGATGTTGTTGGGTTCTTTGAAGGCAGTTGTTACAGCTGTGTATGAAGTGTCTATCTGTGCATACTTGAAGAACGATGTGTTGCAGGGGCAGCTTAAATGTTGCAGTAAGTAGCAGGGTGGTTCCCTCCTTGGCCACTTCTTTGCATTCTACTGATGTAAGAAATACCCTTTCTGGGTAGGGATCAAAATGTAACAAAAACCAAAATCCAAACAGTTTTCAACTACTCAAAATTTGAATGTGATAAAGGTGGCACTGAGAAGGAAAAAAATATATACATATGATTTAGCATGAAAATACAGGACAGGTGATAGTGTGCATTGCTGGCGCTCTCCTCTGTTTCCAAGCTTGATGCGGTCTCATTTAAAGCCCCCAGAAGGCATTTGCAACTAGTTATTTTTTCTAATCCATAGGCATGTAATTTTTATGCTGGCTCAAAACAAAGGTGACATACAGTTTTTCAGATTCAATGATAACACTTGACAGAAGTATGTAAAATATCCACCTGCTGCATTCATCCCAGCACGACCCATCGTCCCACAGTTTTGCCTACAGCTTTTTGTTGCTGTGTATTTTGGAAGCATGCCGCTCCCTTCCTGTGCAGTCACGCAGTTATTTATGTGAGTGCTCAACCGCTAAGCACGAGCTCCCTTTGCAATAGGATCCCCTGTAATTGCTGTCTTTGTGCCTGCTGAAAGCTGGCTCTGTGTGAGGATGTGTTTATGTGGTCAGGGCTGTATTCCTGGCTGTCTGTCCCATGGCATCGGCTACTTTGAGCTCATTACTTCTGTGTCCATTTGTTCATTATCGCAGTTGGCTCTGAGCTGTGTCCAGGCCATACGTGCTGCTTCTCTGATCTCAGGGAATTTTTTTGTTTTAAGTTTGGACTGTTTGAAACAGACTGTGTGGGTGTGCTTCAGAGCTGGAGAGGCTTTGGGTGCACGCTGTAGCCCGTGTCTGTGCCTGGTTGAATCTGCCTGTTGTCCAGCTCAGCCTGGCTTTCCCTCTGATAGAGTTGGAATGTCCAACGGGCTGTGGGACGAGAGGCCAGGGAGAAGAGAGCCTTGTAGAATCTTAGTCGGAATTACTCCCTGGCAGCCCAAAGAGCCCGCCATACTCTGGAGTGCATCAAGCCTAGCACTGCCACTGAGTGAGGGGAGGGGTTGTTCTGCTCTGTGCTGTGCGGCCACATCTCTAGCACTGGGTGTAGTTCTGGGTGCCATCAAATAAGAAGGACCAAAGAGTGTCTAAAGGAGGGCTACAAAGATGGGAAAGGGTCTAGAAGAAAAGATGTGTAAGGAGCAGCTGAGGTCCCTCGGTTTGCTCAGCCCGGAGGAGAGGAGCTGAGGGGAGGCCTCATGGCAGCTGCAGCTCCTCACAGGGAGTGGAGGGGCAATGCTGAGCTCTGCTCTGTGTGACAGCGACAGGGCCCGAGGGAACAGCATGGAGCTGTGTCAGGGGAGGGGCAGCTGGGGGTCAGGGACAGGGCCTGCACCAGAGGGCAGTGGGCATGAAACAGGCTGCTTAGGGCAGTTGGCATGGCCCTGAACTGCTGGAGTTCAAGAAGAGTTGGGACAACACTCTCAGCCATAGGGTTTTATTTTTTGGGTTGTGCTATGTGGAGCTAGGGGTTGGAGTCTGTGATCCTTGTGGGTCCCTTCCAAACTGGGATATTCTGTGATTGTGTGTTGAATGCCCTGTGGAATGGCATGAGGATGTATTGATTGAGTAGAAAGCCTGTTGAGAGTTTGTAAACAACATGCATAGTGTGGAGGTGTAGTAGTTGTTGCATTCTTACAGCACTGGGATTTGGGAACAGGTCATGGACTGAAGGATTCCCAAAACTGTACCCAGGCTTTGTGTTCAAGAAAGCTGTTCGGGGCAGCGTAGATTGCCACACCTTGGTCCTTCACATAGAACAGGTTAGATGTATGCAGGAGGTATGTATGAAAGAAAGAGGTTTGCCGTTGTAGACATCCCTCCCTGGCACACTGCTGCACCTCATCCTCTCCTACAGATCTCCCCCGGCAGGCGGGGGCTGGCTGCTTCGGGCATACAGCGCTGCGCCTACAGTGCTTCTGGTGATTTCAGGGGCCTGTGGTCAACATGCACAGTGAGGCAGTGGTATTTTTTTCCTCTCAGATTTTAAGGCATATTTTACAGTGCGTAAAGTGGTGATGGACACCGTCTTGAACCTGTTTAGTTCTCCAGCGTAATTAATGATCTTTTTACCATTCAGTGACTTTCTTCTACCTCACTTAACAGCCTTGCATGAGTTAGACTTGTATACAAAAATACACTTTTTTTTTCCCCTTAAGATTCAGACAAGGATATCATTTAAATAATGTCTTATGTAGTTTCAATTTCTTTAAACTACATTCACTGACATAGATCTCTGTCATGTCTTTCCTTAAACTTCATTTCATAGTTGATTTCTTTTTGAAAATACAGAGAAAGCGTACTGGTCCTCTGAAATCTTACTGTGATATTTTCAAATGTTACTCTGAAGGATGAACCATTTTCTCCAGCTTAAAATATTAAGCCAGCATTGCTTCAGCTTGCTTTGCAAGGCTTAAATATATCTGCAATTATGTAAGTTTCAGTTGTGTGATATTTCATGGGCATCTATTTAAACATACAACTGTTATTTTTAGTTGAAATATAGACTATATAAAGACTTAAAAGATGTGGGATCAACCTTGGCAGCAATGGCCTTTGAACCAACAGCAGTGGATGCAGTCATTTCAGCACCAGCAGGATCCAAGTAAGTATAGAGAAAGCTTTGGGGAATAAATTATTTTTATATTGTAATATATATTTTTGAAACTTTGTTACAGAGCATGACTGAAAGATGCTTTTTTTTAATCTGCTTTCAAGATAATGTATTTATGTTGCTTTTCTGAACAACTAGAAAGAATAGCATTCAAACATTCCAAATGTTTTGACGTCTTTAGTACTTAATATGCAAAATAAGGCAAGCAAACTGAGTAATCCTGGACAAATTATCAACATTATACCAGTCATACGTATCCACATCTGGGCCTCGTGCACTTCTGCAAGCTCTGTATCCCTTTCAGTTCTTTAGCTAAGCTAAATCATGACAAGTCTTTTTATTTGAGAAATTGCCCTTTTGTCCGTTGCCTCTGTGGCCGAAGTATTCATGCAGATGTATCCACAGAAAAAAGTGTCACTGCAAAATTAGTATGATACTTGTTTTAGGCTACAGCAGTGATGATCATGATCTGTTGTTTGGATTCCTCCCACTCCCATTCCATTAAAAAAGAAAAATAAAACAAAACCACATTTTAAGTCATAGAACATAAATTAGTTTTAATTGAATGCGAGGTGACAACAATTAAATGTATCCAGAGAAATGCAGCAATAGATAAGAAAATGCTTAATGCTCTTGGGGATTGACTGGTTTAACATTGTTTTTTGTCACATACCTTTCTGCAATTTCACAAGAGAGATTTCTTGACTCGATGATGAGAAGACAGAATGCTGTCTTCAGACAAGAGTGCCGTTTGTTTAACTGCTGGTAGGAGAGATAGCCAAGAAAGAAGGGGGAGAGGACTATAACATAGAATAGCATTCCAAAAACATGTTACATAAGAAGTATACATTGCAGAGTGTATAGAGTATATTAGTGCTTAGAATACTTGAATCTTTATGAATTTAGAATTTAAAGCTATATACATTTATTTTTGACATCAGTATTATTTCACTTGGGGGGGGGGGGAGGTCTATTACTACCACCTACTCAGTGTTAACGAGACCCTAAAATAATTTGCCTTACTGTACTTTGAATGTGTGCAGAGAAACCACTTCAGCAAGTATGTGCATTTTGACACTTATTTTGTTTTATTGTACACTGATAAATTAAGTTTTAATGGTGCTCAGGGTACTTGCTGAAGGTGAACATAACCAGCTTCTCTTGAACAATGACACGTGTAATTGAGAAACAGTGTTACATTCGAGAGATGTGAATACTAACCTTCTAAACTTCCTCTGTTTATTTTAGGCCAGATTGACTGGGCTGCCTTAGCTCAAGCATGGATTGCTCAGCGGGAAGCCTCAGGGCAACAAAGTGTAGTGGAACAACAAGGAATGATGCCAAATGGACAGGATATTTCAGGAATAGAGTCTGGTTCAAACAATCATAATAATTTTCAGGGGGATCCCAACTTCAACAGAATGTGGCAGCCAGGTTTGCTATATTTCCCATTTATTTCTTCATTCTTCATGTGATGAAATTTCATCTTTGTCAGGCATTTTTGTGTGTGAATATGCCTGGTCTCTCAGATGTCAACACCACCTCAAGCATCAGCTAATTTACTGGGTATCATAGCTGCTACTTCTCAGTCTTCAAAAGAGGGATGGACATAAGTTTGCGTACAAAATATTTTTATTTTGTTTTATATATCAGAATGTCATATGCATTTTTTTTTCAGTTACTGTAAAAGTACAGTTGATTAAACATTTTAGATAACGTTGGCTATATCGAGTTCCTTAGTGCTTTTTCAAAGCTGTAGTTTGGGCCAAAACCTCAGTTTTTAAAAGAAAATCTCCATAAAACAATACTGATGATTGGGTATTTTCAGCTAAGACTTTTTCCTGAAGTTGTGTTCTGAAAATTTTCTGAAGGGTTTTTCTGTCTCTACAGTATAATATAATTTGAAAATTGTGAACAGTGCAGTTAGGAAGCCTGCAAGCATACTTTCTCGGTGGAAACTGCATTTTGTACTTAATTGAGTTAATAATTGAAACAGACAAATCTGAATAGTCACAGCAACACCTCCAGTTTTGGCTAAGTGCAGGGTTTAGTAGAATTAGACTTAAAATGTCATTGGCAGTTGTTATGTGCTCATAACAAAAGAGAGGCAGACATCAGGTTTCACTTAAGCTTAACCTCTCTAGTCTGGGCTATGTGTTAATTTTAACTTCACTGTGTGATGGCAGAGTGTGTTCTAGCTACATTTCTGTGTTTCCATGTCCTTCTGAGTTTCTCTGTCAGTTTTGGATCCAAAAGGTTTTTTTTTGCATGTTACTTAGAAAGGGACAAAATGGCAATTTGAAAGCCAACTGTGTAACTAGTATTGTGTCATAGGTGTCACGCTCCAGGAGGTAGTAAAAAAAACAGTCTGTAAGTATCTTTATAGTGAATATAATTTTTAAACTGGTTTCATAAGAAAATACAGCTTATAGCTACACAAACTATGAATTCCTCAAAACCTCTGAATCTTGCAGAAGTCCCAGCATATGCTATGGCCGTAAGCCTTCAAACTGAAGTTAGTCAGTTGTAACTGCAGTTAGAGGGCTTAGGGCCCTGGGTTCTATATGCTAGGTGTTAGAGAATCCAGGGAGCCATTCATTATCAAAGCACATGACCTTAGAAAGCAGGATTCAGTAGTTCTGCTGCTCATAGAACCACGTACTTTCGCAGTAGGTTTTTCTAGGCCTATTATGCAAAGGAATCAAATAGCTCATTACTTTGAAAGCCGAAATGACACAAAAGTTGAGAAGTAAGAGCAGTTCTTTTAATAGTTGACACAATTTATAAGTGCTAGAGTGTACTTGGTATCACTGGAAATCTACAAAAATTCACAGTTTCTTCCCTCCCACCTCCACACATACGTGCTCTGGCTCATCTACAGCTGTTTGTTTTTCCTTCACTTAGTTAAAGAAATTATTGAGACAGTATAATACAGTCTGTATACCGATTATTTTCGTCACAACTTTATCCTCTGTGTTGCTTTGAGGGAACTTTTGATAAATAAAAGAACACTGCGAGATTTGTGAGTGATACAAATCTTATTAACTTGTTATCAAATTGTATTCTAAATCCTAAACAGAATGGGGAATGCCTCACCAACCCCCTCACCCTCCTCCAGATCAGCAGTGGATGGCTCCAACCACAGGTCAAATGGAAATTGTTCCTCCATCTGAAGACAGCAACAGTCAGGACAGTGGGGAGTTTGCATCTGACAACAGGCATATATTTAACCAGAACAATCACAACTTTGGGGCACCTCCCGATAACTTTGCAATGGGGCCAGTGAACCAGTTTGACTATCAGGTGAAACATATTTGTTGCTTTTATGTTGTAGACGTGCAGAGTCCCTTCCATGGATGTGTTCCTCTAATATCATCTAGCGGCGACTTTCATTCTTCAGTTCTACAAACTACTACAGAATCTGTTATCTGCTAAGATAGATTTTTGTTTTGCCAAATAATTTACAGAAAAAGACTTCAGTTTTCTGTTCTATTGAGGCCCAACATGTTTTTTTTTCTAGACTAGTAATGAGAAGTGGCTGTTGTCTGCAGTATTAAAATGGATCACTGTTTTCCAGCATATGAACTAACATTGAGGTGGTGTTTTGTTTTCCTAAAAAAAAAGAAAAGAAAAAAAAAAAAACAAAAAAGCCAAAGTATTTATTTAAATATGCTAGATAATGTACCACAGGGAACAGTCTTGTATTTGCAGAGAGGCAGACTGGATGATCCATTGATCTTTCCCATATCTACTGTGATTCTCTGAATAAACAATGGTATTTCTTAAAAATCCACATCCAGTTTTCTCATGGTTCTGGAATGTAAGTTGTGTAGCATAATAAAACTGTAGGTGGTTTTAGCACTAATAATAGAAGGGGGCATTGGACAAATCTTTAAACGCAGAGCTTTTGGATCTTTCCCCACATTTGAGTATTTTTCTCAAAACTTCTGATATAAAGGACAGATGTTTCAAAAAGTACAGTGTTTGCCTTTTGTTCATGAACAAACCCAAGGGAATATTGGCAGAAACGTTTCTGGCCTTTGGTCTACTTTTTTCTGTGATTCATTTTTCGTGTAGAGCAATACTGATAGGAAGCGAACCATTCATTTTCAAATACACCAGGTTGTAATAATTCCATCTGTTAACTACTGTGAGAATGAATCTTAAAATGAGTTTTTTAGATTCTCTAAATACTACAGAAAAGTTGTTTTGCAGAGAACAACACGGGACTGCTCAACCTGAAATTGTAGTAGAATTCTTCTACTGCCCTGAGCTTATATAGTCAATAGAATATAGTAGTAGTTTTAAGAAAATGGTATTGTAGCTTTCTTCCTAAACGCTGCCCTCTTAAATAGTTTCATTAGGCTTTTGTGGGTTCCAAATACTTCCAGAAGAGAAAAGAAAGTGACAAAGAATCCCATTCATGTATGTCTCAGAACTTGTTACATTTGGATTGTATACAGCTTGCTCAGAATCCAGGATCTGTACTAACTACTTATATATGTGCATTTAATATTTTAATCTACCGTACTAATGACATCTGTGAATGATTACTGGAGAATACACAGTGCAAAATTATTTTGTAATAAAAACTCGAGCTTTTCATTTTTGTCCTCAGGTTGTGAGCACAGAGATACACTCCTAGCACAGCTAGAATTCTAAACTGCATGCTCTGGTGATAAGCTTGCAAGGAACTGCTGGAGAAGAGTGGTTATTATAGGGCTTAATGTTTTATACAGTACGGAAGGAGATTGATTGAAGTCTTTTCAGCTCCACTAGTATACTTTCTAGAAGTTTACTTGTTAAATATTTAAGGAAAACGTGTTTGTTGGGGACCAAAGAAAAAGAGATGGGAAGATCTTGTAGCCTAGCAGTGGTGCTTGCAATCCCACTTGCATGGATTTCTGTAGACCAGCTTGCGCACGTATGCTGTGTTCAATGTGAGGAAAAATAAACTGCATTACTCTTTCAGCATGGGGCTGCTTTTGGTCCACCTCAGGGTGGATTTCATCCACCTTATTGGCAGCCAGGACCGCCAGGGCCACCAGGTCCACCAGCACCTTCTGCACCTCCTCAGAATCGAAGGGAAAGGCCCTCGTTCAGAGACCGACAGCGTTCACCTATTGCGATGCCTGTGAAGCAGGAGCCTCCACAGATTGGTACATGTTAACCACCACTCCTTAATGAAAAACATAAGAACTGTGTTAGAAAAAGATTTTTTCAAAATCTGAAGACTTGTTTTATATTTACTAAGGAAGAAAGGGAAAGAAAAAAGCTATTCTAAATGGTTTTTCCCCCACAACCACTCGTGTGAGTTGTTTGGCTTGGGGTGGAGGATTTGCTTGTTCGTGGGGCTGTGGGCTTTTTGGTGTATTTTCTTCTTTTGTGGTGGGGGGGAAGGTTTCTTTTGGCTTACAGAACTGTAAACCTCACTTGTGTAGATGCTGTGAAGCGTAGAACTCTGCCTGCCTGGATTCGGGAGGGTCTGGAAAAGATGGAACGAGAGAAACAGAAAAAATTGGAAAAGGAGAGGATGGAGCAGCAACGCTCACAGATGTCTAAAAAGGAAAAAAAGGAAAACGATGAGGCTGAAGAAGGGGATGGCCCACGGTTGCCTCAGAAAAGCAAATTTGTAAGTGGAAAGGTTTGGTTTTTGTCAGGTTTGTATTTCCTGAAAGTGTTAACTTTTTGATCTCCTCAAAAGAGAAACTTTGCATTTTGGGAACTTAATGTGGTCTTTGAAGGACATTTGAATTCTGAGTAAGCAGTTGAACGAGTTCAGATATCTGTATTTGCTAATTGGGCCCATCTAAGAAGCCTTGTGTTGCATTTAGCCCGGCCGTTATTTCAGTTGTTTGCAGTTCCAAGTAACTGTCTGGTAGTGAACTGACAAGCGTGTATTTACTGCTTGTGGGGTGAGAGGTGCATGTGTTCCTTGCAAAAATAATAGGGTTTTGAAGTTACTATAATACAGATTTCAGTGCAAAGGGAAATCAAATTATTTATCCTAAGTAGAAGCTGATGAGCTTTACATCTGGTTTTTGTTTTTTTGTTTTCTGTTTTTTCCTGAAATATATGGTGCTTTTCTTGTAGGACAGCGATGAGGAAGATGAAGATGCTGAAAACACAGAAGCTGTAAGTGTTGGGAAAATCAGCAGGAGTCCATCCCCAGTTCCTCAAGAGGAACAAAGCGAACCAGAGATGACAGAAGAAGAAAAGGAGTATCAAATGGTATTAGTGATGGAATTCTCACCAGCGTTGTTTGTTTGCTGATATTGTTTGGGCATAACAAAGTAAAACACTTCTTCTGGTACTCTCGCATCATACAGTGAAGCAGCGTTAAATCTGCGTGTCTTTATAATGCTGTCTTTTTCACATAGGTAGTATATAGGTTATAAAAATCTACTTTTAGCACAGTGGTGAAAGAATACGATGAATGTAGTCTTTACATTGACTGCTTTTAATTCTATAATTTTACTTAATTGGACACAGCCTTGAAAACTTTAAATGGTTAAATATATCCATCTTAAATCTATGCTTCAGCCACAGTTCATGAGAAAGGGAACTGAAGAAATGTATCCTTGCAAGAACGTGCTAGAAACTTAAGTCTTACACCAGTGACCATTTCTCTGTGTCTGCAGAGCTATTGTACAGTCGGTATACAATCATGATTTCAAAGTATGACAGAAACCTTGTTAATGAAGGCTGTGGATTCTAAAACAACAAAAAACCCCAACAACAAACATTTTATCAATGTATTTAGATGTTTGTGATTTGTTTTTGGAAAGCACATGGGCAGACTAAAGACCTCGCAGAACTAGCTACCAACATTTCATCTTTTTATAGCAAAAAAAGACTAATGAAGTCCTATGCAAGTGACTTCTGGTGGTTTTTGCAGGATTGGGGGTCAGTGAGGCAGCGTATCAGACAGAAACATATCTTTTCTTTTTAGAAAGGATGTATGGCATCAGTCTAAGTACAGTTCTGATTTAAATATTGGTTTTTGCATCATCTTTCACGTTAGGAATTGGTGCCCTGCATAAGTGTGTTTAATACGTGTGGTTAAGGTTTACGGTCAAAATATAGACTGTTCTGAAAGTAGTAGAGGTTTGCATCAAACAATTTTAAACTTAAGTTTTTCAGTCATAAATAATAAGAAATGTGAAGGAAAGTATTTTCATGGCCATCAAAAGTAGTGAAGTTCTGTGAGGCTTTTGACCCATAATTTTTTTTAATACAATTTTCTTTAGATGATGCTGACGAAAATGATGCTGACAGAGATTCTGTTAGATGTCACAAATGAAGAAATTTATTACGTGGCCAAAGATGTACACCGTAAAGCAACTAAAGGTACGCTGATTCTTTTTTTTTAGTTTCTTCTGTGAATATTTTATATTTGCATGTCTGTAGAACATTTAACCTCCATAGCTGTTCCCCGAGAACAATTCCAGTATAATGCATCCGACTTGATAGAGTTCAAATCCAGTAGTCATATACTGTTGTCCTGTGCAGTGTATTGTGAGTTACTTCAGTTATTCCATTTCTTTCATATGATTCATTTATCTATTTAAAATGGTACCTGAGTGTCAATGGCTCTTCAGTTGTAGCTGTTTCTTAATGCTGTCATTTTTATCTCGAGTTCTTAGCTGTTCAGAAGTTAAAAGGAAACAAACTTTGAGTCCTCAATTAGTAATCCATTTGCTTTCATTATTAACATATTACTGTACTTGCATAATGTATTTTTTAATGTAACTAAATATGTAACTACTGAAGCTTGCAAATGATGTGCAGATACGGTAACTTGGAAAGTGATTTACGAGCATATTTTTGTTCTTTTTCTCTTCACTAATAATTTGCAGTTAAATTCTAAATCTTCGTGGTCAGAAAATCTAGACTTGGTTTTAAATGGATGATACGTTTTTAATGTTTCTTCTCTCCCTCCAAAGAACAGCAATAGTAGTAGATTTAACAATACCATAGACTCATGACTATGAAATCGTGGCTATTTGTGTTAACATGTTGTTCCTGTTGTTGATGTGATACAAAGCTCCTGCAAAACAGCTGGCACAGTCCAGTGCACTGGCTTCTCTCACTGGACTCGGTAAGTGTGTTCCTTATTTTCGAGAGGGCTTGAGGGGGCGGGGGGGAGGGGGGGTCACTCTTGCCTTGCATTTCTAGAAACTGCATTTTGATACTAGATTTTAATTGCCTGTGAGTATGGATCGCTTTCCAGTAACTTTATCAGCACCTCTGTTTGTTCCACAGGATCCTAAGATAGGTTTTGGAGTAAAGGCCTAGTCAGTGTGAGTTAGTGTATGGGAATTTTGGTCTGATTTTGAAAAATATATAAAAACATTACATGAGTTTGCTTTCAAAGTATGATTGTTTCAAGAGCACGCTGAAGTCTTCAGAGAGGGAAACACTGTTTTCATTTCTTTCTTGTTTCGATCCATCTGAACAACAAGGGAAAACTGGGAGAACAGTAATTCAAATCCTCATAAATAAGTGTTACAGATGTTGGAGTTTTTATTTAATTGGAAAGCTGTGTAAGCACAGAGGCTCCCATATCATGTATTACCAGAATCAACGCAGAAAAAAGAAATTCCAGCTTGAGACACAACAGCAAAAGATCTTTCCCAACATGCTTTTTATCATCTAAAACACATGCTGGTGTCAGTGATCAGTTATGTGCTTGTTACATGGAATTCTGATGAATTTGGTTGCTATAATCATGAATGTTCAAACTTAATAACCTCAAGCTGAAAGAAGGTAAAATATCTCCACGTCACGTGTTTAAATTGACTTTATATTTCTTATCAGCCCAGTAGTTATTACTACCTCGGAGGGAGAAGAAAGTCCATTTCTATTCCGTCTCTGTACCTGTCAAAGTGCAGTGTTCTGTAAATCAGTGTAGAAAAATTCCATATGACGTTCAGAATTTCTGTAGCCCTGGACTATGGAAGAGGCTGAAGTCATTTCGGTGTTCTCTTCTGGGAAAGATCCCAGGCATTTCCCTTTTTCCCGTCCGGTTGCTGATAGAAAGGAAGGCAATGTTCCCATCTTCACAGAGAGGTTTTTTGCCCTTCCATACAGTGGAAAAAGTATTGTGGTCACAGTGGTTACCTGATGAAAATAGACGAGATGTTCCAGAAGGAGTAGAACCGGACAGTAAGCATCAATGCAGATATGGGGGCCTTGATCACACCAGTCAAACGCCATTGGCACTTAACAGATTAAAGTAACTTCTGCAGAGAAGAGGAAGTGAAGGGAGGGCAGTGTTACTCTCCTCTTTGCCCAAAGAAATATTAAGAATGAAACTTAAGCTTTCCTCGTGATAGACTGGACTTTATGCACGCAGGTGGACTGGGTGGTTATGGATCAGGAGACAGTGAAGATGAGAGGAGTGACAGAGGCTCTGAATCATCTGATACTGATGATGAGGAACTGCGACACAGAATCAGGCAAAAACAGGAAGCGTTTTGGAGAAAAGAGAGAGAACAGCAACTATTACTAGAAAAACAGCTAGAAGGTAAATAACATCATGTCTTCTTATCGTTCTTGATGTATAGGAGAGGATATGCATTTTAAGCAAAAAAAAAAAAAAGCCTAATTTAGAAATAATGTCCTTTAATTAAAATGTATTAACAAAAGAGACTTTCTGAGCAATTTGATCAGAATTAGGCTTGCCTCTTTCATACCAAAAAGCCCCCTTCTGGTGCTTTCCGTATAGACTCTTTGACCTTGGTGATAAAAAGATCATAGATGCATGCTGTGGATATTATATACTACATAAATAATAATATCTCTTTATAAAATGCATGTGTGGGTATTTATTTACACAAACACCCACTGAAATCTATTAGAATCTCAGTTGTGACTGGGGGATAAACTTCACCCCTCTGCATCAATCTGTTTATATAAGCTTAATTACTTAGAGCTAAATGAAGGACATTTAACTTCCTCCTAAAAACTTGCTTTTGTATTATACATGTTTGTGCAGTGTGCCTTTTGCAGTGAGCAGTTGTAGACTACAGTTCTTTGAACAGTGTTCTCAGTTGTAGTTATGATTTATGTCCGTATGTTGCGTCTTCATTATGGGATTTTTGGACCCAGTGCTGGGAACAGACCAGTGAACCCAGTCAGTTCAGATTTAGGCTCTGAGAAGGTGGCAGGGTTGGTTTTAATAAGCAAAGCTGTGATTTGCTTCTGCTCCTCCCTGTAAGGTAAAGCTTATCTTTTTGTACCTTACAAGGGTATCGCAGTCACCTTGCGCTGCTGAACAAGCAATCTAGAGAGACAGGTGAATACAATGGTAAGAAATGCACATAATTCATGGTCTGAGTTTAGTTGGAGGAAGAAGAATGTGCTTTTGTGATAAATATGGCTGGTTTTTTTCTTATTTTAAGATAGATGAGTTCATCCCTTTACTACTTATTTTAAAGGCTTAGAACTAGACATGGATGTCTGTGGTAGCTAAGCGTTTGGTTTCCTTAACTTTCCTGTTTCTCTCTGCATGTCTTAAGATTTATGTGTAAAAGGAGAGGAGTATGGCATGTGACTGAGTTATAGTCTATGACCTCTGCCTACCTAGTCAAGGTGCCAGGCCGGAGACACCTGTGTTGGGCTGTTGACAAAAGTATATATCTAGAATTAAAAAGCTATTTCTGTTAAGTCCAGAATAGTGAAGTCAGGGTCCCATTTGTAGAGGCCTTTAGAAAAGACAAATTTTTAGTATACGCAGTAGCATCTTCTATGGTACACTGGTTTTTGCTGCCTATACTGCTTACTATCTTCAGGGACCAGATGGAATTGTTTTCTGGGTTATATTTGACCATGAGTTGCTATTATAGTACTCTGCATTTCTGGATGCAGTTTTATTCCGTGAATTATGGAACTTACGGTGCATTTCAAAAGCCATTTTGCAGTTAAGATATGTTACTTTTTTGGTGGGCTCAATTAAAAACGAGGAGGGGTGGTGAACTTGGATGCTGATGCGAAGATCCTATGTAGAACAGAAATAAGTGGAACTTCCTTAAAGTTGGAAACTTCTGGAAAATGCTCTGAGGGTCTGAATTTCTTTATTTGCTACATGGAAATCTTGGCCTGCGTATTCAAGGCCAGGCTGGATGTGGCTCTGGGCAGCCTGGTCTGCTGGTTGGGGACCCTGCACATAGCAGGGGGTTGAAACTCAATGATCACTGTGGTCCTTTTCAACCCAGGCCATTCTGTGATTATGTCACTTTCAAGAAATGTATTTTTACTTCTGCAGTTATCTCCTTGGCATATTTGCTGACTATTAGGCTTGCATGTAATTACATCTGATATTAACTCCTCCTTTTCTAAGAACATTGTCATCTGTCTGTACTAAATATTTTGGTCTTCTTAGCTGAGTCTGAAGTAGTTAATTGTCTATGAGTCCTCTTTTTGTGGTGTTCGTCCCTTCCTTTGAATTCCTTGGCTAGAAAAATATAAAAACAAGGAAAAATGTAAACTGCATGTCCTAGTCAACATTTAGAATTGATCCTTCCCCTGATAAAGCCATAACCTGAATGTTTTCTTCCAAAAAGACAAGCACACGTTACTACAGCAGAAAGTAGTTTCTCTAAGGTTTTTTTGGTTAACAAGACCTACAAAACATACGGGCAGGAACAGCTGGCATTGTTCTGAGATTCAGGGGCAATGCATGCACTGCTTGGGAAATACACTTTCTTTATACCAGGCAGTGATCACTCAGCCCCACATGAACAGAACTGAAAGGGAGGCAGGAGGCACAGGTATAGCTAGGGGAGTATGAATAAGAAAAGGAGATTCTGGTATGTGGAATGGCTGCAGGAGGAAAAAGTAGGTGTGTATAAATGGATTTGGGAGTTCTTGTGGCTCATGGCAGCTATTTGAGAACTTTCTTTTAAACCAGTGAAATGTTGAAGTGACATTAAGTACTTCTGAAAGTTCATTTTTTCTTTTGTCTATTTTTTTTAGAAGAAAGGCTACAAATTGATAAAGTTTCAAAGGAGATGAATGAATATATGAACAAAGAACAAAACAGCATTTCGACATCACAGGAGGCAAAAGAAATTGAAGCAGATATGGTTCACGACAAGAAAAGATCTCCAAATGCAATTGCGCTCGATATAGAACCCAAAAAAGAGGGTAAAGAAAAAGAGAGGACAGGAAGGAGTAGGTCGAGAACCTCGAGTAGCGGTAGCACTAGCAGCAATAGCAGAAGCAGTAGCAGTAGCAGCACTGTATCTAGTTCATCATATAGCAGCAGCTCAGGTAGTAGTCGCAGTTCTTCGCGTTCTTCCTCTCCTAAGAGGAAGAAGAGGCACAGTCGCAGCAGAACACCTTCACACAAAGTTAGGCGCAGCAGAAGCAGGAGCTACTCTCACAGGAATAGGAGAGAGAGGAGTAGGAGCAGGGAAAAAATAAGGGAAAGGAGAAGATCCAGTAGAAATCAGAGTGCTGAGAGAGGGGAGAGGCGGAGAATTCAGAGCCCTTCTCAAGAGAGGAGCTGGGATAGACGTAGAAGTAGCAGTTCGAGAGACAGGAGAGTTGGCCGTGCCAGTCGCAGCAGGAGCAGGGATAGGCGCAAACCCGAAGAGCAGCATAGAAGCCCTCCTGGAAATAGGCACAAACACAAAAGTGATGGTAAAGAGCAAGAGAGGAAGAAAGAGCACGGTGGAACTGTAGACAAAGACAGAAAAAAGAACAGGGAAAGGGAGAGGGATCAGGAAAAAAGAAAAGATAAGCCTAAAAAGGAGGAAAAAGAAAGCAAGGCTAGCAATCACGATGACAATAGATTAAAGAGGAAAAGAGACAGTGAAAGAACTTTCCCTCGCAGCGAGACGATATCTGTGAAAATAATAAGGCAGGATTCCAGACCAGACAGCAAAAAAGTTACTACCAAAGATAGCAGGAAGCAGTCAGGCTCTGAATCTAGTGCAAGGAGTAGTTCTGAATCCCCAGGAAGCAGTAAGGAAAAGAAGGCTAAGAAATCGAAGCATATTCGGTCGTGCTCCATGGAGAAATCTCAAAGGTCTGGTAAGAAGGCAAGCCGCAAACACAAGTCTAAGTCACGATCAAGGTAGTATACTTTTTAAGTATTTTGTCTGATTTTTTTATTTTCCTTTTTTTTGCTATTCGTCTTCATGTGTACGGCATATGAGCTTTTAAAATACAGTGTGGTATTTATTGAATTTTCGTAGGCAAAAGTAACTTTGGAAAATCTTTTAAAGCTATTAATTATTAAGCCTAAAGTGTGTGTGGGTTTGGGGGTCTTCTATTTTTTCCAGTTAACTTTTCCCCCCTTTTTTCCTCTATTTTTCAGATCAACAACTCCTCCTCGTCGTAAACGCTGAGGAATTAATGGCACCAGTGCTATGATGTTTAAAAATTCCATGAGTTATAAAAGGCTTGTCTCATTATAGAGGCACATTGTGGCTATGTAGGTGAAACCAGAATCCTTTTTTTAACCTGTAAATAGGTGTATTTTTTTCCAAATGCTGCTCTGAATTAAATACCTGATAGGATTTCTTTGTATTACATTTTTTCAAGAACGGTAGTGCTTAATAAGACTATAAAACATACCATTCTCTTTCAGCTGTAATGTTCTTAAAATTACTATTGAATGTACTGTGATGTCAATAAAGCTCTTTAGTTCTTTTTTTGTTTACAGTTCTTGCACCTGGATTTTGTGTTAAACTGTAGAAAATACTCCAGAAAAAGGCAGCTTTTTTTTGGTATAACAAATTTTTAAAGTACTTGAGAAAAGATTTTAACTTGTCTCGGTATGTTAGCCGTGGATTCGATGGGATTCAGCTGTTGGGTGGGGGATGTGGAAGGACAGAGAGTAGACACCTTCCTTCAGATGTGTAATAGATTTTTAATCTCCTTTTTATCCGGACTCTCGAGTTACCTATGCTGTGTGTGTAAAATATGGGTCACTGTAATACAGGCGCTTAGACTGAGCCCCATTAGGAATATGTGCAACGAACTGATGTTGTGTGACAGTGCTCTGGAACTCTATTCCTCACCCAGTTTCCAGAGAAAACTCTGTGGACGTTCAGGGACATTGCGGGAACGAGACTCAGTACGTGAGATGCTTGGTGGAATATATTTATAAATGGCGCTCAGTGCGCATTAGGAAACTGACGATAGAGAAACATTACATTTTGGCACATGCTCTAAATGTATAGTAAACATTAAAACTGGTTATTTATGCTATTGTTATGAGAATTGTGATTCCTATAAAGCGAACACATTGGCTACTAGACAGCAACTTAAATATTAACTGCAGTATCACCATAAAGTGAAAGAGATCACTGATTACATCCTTTGGGAAACCAACTACGGCTGTTAGTAACAAGAATGTGAAATGGTACTACTTTAAAAACAAAGGAACAAAGCCCGCACAACCCCAGGCCTCTGCCTGTTCCAGAAGGAACATCATTTCAGGAGGACGTTGGAGGTCTGTGCCCAGAGGTCGGCTCTGATACCGATGGCGGAAAAGATAAAAGGCTCAGCATCAAAGCGAGGGCTCTTTGATGGCTGTGTCTTCTAGGGAAAAAATTGCACCAGTGCAGCAACTCGCAAAGCATGTCTTCTTGAGCAGATTGATCCATTGAACTACAAGCAGAATGCAGCTATGTAACATTTTTGCCAAGGTATGTTTTTCATAATTAGAGGCAGGAGCAAGCTGCTTCGCTGCAAAGAATCCCATTTTTTACCCCAGACACTTATTAAGCAAGGTAATGGCTGCTGCATACATGCATGTTTACCAGAACCCTGTTAGGGATAAATATTTAGTTAATTCACTTACAAATAACATGCACTCCAAATTTACGTAGTGTAGAGTAAGCGATCAAAATACGGCATAAATTCTGCTTTGATTGGCATAAATAATGGTAGGTTGATCCAAGCCCCTTCTGCTGCTGGCTTTTGCTTAGAGGTGAGAGTTTGTGCAGAGCAGGTAGCGTGGCAGATCTGCTATCTTAGGAGGACTTGGAGAGAGAGAGAGAAGAGAATTAAAAGGCAATTGAAGAAAAGCTACTGAGGAATACAGTTTCCATAGTGCATTGAATTTGATTTTCAGGTCAGATTTTATATTATCAAACAATAAAAGACTGTGTGGAAAGCTTGATATACTCTGCCAGCAACTGGAATTGTCACTTCTGTAAATATGAAAAGTATTCTTTCAGACGCAAATGCACTTCTATGGGTAGTGCCTGTACGCCAATAAAAGAGCATACGATCTCCAAACTGCTGGGGGAGCCTCACTGAGCAGCATACGTGGCCTGCCTGTCATTAAACACACGTTGGTTCTATGGCAACACCACAGCCATCAGCCTCCTTCATGTCTAGTAACACCTTCATGAGTGTTTCGTCAAACACTGAGGCAAAGTAACATCCAGTCCTAATTCTATACGTTTGAAGTGTTCTTAAAACACGTAAATATATACTGCAAAAATGGGGATGTGTCGTTCTGGAAAATCCAGGTTGGATTGTTACTCTGTTTTACCTTCATAAAGCAACCTCTTAAAATGCTTCCATACTCGTGCAGTCTAGGAGGTGGAGGCATGCAATTTTGAATGCCATGCAGCAGCTCCAGGGGGGTTCCCTTGGAATATTTATGAGTCAGGGACAGCGTGGAGTCAAGTGAGAGCTGGTTTCCATGCTAATGCTGCTTTGAAGGCAAATACAACAAAAATAACTTGAATATATATGCAAAGGCAGCTGTTCTGCAGTCCAGAACCAGGCTGCTGCCATGGACAGGCCAAACAGCAGTAAAGGAACAGATTGTAAAGGTTCAGCAGCTACAAACTTTCTGAATTAGGGCATAATTTGTGATTTGGGAGAAAAATTGTGTCTTTGAGGGTTTATTTTGAGGGAGAGGGCAGAGACCGGGCTGCTGCTCTTAAACGCTGTTGTCTTACAACCTGCTGTTAGTGATGGATTGCAATAATGGAATGGCTGCCTCCAGTTTAGAGCCAGCTTATCCTGTTACGAAAAACACATGCCAGTGTGCGCGCATTTAATTACTTGTTACTATTTTTTTTTCTTCAAATAGAAATTACAAAAGCAGTGGCAGCGTGTATATTGGCTCGCTTGTTCCAGATTGTGCCTTTGTTCTGCCAAATGCAGCACAGAATCGTTAAGGTCCATAAAGGTCTCTCAGATCAGTCCAGCTGTCAGCCCCCGCCCGCCACGCCCGCCATCGGCGTCCCTCAGTGCCACATCCACGTTCCTTGAACACCTCCAGAGCCGGTGACTCCACCACGCGTGTGCAGCCCGTGCTAGAGCAGAGCAGCTGTACACACACACACACACCGGGCAAGTTCACCGTGCATTTAGCCACGGCAGACACCAACTCGGAGCGTTCCCGCTTGCGGAGGGCCCCGTCCCTCTGTGCCGCAGCAATCCGCCCTCACACCGTGGAGCGGCCGGCCCTGTGTGCGGTCATGGCGGTCCTCCCGCGCCTTCCCTCTGCGGAAGGGCTGGAAAACCCCCACAGCTTCACAGCTATTAGAACAGCGAAATCCCCGCAGCACGTCGCTGCAGGGAAAGCGCACAGACGGCGCACCCGGGCTCCGACGCGGCGTTTTTATCCCGATGAGGATAGCGGAGTGGGGCGAGGACCGCCCGGCGGAACGGAAAGGAACGGAGAGCAGCGGAACGCCGCGGCGCCGCCCCTGTTGCCGGCGGACGCGCGGAGCGGGAGGCCCGGAGCGCGACGATGTTGGGCGGCGGGGGGACGCTCCGCGCCTTCGTCCGCGCCCTGAGCGGCCGGCGGGCTGCGGGCGGTGAGAGGGAGAGGACTGAAGGGGGGGCGAGCGGGCGGGGCCCGGCCTGGCGGCAGGATCCGCGGCCCCGCGGGGTGTAGCGGTCTGTGCCGCGCAGCCCGGGCTCCTTCAGGGCCGCCGCGGTGGGCCCGGGAGGCGGCAGGCGATTTGGAGAGGGCCGGGGAACGCGGCGCCCTCGGCCGGGCCGTGCCCCGCCCCGCCCGGCCGCCTTTCGCGGGGACGCTTCCCGGCCGGTGCGTGTGTGCGTGAGCCGCAGAGGAGCGTGCAGCCGTGCGTTCCGCGCTCCGACACGCAGCGAATCAGGGACGGGAGCCCTGGGTTTGTTTTAACCAGCAGCGTGTTTGTGCAGTCATGGTCAGAATAAACCGCCTTCGTTTTTCTAACGTAGCAATAACCAGCGGGTATTCAAACTGCACGTTGACGAGGGCTACGCGTAGGAGCCCCACAGAGCAGCAGTGATAGGCCGGGCTGCTTTCTGCCTGCGAGCTGCAGAGCCAGGGAGTGCCGCTCAGTGCCCCGCTCTGTGTCCGCAGGTGGCCACGGGGAGCCGTCCTGCCGCACGCACCCCGCGAGGGCTCTCCTGGACCGCAGTGGCAAAGTTCGGCTGAATCCCAGCAGCGCTGCGACTGACCTGAACGGCAGCATGTAAGGACTGGGGCTGAGCTATGCCGTGTGACGGGCTGCCGTCTTCTCTAACGGCTTAATTCTACGTTGTGATGGCATCGCCTGAAGTCACTGCTAATTCCCACAAATACTGAGTTTGATGAAGGCTCTTTTTTTTTGTTTTCCCCATTCTCTGATTATGAGGAACGTGTTTTCTCGCCGTATTTCAGCTATTAGTTTCATGACGTGGCTTTCGTTGCTCAGGGCCACCGTGAGGAGGCTGCTCAGCACCTCGCAGTCGTCGGTGGATCCAAAGGAGATGAGGAAATTCCAGCTCCTGGCACACAGGTGGTGGGACGAGCAAGGAGAGTACTCAGCCCTGCATTCCATGAATGACATCAGAGTGCCGTTTATTAGGTGTGGGTTTGAAGACAGGTGTTTTTATGGGTACTGTTTCTCCGCAACCTCTGTAAACGCCGAGAATGTATAACCGTTAGCAGCATGCGGGTTAACTGCACGTTGCGTTTACTGAGCCACCCTATGTGTTTGCCCTTTTCTCCCAGAGACACTGTGCTGAACATGGGCAGCGCCTACCAGCGGGGAAGCCCCCTTTCTGGGGTCAAGATTCTTGATGTTGGCTGTGGTGGTGGACTGCTGAGTGAGGTGAGAAACGGCACGCTCCTGTTTTTCTTGTTCAGAAGCACGTGTATTGTTTGGGTTAGCTGTGATGCTCTTCCATTTCTAGTCCTCGGAGGAGGAGCTCTTCTCTTGCAGGGATACGTTAGCAGTACAGACAGCGCGGGCTCCTGAGCGGTCTGCAGAACCCGGGGGCTGAGAGGTGGAACCGAATGGTTGCATGGGCTCTGAGCAGCGCTGCATCTCATCAGTAGACCATGGGTGGTCTGTAGCTTCAGCATTACAGGTCTGGCTGAGTGATCCTGGGAACTTCATCGGCGTCTGAAATGAAGTGTTGCAAAGGGACCTGAATCTCTCCCTGTTTTTCTGGTTGTTTTTTTCCCCTAATTCGTTCTGAGCAAAATGCTGTGGTCTAATGAGAGCCTGCTCTGTGACAGGACGTGCAGAACCGGTGTGCTGCATGGCTCTCTCAGGCTAATAACTGGTGGATTTCGGGTTGGAATAACATACATGTGGTCATGTTCGGCAGCCTGTTTCGGTTTCAGAAGAGGTGATGACTGAGGTGTTAACCTATGAGTAAGAAGACACTGGAGGAGCTTGAGTGACAGCCAAGCCTGCTGCTATCCTAGCAAACATCAGTGTTCAGTTCTCAGCAGCGAGAAGGCCCCAGATATAATCACGTATTAAGTAACCATTAAAAAGATATGAGGATTTGCCGTTACGGATGGATGTTGAAGAAAGTAATGACAGTAATTAAATAAGGCATTGTTTTCCCCCTTTACATACTGTGTTGATTTCCCTCCTTTGTTTTCCCTCTATCTGAGGGTAACATGGGAGGAAATCTTCGTTTGGGACAACGAAGTGGATTCAGAAGTTATTCTGAAAAATACTGTCTATTCTGGTATATAATTTTCTGTCAGAGAAAATTATTGCTCCCATGCAGCAAATCTTAAGCATTTTTATTTTCCCTTTAATTAACATTCAAAATAAAACTGCTGGACCAGAGCCCATCATTTACAGGTGTTTGCCTTGTTCCCTGGTAGGTGTTTCCTGCATCGTTTATGGGCATCGTGAAATTGAAAGCACCTTTAAATAAATTGTTTTCACGCAGAGAATAAATTACAGTCTGAATTCTTAGCCTCTAGGTAGACTGGGAGCTTCAGTTACTGGAATCGATCCTCTGGAAGAAAACATCAGAGCGGCGGATCAGCACAAGTCATTTGATCCGGTTCTGGCCAAGAGAATACAGTACAAGTGTGGCTCACTGGAGGAGATTGTGGAGGAGTCTGTGGAAACGTTTGATGTAATTGTAGCTTCTGAAGTCGTGGAGCATGTGGCTGACCTTGAAATGTTTATCAAGTGTTGCTCTCAGGTGTTAAAGGTAAGAGAGTTCTTGCTTTCGTTATTGGAAATATTTATTCTCTTTTATTACGGAGGTTTTCATTTGAAGGTATGTGAGAATGCCTCCATCTACATCCCTTTCTCCACCTGGGTGCATGAGGGCTGAGCCATGCTCCAGAGGTGCAAGTATATCTTCCCACCTTCAGGAACCTGAAGTTGGAGGATATTTATTTCCCCTGCCCTGCCTTAGGAAAGTGTTAGTGGTGTTACCTACTGTTGAGATGTTGCTTTGCATCCAGGCCTTCATAGATCTGGTTGCATCCCATTTCATCTACGTAAAACCAGTCAGTGCTGTTGGTTATGGAGTGCAGTGGCTCGGGCTGCCTTTAAACTGACTGTAATAATGTTTCTGGTTCAGAAGAAGCTCCTGAGTCACTTATAAAGGGTGATAGTGATCCTCAGAGATAATCAGGTGTTGTTCTATTCTTTTTGATATCATTTCATTTGCAAAGAAGGATGGTAGGCCTGGTGCACAAGCAGCATCTCTCTGATCTCGTGATGTGTCTTTCTGGTCATCAGAGAGAATAATAGATTATTTGAATGGAATCCTTAGCTGATTTTCAGCTATTTGGTGACATAGAGATTATCCTTGGTTTTTTTTTCTACCAAAAAGTCTCTTAAATACTTAGAATTCATTGCTGGCTTTGGATTTTGTCCCTGTCATCATTAATGCAAGCACTATGTTCAGCAGTCTGATAAATGGAGCAGTACTGCATGTTGTACTAAAGCTTCAATTAAAAAAAAAAAAAAAAGAAGAAAAAAAACCTAAAACATCTTTGTTTTCACAACAGGAATTGTATTGACTTTACACCTTTCTTCTATCAATTTCCTGGGCAATGTTATGAGTGACTTTGTTAGATGGTTTCTGTGCAAGGAATTGGTTTTCACACCCTTCTGACTATAGCTGTGTTACCTTGTAGCATATAGGCTTGCAGACAGACAGCTGAAGTTTTAATGAGGGTGAATTGAACATGTGTTTTCAAATAAATGTTTTTCTCACTTAACATTTTAATGTTTTAACTAGCCCGGAGGTTCTTTGTTCATTACTACAATCAATAAAACTCAGTTGTCCTATATCCTGGGAATTGTGGTCGCAGAAAAAATAGCAGGCATTGTACCAGAAGGAACACACGAGTGGGAGAAGTTTGTTCCCCCAGAGGAGCTGGAGCGCCTCTTGGAAGCAAGTGAGTGCTGGGCTGGGTGATGGAGCATGGGGAGAGACACAGTGCTCGCTGCAGGAGTAGCCAGGGGATAAGAGAGCTGGGGTGATTGCTGTTGGCAGAACACAGCTTTTCCTGCGTGAGTTACCAGTCAGGTGTTAAATACCATTTCTGGGTTAGAGACACCGCTGCTTGCTGGCTACGGTATAAACTAAATGGAGTAGTACAAATGCAGAGATGACTCAAACAAAATCACCATGACAGCTGAAGCAAGAAGGCCAAGGTTTTCCATGCTGTCCTGGTGGCAGGATGTACGCTCTGAAGTGGTTCGTACCTTCTAGGTCAGGTTTCAGGAAATGACCATATTGGCACCCCGGAGCTGCCCTGCTGCACTGCTTTGTTTGTCATCTTCCTGCTGGGAGGAGGTGTTTTATTTTTGGTTGCGGCTCTTTATGAATATTATGTTACTAAAAGATTCCTTTAAGATGGTGAAGGTGAAATCTACCACAAGTACAGCAGTCAGTTCTTGAGAAGCAGTAGCATGCTGATGTGATCAAATCAGCTGCGGTCTGATTGCTTTTAAAAGAGACAAAGTACTGAGCTGGGAAGAGTTCTGCTTCATTGCCCTCCTTCTCTACGCGTGCTTTAAAACCCTCTCGTCAGATATTTCAGTCTCCTTTAGTTCACTGTAGGGAACCTGATGTGTGAGTATTCTCTTGGTAAGGCCTTTGCACAGCACCTTCCAGCAGTGCCATCGGGATCACGGCCTGACTCGACGTGCTGCTGCTCGTTCCTATTCTCTCCTGAAAAGGAGCAGCAGGTGCAGTGGAGTGGTTTGTTTTGACTGGCTGTTTGTTTTCTGCCTTGTCTGCTGCGTTCTACTGGGACGTGGCAGGGGCATGCAGTGAACGCAGAGCTGCTCAACAGGGAGTGCTAAATCACTCCTTGCTTGCGCCAAGTTCCTGATTGCGCTCTTCTGCCTTTCTTATATTTCCTCCTCTTAGAGGGATCTGCAAAGTCCTTCCAGAGACATGCTCACATTTTGATTTTGAAGCATGTGGTGTCAGTCTGAAGGACTGTGTCTGCCTATAAAAAAAACTTTACCGTTCACCCAGATGTGGCTGTTTGTAGTGTCTCTCTTTGCAGTGGCTTACTATATAGTGTGCTAATGGTGAGGTCACTGCTGCTGGTGGTGTCTGACAAAACCAGGCTTGTGAAGCACAATTCCACAAGTGGAAGAAGTGTATTTCAGACTTGGTGTTCTAAAGTGTTTGACGTGGCAGTGACTCAGAAAGAAAACGTTTCTTTATGCCTTCTTACTTATCTAGATAGCTGCTCTGTCAAGACTGTGAATGGGATGCTGTACAACCCCCTCACCGGGTCCTGGAGCTGGATTGAAAGCACAAGCATTAACTATGCCCTGCACGCTGTGAAATCTGGGGATCAGGCACAGACAAGCCAAACAGAGCCTCTCTCAGAGATGGAAAGTGAACAGTGCTCGGCCACAGCTGGCACCAGCGTGTGACCAGCTGAGATGTGTGCTGATGGACTGCCACCAGGAACAGAAAATGTTCTACACAGACTGGCACAATAAAGCCTTCTGTAACAACAAGCTTGCTGTTTGCATTAATAATGTTGGTACCATTTTTGGCCAGATATTTTTTGGGGAGTCTCAAGAAAAACAAGTGCCCGTTACCTCAGGGATCCTGTGAGATTGACATGAGCAAAGCTCTGGAAGAAGTATTTTATATAAAAGTAGTTTCAAATTGTTCCCTCAGTAGCTTTGAGAAGGCTCCTTCTTACGGATGATGATTTCCGTGGGATCTGATAAAAACTCAGCTCTGTGTAGAATGATATTTAACTGCAGGATGAGTTTGAAAATGGAATGTATGAGAAATAAAATGCTTTGGATATTTTAGTTACTCAACTGAGTCATGTTGAAATACACATACATTTAAAAACCACAGTCACCGCTTGTTTCCACACTGTGCCTTCTCCCTGACTGGGGAAGGAGGATGTTGAAAGAAGAGCAGCAACCCTTTGCTGCTGGGTTGTGCTATTTCTACAGCTGATCACTGAAGTGGAAGGCCAGTCTTATAGCCCAGAGTGCCCCTGCTGCCAGAAGTCTCATCACCATAAGGTGACTTTATCTGTGCCTGTTTGAACCTTCTCCCTGTACCCAAATAAAGGGCAATAAAGCTGCAAGTAGAACTTTACTAAGCAGCTCGAGCTTTTTGCTAGGTACATGTCACATTATCAGTCCATCCTAGAATCGACATGCCGTACCTAGTCGCTTGTAAACTTCCTGTGCCAGCATAAGGAAAAGTGTTTATTGAAACAGGACTTTCTAAATAAGATGTCTGTTTACGGTTGTATCTCTTTCCTTCTCTCCTTCACTTTCCCTTAGCTTCCCTTTAGCAGACAAACAGGTGGCCTGGCTGTGTGTTTTAATTTTCCTTCCTGCATACTGAAAATGAAACTTCCTTTGTTACTTGGGTATTTCACCTGTTGCAGAGGTTTGGTGGGCTAAATTATTATATTACATACTTGTATTCTTGCTGCGTTACTTCATGGTACCTCAGAATCAAAGTGTTGGATCTGATGATGTATATAAGAATATGGTTAATTACTAAGGGAAATAGTAGTGATTCGTAGATAGTAAATCTGAAAGGATTCTCTGATGTGAACGTTTGTGTGACAGTAAATACTGCCTTGTAATATCTATGCTATAGTTGGGCTTTTGGGAAGAAAAACGATCTTGATGGGAAGAGTTCAGTGATGTAGAAGGCAGTATATAGGGCTCACGTGTCCATGCATGGGCACCCCATCCACTGTTGCTATACGTGTACAGAAACTGTGATCTGTCTAAAAGGTGCAACTGAGTAAACTCTGTTGTTCTGGCCACTCTCGGCTGTTAGCTCTGATTTGGCTCCTGACGTCTGAGCTCTTCCACCCTGGTCCATGCAGTGGCACTACATTACCGAGTCCGAAGCTTGTCCGAGTTGTCTGCACTCTGATCCAGCTCACTTGCCCAATAAACAGTAACTTTCTCAGTTCATTTTTTGGGGGGTGGTGGTTGTGTTGTTCTGGGAGATGGATTTTCCCATTGCTGAGGACTTACAGCAGCCATGTGGAGAGATAAGGGCGGGGTAGGATGGCCCCTTATGGGGGGCTGAACCTCCCTTGTAAAACTGCCTTTTCAGATAATAGTTTAGATATTAATTGCTCTCCAGCCTAATACGAGAAGTAGGAGATCCCCAGAAGAGATTCACACATAATTTTCTTTTTAAAGAAAAACAGAACTTGAAGCTTCCCTGATGTTTTGTTATGCTATCTCATTGTCCATTGTCCCCTTGTGATCAAGTCTCTTTTAGACCACTTCAACAGAACCCAAACATTTCTGTACATGTGTTTGCAAACACCTTGCCTTAATTCCCCAGGGAATGGAAAATAAAGGGAGTAAGCATTGGGAACAGAAAAAGACTGTGGCTGTGAATGGTAAGGAGAAGCTGTTTTGAGGAAAAACTTCCTGCAAGATGCTCTCAATTCTGAAGTTCTTCCATTATGTTGAAACCTCAGCTTTAATTAAAAGAAAGATTTCTCCAAGTGCTTCTAAGAAATGCTTGGAAGGAAAAATGGCATGCAGCTGAGAGGTTCAGAGGCCAAAAGGCCCAGCTTCTGCAATTAACTGGTCTAATGAAGGAGGCTG
This sequence comes from Gallus gallus, assembly GCF_016699485.2. NCBI lineage: Eukaryota > Metazoa > Chordata > Aves > Galliformes > Phasianidae > Gallus > Gallus gallus. Next base: position 71,209,961 of record NC_052534.1, read on the forward strand.
GAGAAAGATAAGTGAGACAAAAAGATGAACCACCATCAAAGTGTTGATAATGTGGCTGCAGTGCTTTGAGAAGATCTGAGTACCACTTCAGTGTTTCCACATTAACCCTGGTGCCTTGTTTCAAATACCTGCCCCATCACCAAGCTCCTGCAAAGGAAAGCTGAGCTCCTCTGGCTTCAAACTGAATGTTGGTATACCTTATTACACATGAGGAGCTGCCAGATCCTCGCTTTTGGTGTTTCCTATGTTTAAACGGTCTTGTACTCTGATGCTTCCAGGTGGAATTCCACAGTGCCCACATCCCTTTTATTGGAAGCATACACTGTCACAATACTTCTTTGCTGTGTATTCCAAGATGGTGAAGGCTCCAGAGGGGATGATGTACAAGGGGTGGCTGAGGTCCCTTGGTTTGCTCAGCCCAGAGCAGAGGAGCTGAGGGGAGGCCTGATGGTGGCTGCAGCTCCTCACAGGTAGCAGAGGGGCAGCGCTGAGCTCTGCTCTGTGTGACAGCGACAGCGCTGTGTCAAAGCAGGGCTCTCTGCTCTGACCTCCAGAACCCTCTGCCAGGCTTTGTTGAGCCCAGGGGGCTAATAACACTTAGCACATAGCTACCCATCAGCATCTCTAAAGAAGGTTTTGAGGTTTCACAGAATCATAGAATTGCTCAGGTTGCAAAAGACCTTAAAGATCATCAAGTCCAACCACAACCTAACCATAGTACCCTAACTCTAACAACCCTCTGCTAAGTCATGTCCCTGAGCACCACATCCAAACGGTTTTTAAACACATCCAGGGATGGTGACTCAACCACCTCCCTGGGGAGCCTATTCCAGTGCTTAACAACCCTTTCTCTGAAGAAGTGTTTCCTGATATCCAACCTAAACTTACCCTGGTGCAACTTGAGGCCATTTCCCCTCGTCCTGTCACCTGTCACCAGGGAGAAGAGACCAGCCCTGCTCTCGCTGTAAGCAAAGGTTGCATTCTTCACTGCCTTGGAATAACTTTCCACTTTTTCAGCCCACTGTGGATTTTACTGCACTGTCTCCTGCTTCATGATGGGACAAGTGACCAAAAAATTGTTCCCATTATGTAAGGCACATCTTGCCATCACAATCACATATTTTTTCCCCAGCTTCAATGGAGGGTAGAATATTGTTCTTATAGCCTTTTCAAAATCAATTAATTTTGCCTAGACTGAATGCTACCATAAATTTGAACAAAAATATCATTCTTTTCAGATTATTTCTTGTGCTAAAAATCAACCTGTATTTCCCCTGCTTCCTCCAGGCTATAGGATAAATCTCTGACCATTTAATCTTCTCACCAACCTTTGTATCATGGTGACTGTTGTATCAACACACATCACCATTTTCTTGAAGCGATATAAAATGAAGTCATGTTTTACCTTAGCTAGAAGGGCTGGGTTTTTGTCTGGGATGTAAAACCACCCGACCTGTCCTGACTTACACACATAGATTGCACAGCCACCTCTCCTGATGACATCAGTGCATTAGGAGCTCGGGATATATACTTGATTTGCATTTCATCGTGCTTTTATTCCCACATGGAGTCACTCCAGTGATGTGATCAATATTCACTGTCTCTAAAAAACACATTATTTTTTCTTCTTAAAAGGATTGTGAAGACCATTAGTGTTCCATTAATAAATTTGAAACCTCTTGTGTCCTCGTGAGCTGGGCCAACTGAAAAAAACAAACCTGAAATAGCTGAGATTAAAATGTAAATATGGCCTTAAAATAAAGCAACCGTATTATATAAACCTGTAATAGGAGTTATAGGAAAAGATTTGAGGTGTTTATTCTCCTGAATGAGAATATGCACATACTGAGGTCATGGAAGCGTGAGTCTGAATCCCTGTGATGGGAGGATGCTGTTGCCAGTCGATACCTGAAAAGGAGGGGAGGTGGGAGCCATCGCCCCGAGCAGCAACTGCAGTGGGTTCCTGGAACTGTTCTGCTCTGGGAAAGCTTCAGATGAAAGATCTGACCACAGAAATGTGCAACTTGCCAGCTGTCCAGAAAGCTCATATCATAACACAATTAAAAATGACCACAAGACTGGTCTGACAACTAGGGTTTCATTTTCAGTTTGCCTAGTTCATAGAATAAAATCATGGGATCATTAAGGTTGGAAAAGAGCACTAAGATCATCTAGTCCAACCAATACAAATAACTTATGAATGTGGCCAGCTTAGCACTGAGCTGCCAACCAGAGCACTGCCATATGCAGAAAGCAGGAGGCTTCTTGCATAGACATTTTTTTTGTGCAAAAGGAAGGAACACGGAGCTATTTTCATCATTTGGGGCAGTCTCCTGGTGTGAGTCACCTCCGAAAGTGGCCTTGTTTATCAGAAGGTGCGAGGTAAACTGGGACTTACATAGAGGTCCTTCCATACAGAAGAGAAGTATTTTAGATTCTGGCTGTTTTATATCTTCTGTGTATCTGTAGGCTCGTATTTAAACAAAGTTCTCACCAACTTCTTTTCTACATACAAACGGAAATGCAGTATGAACACATTACAGCTATACCTTGGCTATTTTTATCTGAATAATTAAAGAGTTGTGTATATGAAACCCAAGCTGCCCAGAGAGATCATTAATATTACAACAAAACAAATCCTGGCAGCAACCAGTGACTGTTTCAAAAGGAACTTGCAGAGCCTGCTGGCTATGATGAGCTTTTATTCACACTCTCAAACTCAATCGGATGATGTCTTCTGCAAGCAAGGGCTCAGTAAATTCGAGCTGTTTCAAGCAGAAGAAAAGCATTTCTGTGCTTCCCAACCCTTCCCAGAGGATGCTCTGCCAGCACACAACACGAGGTGCTACCTGAGTGACAGCATCACTGGGGCTGGGGATGGCAGGTCTCCGCACATCAGCACTGTGGGGTGGTTTCACTTCAGAGAGAGCATCCCTGGGCAGTGCTTACAGGAGAGTTTCTTCTGAGCATCCAGAGAGGAGGATTTCTTAACACCATATCGCCTTGGGACTAAGCAGAAAACAGTCTGTATCAACTAATGGAGCTGTTAAAGCATTACTTTGCCCAAGCTCTGGCCACTTGGAAGAAGGAGACAGCAAGAGCTGTGGTGTGGTGAGATGAGCAGCAAATGAGTGGTCCTTCTTGAAGATCTGCTCTCTAAAACCAACCAACAACAGCAGAGGAAAGCAAACCTCAGGTGAGGCAGCCACGATACCCAACTCAGAAATCTGATCAGGTCTCAGGCCCTCACATAATGTAGTGAAGATATAGACACATGGATGTACCACTAATTGTTCTGATATTCCTTGCTCCAAGAAGTGAGGAGATAAGGTGGATGACATCCAGCTGAGCAGCAAGCTTTGATTCTTCTTCCCATAAATGAGAGAGCAAAGCAGATCTTGCAGCCTTCTTCCAATCTGTGCACCATCTTAATGCCAGCAAGGGTACAAGCTGGAATCTCAATACAAAGCACTGACTTTCTGAGCATGAACTGCTTCCTTCAAAGCACCAGCTTTGCTCACCTCGTGCAGGGCAGCACCAAGGTGAAGGATTTAATACCTGCTTCCTGCTCTCCTCTCCCACACAGCTTGTCACTGCGTGTGCTGGACACGATCAGCTCGAACGTGTCCAGAGAGGGGCAACAAAACTGGTGGGGGTCTGGAGCACAAGTCTTATGAGGAGCAGCTGATGGAGCTGGGATTGTTCAGTCTGGAGAAGAGGAGGCTCAGGGGAGACCTCATTGTACTCTACAACTTCCTGAAGTGAGGCTGTGATGAGGAGGGGTTTGACCTCTTCTCCCAGGCAACAAACAGGACCCAAGAAAATGGCCACAAGCTGTACCAGAGGAGGTTTAGGTTAGACATAAGGAAAAACTCTTTTGCTCAGAGAGTGGTCAGGCACTGGAATGGCCTGCCCAGGAAGGTGGTGAAATCGCCATCCCTGGCAGTATTTGAGAGGCATCTGGATGAGGAGCTACGAGATATGGTTTAGTAGCTTGTGGTAGCAGTGGTAATGGGAAGATGGTTGGACTGGATGATCTTGTAGGTCCTTTCCAACCTTATGATTCTGTGAATCAAAGCACAGATTTTATCATTTGCCTCTGCAAGTGCAGCAGCTGCCATGCGGATGCCCAAGGCCTCTCTTTGTCCTCCCAGAAGCTTAGATCCCATCTGTAATTGGATCACTCTTATCTGTACCACAGGACCCTTGTGGCAGCAAACGCTGAGACCAGTCACCAAGCAACAACAGCGCAGATTTATTGGGCTCTCTGCTCTGAAGCAGATCTTAACCTGAGATTTGCAGGTGTTGGTGTAAAGAACTCCTCTTCTTTGTCTTATTTGATGCCCCAGTGTAACATTTAGCAGAACCACATCATGACACTGCTGCCGGTCTCCCTTCCTGCCTGTACTTTGCTGTTTGTGCGCTGCCTGTAGCATGGAACAGCCCCAGCTCTATGAAGAAGGAGCTGTGCCAGCAGCTCACTGAGGGCAAGGGAGCCCAGTAGGGCTTGGGGGGAGCAATGTGTGTGTGGAGTGGGGTTTGCTAGGTTGCTGGGACCTCTCAGGTCGGCATCTGAGACCTGGCTGCCAGGCTGTTCTGCACGCCGTGCCCTGGGCCCTAGGAACTGAGGACAGGTTGCAGCCCACAGCGCTCCCACCCCATGTCCCTGCCTCACAGGTCGAGGTAGTTGCTTTAAAGCTGGTCTGCTGCCCTTTTGCTCCACCTTTGTACTCCTGGAGGTGTTCTGCTCCCTTCTGCTGCTGACCTTGTCAAGCGTCAGAATAACAGAGCAAAATAAGCACTCGGTCTCAAGCACCTGGAAGACGGCCTTGCTGTTTCGTGCTGTGGTTGGGCACCGGTACGTTATGGCAGCTGTCCTTCATCCCAGCCACGGGCTAGCACACGAGGCCCCGCTCCTCAGTGAGGAGCACAACAGCGCATCCCCTCTCGCGCTGCCGTGAGGAGCCCCCCCCAACCGCGCCCTTCGGGCAGGGCTCGGCTCAGCGCCGGGCAGACGCGTCCCCGCGCTCAGGGCGGCGGGTGCCCCCCTCAGGCCGCTCGGCGCACCGCCGCCAGCCCCGCGCAGCCGCGCCGCGAGGGCGGGAGGGGGCCGGCAGCCGGCGGAGCCGCCCGGCCGGGCAGGGCTGCGCGGGGCCGGGCCGGCCGGATCGGAGCGGGGGATGCGGTGCCCGGGCGCAGCATGCTGTGGGGAGTCGGGCTGGCGGCGCCTCGCTCCTGCGTGGCGGACCTGAGCCGCAACCGCAGCCTGTCGCTGGGCTGGTGCGCGGGGCCCGAGGAGCCGCCGCCCGCGCTCTATGGGGGCGAGCTGGTCGCCTTCCCGCTGGCGGGCGCGGGGGCGGGCGGCACCATGGCGGCGCTGGGCTCCGACTCGTGGTGGAAGAAGACGCTGTACCTGACGGGCGGCGCGCTGCTGGCCGCCGCCGCCTACCTGCTCCACGAGCTGCTGGCCATCCGGTGAGCGGGATGCGGGATGGGGGTGCCTCGGCGCCCCGCTCTGCCCCGCAGCCATTTTGCGTCGCCTGGCGCAGGGGCGCGGTGCGCACGGGGGGCCCGGCGTCCTGCCTCGGGGCCGGGCGCCGCGGGGAAGGGAGGAGCGGGGGCGTCGGGTGGCGGCGTCGTGCCCTCTGCGGCGATGGCGGGCGGCGGCTGCCCCGGTGGGGGGGGAACGGGAAAGCGGGAACGGAGGCCGAGGGCTGCGCGGAGGACGGGCTGCGGGGCCGGCTTGGGCTGAGGGGCGGCGAGCCGGCTGGTGCCGGGCTGGAACAAACGATCGCGATGGAAATGGCCGGTGGCGGCAGGTGGAGCGGCGCTCACCTGGAGGGGAAGGTGGCGAGGCCCGGTGTTGCGCCCCTGTTGGGCGCGGCGTGTGTGTGCCGTCTGCAGCCCTGGGGGGTTGCCGTAAGAGGCGCGGGGCCCGGGCCTCATCGCCGCGCCTCTTACGGGCATCCGTGCCGGCTTCCCGTGGTACCCAACGTGAGAGCAGCCGGGCTGCCGCAGCAGCGACAGAGCCTTGTAGCGGCCCTCGGTCTGACGAATAAAACGTTGCAGTCATCCAGGAAGGGAGGATGTGTGTTTGGCCTCAGCTGGGATTTTTCCTTTATGTATTTAAAACGCTGATTTATGATGCACCCTTTCTTCTTCTTCTTTTTTTTTTTTTCCTCCTTAATTTGTTTTGTTTCTTGGCAGGAAAGAGCAGGAGATTGATTCAAAAGATGCTATCATACTGCATCAGTTTTCGAGGCCCAACAACGGTGTTCCAAGTCTGTCGCCTTTCTGTCTGAAAATGGAAACGTACCTAAGGATGGCTGACCTGCCCTACCAGGTACATCCATGCAGTTCACTGTAGTTGCTTGACATGGTAGATAGGCATCCTGCCAATCTTTCCCATGCAGAGAGATGTAAATATGTGCGTAGAACTGTCCGGGTAGGTGACAGCTCTTTTGCCTCTGGTGAAATTTGGTGTATAATCCTTAAAGTTACCACTTGAATATGGTTGATCTAGGACAGCGCTAGGATTAATTGGTAAAGCAAAACGAATGGTGGAAGTTAACTTGTTTGGAAATGCTGAAGTAGGATAGACTGCAGTTGACTGAATAGTACTGTAAAACTGAAGGGACAGTGTTACATGGTCTTTGAATTCGTCCATGCTGAAGAGAACAAGGTGAGGTGGCTGCAGCTTCTTGATTTCCAGAGGGTTTCACCCTGGTGCTCTCCTGGGAAGACATACCTCTTTTCTGCTTTGCCTGGCGTCACTGAGGCCTCCCCTCCCACGTGGGAAAACAGGGTTGCTCTGCAGGCCTGTTCAGCTGTGATGCTTTGAGTTGGGTGCGTGCTGTCTGGTGGTGTCACCAGGCAGGTTGTGCAGAAAACAAACTCTTTGAGACACGAGACAGGTCTTTTTGCTGTTTGTATAATGCATTGAGGTCACTGCAGATGTCATATTTATTGTTACTGTTGTACTGACGACCTTAGGTGGAAGAAATCTCTCTTTTCCCCTGAGTTATGTAGGTTTGGGCTCTTACTTTGCCTCAGACGGTCTGAGCTGTGGCTGGGATGCATGCTTACTTTGGTTGGGTTCAAGTCACTTTTTTCTGCTGCATATCCAGGTATTATGAATAATGTTTTGATTGAATGTGGTCTTTTGCAGAGGGAAACAAACTGTTTGAGAACTTGATTTTGTATTTGTGATTGATACTCATCCACATTCATATGTGATTAAGCTCCTTTATTTCGGATGTGAAAGGAGGTCTAATTAGTACGTTGTGCTTAAGCATTTAAAAGCATACGTTTTAATGTTTATTATATTAAGATTTAATGGCACTTGAACAAGGCACTTCAGAGCATTTAGCAGGGAATTGGACCAGATGGCCTGTGGAGGTCCCTTCCACCCTCAGTGTTCTATGGCTCTGTGAGAACAGCCTGAGGGATGCAGCCAGGGATATGCTGTGGGTCATCACCTACCTGGGCAGGGGCTGCTTAGAAGGGGGAGTGTGAAGCTGGGCTGTATTTTCAAAATGTTTGATGCTTTTCTTTATAAAGCTTATATTAAAGGAGCCCATTGTGGGTGTTTGTGGAAGCCTTTTGGGTGTCCCTTGATTTCCTTGTGGCTATTAAGATCTGACTATTTCCATAATCTGCTGAGTGTTTGCGCAGCAGCAGCGTGCTGTTTTCATATCAGGTCTGTGAAAATGGCAGAGATGGCAGTCTCTATGAGAAGAAACACAGAGGAAAGGTAAAGCATAAGCTACACTAATTGAAAATGTAGAGGCTAATTTCTTCTGGAGAGTACTATAAAATTACCCCAGAAGAGCCCCGTGCTGTGTGGTTTATAATTTCCTCTATAAATGAGGTTCTCAGGAGCTTTGTAGCCTGCAGTTCAGGTTAAAGTACTATGAGGCAAGAGGGTGTTTTTTTTTAATGACAGTACCATAGCTTTCCTGCTTTGCAGCTGGACCAGTTTTCAAGTGGAAAATTGGTAAATATTTGATGGCAATTAGGAGCAGCCGTAAGAATACTGAGGTTTCAAGCCTAAAAATATCCACTTGAGAACGGCAGATACAGGAACTGTAGAACCGAGATTTGTCCCAAGATAAAGGTTTTCTCAGGTCATTGAAAGACATTCCCTGATTTGTCTGATAAATCATATGCAATGAAACATGAAAATCCTGCAACAGTTTTTGGTTGCTTTTTTTCCCAGGTTTACCCAAAGTGACTTTGCTAGAAGAACTTTAGCCATCACTTGCATTTTTTTTTCAAGTGTAATATTAATGCAGCACTAACACATTTTACACGATGCATTTATGTGTAGATGAACGATAAGAATCTGCTTTGCCTGGGTTGCAAATGACACAGACTGCAGTAATTCTATGTAATAAGCACATCTTCAAGTCCAGCAGCTTCTGTAGAACGTCAGTATTTGTGCACAGGAAGGTAAATCGTACTGAAGGTACTATGGACTTGACGCTCTCTATTTGGTTTCAGGTGTTGGGCAGGTTTGGTGTTTCTCCCATTGATCAGAGCAGTCACCTGCACGTGCAGGGGGGGGTGGATTCTGCTGCTTTGTTCATCCAGGCTTGGGTGCAGTAGATCAGATGTTACATAATCCAATATTCCTGCTGTAAGATTTGCTTGGGCAGAAGTCCCAGAGAAGGCTGCAACCAGAAGGGTTTGTTTTCCCAGCAGTGTTACCCATTCCTTCTGTTTTGATCTGGAAGGGTTGAGCTTCTGGGAGTGGCCGCGCATGGGTAGTGCTTCCACACCCGTGTTTTAAGCACCAGCCAGGAGGATGTGCATTCAGCCTAAGCTGGAGCCTCTGGTGTGTGGTGACCCTCTCCATCTTCAGTGAAAAAATATGGAGAAAATATGTTATTATTGCTGTACAAGTGTTACATGGAGGAGGTATGCCAGTGTTGAGCAGCTGGCTTAGTGCTCTGCTGGGCAGCGGGGCTGTGCCCTCATAGATCCAGTTGTAACAAGTGTGTCTGAAGGCATATGAGGTTTCTAAGTTACAGAATTGCTGAAGTGCCTGTAAAGACAGATTTCCCTCCTGCCTGGTGAGGGAATGCTGCGTCTTTGAACTGTGGGCTGATGATTGTGTTTTACCCTCAGAGACAGAGCAGCTGTCTGATACAGGCAGTGAATTTGGATGCCCTGTCCCTGAAGGCACTCAAGGCCAGATTGGATGGGGCCCTGGGCAGCCTGATCTAGTGGGTGGCAGCCCTACCCATGGCAGGGGAGTTGGAACTCAATGATCTTTAGGATCTCTTCCAACCTAAGCCGTTCTATGATTCTCTGAATGAGCATTTATAAGGTGCTTCTAGCATGAAAAGTGCTGCTCTGTGTGAGAGCCAAATTTAGGCGTGATTCCTGTGATTAAAAACTTGTTTAGAATGATGGACCCAGTCTTCTGGGAGATTTGAGTGTCCCCATCCCCTTAAATAACCCAGGTCCTTAAATAATATTAAATCACGTGGCATCTAATATAAAAATGGGCAACGCATTGCAGGACCTGGAAATAATTATTTTGGGTTTTTCATGTTGCGCAAAGCTGTTGCTCCGATGGAATAGCTGCGCTTATCCTGGAGTGTTAATTAAGAAATAATGTTGCTTTTAAAATTACAGAAAGGTATAGAAAAAGCTTAATTCTCATTGGAATGGAATCTGAAGGGCCTTTTTTTGTGTGTGTGTCTGTCTGTCTGTTTGTTTGTTTGTTTACTTGCTTTTTTTTCTTAGAACTATTTTGATGGAAAACTTTCCCCTCAAGGAAAAATGCCTTGGATTGAATACAATCACAAAAAAGTGTCTGGCACTGAGTTCATTATTGACTTTTTGGAAGAGAAACTTGGAGTGAATTTAAATAAAAACCTTGGTCCGCGAGAAAGAGCTGTTTCCAGAGCAGTGACAAAGATGGTGGAGGAGCACTTCTATTGGTAAGCTTGCATGGGAAGGCTGGCTGTGTTCTGCTCTCAGACCTGTACTGTTTGTCTAGAAGTGAATACTTATTTTGTCTTGGATACCCAACTATTAATTTCACAGCTTTTTTCACTGTGGAAAATTGCTGCTCCTTTCTGCTTGTGCTGGAATGAGTCAGGAGTAACACCTCCGAGAGCTGCAGTGATGTGTAGGCAAGGTAAGGAGCTGGCGTAGCAGAAAGGAGCAGCAGTGGGCTGTCTGTCTGTCCTCTTACATATGGCCTCCATGCAGAAGCAGCCTCATTAACGACGAGCAAAACCGAAGGTGGATGAAAAGATTGGAGGTGTAAGAGGGGAAACAAACAAAATCTTGCGTTTGGAGTGAGTCTGAAATACTATGGATGTCCTTACAGTTACTGGTTTTAATTATCTGTATGTGATTACAGTATGGATTACTGCCTCGTTACTCCTTTTAGTAAGTGCTGTTGGCATCAATGCCAGTTGATAAGATACAGTACTAGTTGTGGTATCCCAAGAAGATCAAATATGGATGTGAATGGAAAACCTAAATATAGCTTTGCTGATACTTCATGCATTTTACTGACACCTTTGAATGTAGTGTCTGTGATTTTTATTTTTTATGCTTCCTCTTCTCCCACCCCAACTTTTCAGTCCTTTTTTTCCAAGTGTCCTTTCCTGACTGGATCCATAGAAGTAGCAGGTGGGCATGGCATCTTGGGTGGGGCATTGGATACCTTGGCAGGCATAAGGCTTTTTCCCAACAGTTTGCTTTCTTGCATACATTTGAAGTTCTTGTTGTACTGAGCCTTGGATTCAGACATCGCTTTCTTTTTTTTTTTCTCTAGAAAAACTGTGTGATATAACTAGAATGCATTTACCTTTCTTCCTTTCATCTTGTTATTGAAGATCGGCAGCAACACATGCATGCATAGTATTTTGAATCATTTGTAGCATTTCCTGGGAACAGTTGTAGCATTCAGTAGTGTTTAAATGATGTGATTTAAGAATGTAATCCCTAGCTTCCCAGAAGTGTGACTTCCACTAGTGAGACCTATCTGCAGTGACTTCTCAGAAATCTGGCTGCAGCTCTCAGACTCCAGTAGCCTGCAAGTGTGATTTCTTTATTTTGTTGTTCCTTTTTCCCCCCACAGTTGTAGCTACTGAAGGGAAGATGTGGCCTTTAGATCCCTTAATGGGGATCTCCGTACCTAAGTGTATTGGTTGTTTCATGGTCCACAGACTTAACCGCTTTTAATGTAACATTACTGATGACAAACTTGCACAGCTCTTGTGTATCTGAATGATAGATTGCTCTTTCCTTGGTGAAGCCATTGGCTGTCCATCCATGTTCCCACTGGGCTCACTCAGTGCTGCTGGGCGTGAAATAGGAGAGCATGGGAGACAGGTACTGCAAGTTGACCTGGGGTACTGAAATACATGGACAAAGCAAGAAGTAGGAAAAAATAGGCATGTGCCTTGTTGCATATCCCTGTTTCCTTTTCTCTTTAGTCACGCAGGTGAGTTTCCCAAGGGCAAATATCTTTTTTTACTGCAGCATAGAAAGACCCAGTTTTAAGTCTTGTTGTATATCCTCGCTGTGAGGGTGTATGAGAGGGCTGCTGTGCTGGTGAGACCACACTGTGCTGGTTCTCTATACTAGGCCCGAGCCAAAGCTATGAGGCTTCACACTGCTGTAACTCCTTAATAACAGCTCTGACCATGCTGTAGTTAACCATGATAAAATCAGGCAGTAGCTGTGCAGCTATTGCACTGGTGCCGAGTCTTCCCATTTCCCACCAGGAGCCGAGGGTCTGTTTGTGATGTTCTCACAACATGTTCCCCATTTTCCCCTGGGGGGAAACTTGTCACAGTCATGGCCTTTCTGCAGAAAATTTATAAAATCAAGCTTCCAAAGCAGTGATATAAAATGTGATTAATACAGCTTCATTGCCAGCAGCATGCAAAGTAATTTCATCATAAATAAGTAATGCTGTATTGCATCAATTGAATGAAAGCAAAGAACAAGCAAAGAACATCCTGTGGATTAGCTCTGTGGATGGAGCTGATCTGGGTGGGTGCTCAGCATCCTCCTGAAATGTTTAGCCTCTGCTGAACTGATTGCTTATCTTTGGCTGCAGTTCTGATTGCTTAGTACCCCTTAAAGGTGGAAACTGCTGCTCTGACTGGAGCTGAGAGCACCATAGGACTGTTGTGAAGCTCTGCCCTAGGCTGCGGTGCTTGGCAGAAAGCCAGTGAGTGCCTATTTTAGAGCTGGGATTGTAGCTTGTCTCCGAGATGCATAAGACTGGTGCTGGAGCTTCTGTCCCTGGAGGAAGCTATAATTGTCAGGCTTTTGCTATGTTTAAATCAGCAAAAGAAAAAAACCTTTTAGCCTAGGTGGGGGTGAGGTTGAGTCAGTAGGGAAGAAGTGGGAGCAGGCTGGTTCTGTGCTTCAGGGGCCGGGCCTGAGGTCCTGGTTGTGTGCAGGCCTCTGTCATCTCCCCATGGCTTGTGCTGGGTCACCTCCACTGTCTGCCGTGACTGCCAGGGGCTCTTGGAAACCAGTTAAAGGCATTACATTGGTTGCCCTTGTTGTCAAACACGAGTGATTTGTCAATATATACACACACACGTAACTACATTCGTTTCTTACTTTGTCTTTAAGAAGATCATGTAAACGTCACTAATGTATTGGATGTTTGAAAGAGCATGGTATGATAATGCAAACGACTGACAGATGCTCAAACTTGCCATGTAGTAAACAATGCATGTTTAACGTCAAGCCAATTATAAGAGTGACATCTCGTGCTATTGAGGATGGTGATGCTTGAATACCACTGGTGGCTTAAAAGCCATTCTCTCTGAGGTCGCACAGCAGGTAAGGTAAGATCTGTAGAAGGAATTTATTAGAATCCTTTTCTGTATAAAGAAATTCCGCTCTGCACGGGATTTAGATGAGCAAAATAACTGCCAGTTCGCATCCTTGTGAGCGCCCCCCCCCCTCCTTTTTTTTTTGCCTATTGAGTTACTTGGGGGATAATCAAGCAAGCTGTTCCTGATGAGTCACTTTCTCTATCTCTTCTGATTTATGTATTGAGGCCAGAGCTGCTGTTACATTTATACTTCAGATTTGCTTCACCCCTGTAGCGTTTCTTTAATGCATTATGGTTTTATTTATACTCTTAAGAATTCACATGTATTCTGGCACAAATGTAGGTGCTAATATTTTCCAGAATGACATAAAATAATAATGTCATCCCATATATTCTGAACTACAGTTAGTTTTTATAGTTTGTATTTATAATTATGCAGAATTAGGTTATGTAGACAACATGATTTCTGGCTTTTCTTAATTTTTGTTATTTTTATAATACTCTGCTAATGTAGTCTAAGCAGAGGAATGATGGCTGGGATTAAGCACAGAGGAGCATGTTTTGGTGAAAAGCACAGATTAAATCAATCCTTGAATATAATTATTTTAACAAAGTGCTTGTAAAGCTAGTTTTAAAAAGATGTTTAGCTGTCCCTCTAAAGGTAGGGTCTAATCTGACCCTACCTTTTTCTTTGCTTTTGCATGCTCAGAAGCCTAACATTGCAGGCATGAACTGAGCGGTTGTCTGTTTAGCTGTCTTTGTTGCTCACGTAAATTTGAGATTTGGGACATGCAACAGCTTTACTCACTCAGAGCTGTGGGCACACATCCAAGATTGGACTTGATGGTGTAGCCGAGGCGGGGTTACCTAAATCTGGTCCTGTTTGTTAACTCTTACCTGGCCTCAGTCTCTTCCACACCTTTCTCCCCCAGAACGAGCAAGTGAGCTCGTTATGGAAATGTACTTTTGTTTTACAGCACAGGCTAATTAGTTTTGTGAGAAACCTTATTTGTGCTGTCTCACGGAATTAAAGCTGTCCCAGACATGGTTGATGGCTCGGTGCGATGCCAGCTCACTGTGGAGTCAGAGTGAATAACAGTCACGGCAGGTCTGGAGGGTCTGCTGGTCGTGTGTGACTGGGATGATTTTTCAAAAATGCTCCAGCAGTCTCCTTTCTGCTTCCTTGCTTTGTCTTGCCTTGTTTTTCTTGCTACCCCTCTGTGGTGAGCCCCATTGCGCTGAAGCAATTACAGTAGTGCTGCAGAATGGCCAGTGGGTGAAGCTGATGAGATCCATGCTGGGGGATGAGGGTCTTCATGGTGACATGCACAGCTGTGCTATTAAAGAACAGGTTTTTGCAGTTTACTTGAGTAAATAGTATGAATAATAGCTGGCACACACAGATAATAGTCGTAATTATTTCCTATGGTTCGCATCCAGACCAGATTCCTTCTTCAAAGCCGTATTTGTCCACGGGACTGTACTCAAAAGTTGGTGGGTTTGGTGTTTCATTACCCTCTGCTTGCTGGCTTTGTGTTCTCCTTTCCTGTTGGTGCTCCTTTCTAAATCCAGTCCTGTTTCAAACTCTGCGGAAACGGGCCCAAAAGCTTTAGTTGGTTCATCTAGTTTGAATGCTAAGGATTGTGCAACATCTCCATTCAAAACATCAGTGAGATGCTGCTGTCATGCTAATACAGTGCAAGATGTCTTGGAGAAACTTGGTGAGAATAAAAGAAGTCTGAAATAATGCAGGTGCAGTGCTGTTCTTTATTGTTCATGCAGTTGCACTGAAACGTGCCCGGGCCTCACTGTTGCTGAATGTAATGAAACCAGTCTGAGCAGAAGACACTGTCCTGCAGGGGACAATTTTTATGGGAATTAAAACGCCTTTTATCCTCTCAGAGAGAGCACAGTGCACTTGAGTTTTAAGTGGCTTTTTTTTCCAGCTGTTATGCCAAATACATTCTTTTTACCTCGTGTTATTAGTAATTCAAATAAGGAGTGTGTGGAAATGTAAAGATTAGAGCGTTTTCACGGTGTTAAAGTAGTTGCTCACTGATGGTAGTGCTAAATTCAGCTTCTGGTCACAGTATACTGGAGTTTGAGAAAGTACACGTGTGAAAAAATATGCAGGAGGTCTCTTTTTTCCCTCTTATTTTGAATTAGTTGATCCATATAGGCATAAAGAGAGTACGATTTGAAATACGTACAAAGAGAAAACTTAAGTCATGTTATGAATTAAAGAAAATAATTTCCAGCCATAGCAGAAATAGAAGCATTTAATTATTAAACACCATTCAATATTTTACATACGTGCATTTGCAACTTTTGATAATTCCAGCTTTTCTATCAAGCTTCATTAGTCTATAGAACCACCAAGGTTGGAAAAGACCTACAAGATCATGCAGTCCAACCACCCACCCATCACCAGTAGTTCTCACTAAACCATGTCCCTCAGCACAACATCTAAACGTTCCTTGAATGCCTCCAGGATTGGTGACTCCACCACCTCCCTGTGCATCCCATTCCAGTGCCTGACCACTCTTTTGGGAAAGTGGTATTTTGTAACATCCAGCCTGAATCTCCCCTCGCAGAGATTCAGGTCCTCATAAGTGTGTAAGCCTACTTCTACATTTTTCAGTTTGGAAGTATATAATGGAACAATGGCTATAAATTCCCAATGTTTCTTAGACCGTTGGCTTTGAATTTGTCACATCTACTTAGAGGTGTCTTCTGCTCTCCTTCTGGTATCCCCTGACCTCGTGACAGAAGTTGTATGGTCTCCCCTTTCTTCAGAATGCCTCATGTC